>NC_049229.1:75430886-75753886 GCF_011100685.1 Canis lupus familiaris
GGAATCCATGTTTGCTGTCAGGTGGTGTAGTTCAGGGGAATCACACTTGGTAAAATCATTGACCTCCGACCTATTCCCAATAGATGAATAGGAGACTCAGATGAATGCCAGTGGACACTAGTCCATGCTTCATGAGTATCCAGCAGCACCCCATATTGACAGGCCTTTTCCAAAGTGCAGGAAGTCACCAAACAATCATGGGATGATGGGTGTCTGGACAGGCTGAAAGTGAGGTGCGGGCTTGGGTGAGTTGGGAAAAGCAGCTGTGGTTTGAATTACAACCCACATGTTACCGCAGTGGAGTCATGATAGTTTTGGTTAATTCATATCTGAACCCAGTTAGGGATAAATGGATCAATCAAACATATATAATCTCATTACCCCATATCCCAATGGTTATGAAATTTGAGATGTAATTTCTCTCTTTCTAGCAAAATTAGATGAAAATATCAAAAGCATAGGGACATTTTAGAAAGATTTAATATATATATTATGATATATTTTCTGTCAGTTCTTAAAAATTCCCATTTTCATTGCTGTATTTCAGGGGGAAAAACACCATGTCTCTTTTCAGGTCTTAAGTTTTTTGAAGTGTAAAGGTCAATTGAGTTAGGCATATGCAGCACACGGCATCACCCTCAACCACCTCCAACAGATCCTCATTTCTTCCGTGACACCTGACATGGGGATCAGCCCTTCCATACTCAGAGTCTCAGGAATGTACATTAGTCCTGCTCCTCACAGAACATCATCTGCACCTTTCCAGGAGCTTCCTGGTTTTACTGATTTAAGTGAATAGACTTGAGTTATGGATAATATGTTAATGATTATCAGTTCTTATGTTTTTCCTTCCCTGATATAGAAAGCAATTAAACAGAAGACCAATAATTTAATTTTAAAATAAACAAAATGAGCATTCAAAATCAATATATGAAAGTAGACACTCTAATCTCAAATCAAAGAAAATACTGTATAAAACCTTAAAATAGAAAGATTAATTATCTTTCATAGTATAACTCATTATATACTATTCAGATCAAGAAATTGCCCCTTGACAGTGTATTGACTCTTCAGTTTCACAGACCTAGTAATTAATAAATCCCTGAATAGTATAATATTTGGTTATTATAAGCATCTTCTTGAGTTACACTATGAATTTAAGGGACTTAAAAATGTTTAAGTTGTAATTAGTTTTACAGATTTTATTTAAATTACTGTTTTTAACATGTAGTGTAAGATCAGGGTATGGTGTACAATGGAATGAGTCAACTCTTCCATCAAATGTCTGATGACCATCACAACAGGTCCTGATTCCCTTCACCAGGAAGACTTCTGTCTGGACTCACACTAAAGTCCCCACAATGTGTCACTCACACAATAATACAGGGCTCTCAGGCTGTTCATATGCAGATGCAGTGTGTTCTTGGCATTGTCTCTGGAGATGGTGAATCGCCTTCACAGCATCTGCATAGCTTTTGCTGCTACCACCAGTATTAACCCATGTGACCCACAGCAGCCCCTTCCCTGGAGCCTGGCTGAACCAGCTCATACACTAGCTCCTGAAGGTGAATCCAGAGGTCATGTAGGAGAGTCTAATTGATCCCCCAGGCTTCACCAGGTCTCCCCCAGACTCCATCAGCTTCACCTCACCTTGAGCACCTGCAGACACAAGATATCCTGGTCAGGAAACTGTCCCACATCATGTTTCTCTCACTCACCTCTACTCACATAGTCAAGGTATCCGTTGTCCAGGAATTATCTTCTAAAATAGCAACACGGAAAACCCACCTGAGCACAGCCTGCATGGTGAGTTTTCTGTGTTCTGTTCCGATCCCTGAAAGGGGTCGCCTAAGGTTCCTGGGGCTGGGCCTTCTCTCCCAGCTAAGGGTTCAGGCTGGGCTGATTTACTAGTAGAGGTAGGGCGCTATTAGCCTGTCCTCTGAGTACATATCAAATTTAGCAGTTAGCATCCTTATGATGCTAGTTGCTCAGAACACACGTGTGGATCATGGCAGAGTCTTGCAGACAGGATATGTGTCAGTAAATTGTGCTTTCTCCAACCTCATTTGCTGCCTGATTACTTATCATCAATTATCTTCCATTTTCCCACATATACACTCAAGATAGGTTATGAACATAACAATTTACCACCATTTACAGGTATATAACTATTCACTGCAGAAGAGAGCTTGTGTGAGTGTCTGAGACCACACAGCAGTTTTAAGTGAGTCCCAGTGTCTTGGCTGTGCTCCCCACCATGGGACCTGGATCCTCCCTGAGCCACTTCCAGGAAGGAACTGGACATGAGATTTGTAGGTTTCTGAAATTTCTAGAAGTGCCAATTGAGTGATGTGTGGATACCAGGTCTCTTGGTCACGCAAAAATGGAGACAAGTAGAAACCTTGACAAAGACTCACAGAGCTGATGGAGATGTTGTGTGTTCAACCACCACAGGGGCATTTACACCTCTCTGTACATATGACTGGGAATTCTAAATAAAGTTACAAGAGTGGAATGATTATTAAAATAACTAATTCCATAAAATGTGACCAAAAAAGGATGTGTTGTACAGCCGTGTCCTCATCAATGGCATGGAGATCATTGTACTTGTACACTCACATAGATTGCCATGAAAATATCAGTTATATTTTTCCTGGAGCTTGTCCTTGGCAACTTGGTTACGGGCACTATGATTATGTATTCAGAAATTGAGGACTCTTCCATGTTTCCCCAGACTTAACAAACTGTTTACCATGTCCCTGCATCATGATGTTTGAAGAGAAACACACTTTATTATCTTATTTATTCATCGGAAAATGTACACTTGTGCTGTTTTCATATTTTGTCTTGAAAATAATGAATATATAAACAGAGGTGTTTGAGGTTCCTTGTAAACCAGATTTTCTTTATTTTTTTGTGTGAATTTTTAGGTCTTTGTTTACTGGTTCATGCTAAGGCTCTGTTTTTAACTTTCTGAGTAACCTCAATACTGTTTACTGGAGTGGCTCTACCCCTGTCCACCCACATATCGTGACCAGAGAATTCTGCAAGGCCTCCGTTCTAGTGGAGGTGGTACCAGGTGTCATTTATCAACAGAGCAGACCACACCCAGTTAAAACTCATCACATCCTGGCCAAGGATCACACACTGCCCACTGCAGACAGGGAGAGTCTCTGTAGGTATGACCTGATGGAAAAAGATGCCAAAACAGAAGAGCCCAGTGCATGCAGCACACACTAGAGACACTCTCTGAGGTACCAGACTATCCACACTATATAACCTCTTCCTCAAAAAACTGTTCCTTTTGTAGGAGGAATCATAACTGGCTTTTCTAACACAGAGAAGAAAGTAGATGGTTAGAGAAACTGCCACGGTGGAGTGCTTCTGATTGCTATCAGTATTTGGTTTCCTCAGACTGATCCCCATAACCCTGCAGTTTGAGCAGAGGGCTCCTGTTACATGTCCATTTGCAGGAATTTCCATCACTGAATGGATCGTGTGCATCAGGAAGACTGCCAGCAGTCCACACCCTCAAACTGGCCGAAACATCCACTGAACGGTGATAGAGGGTGGTGTTAATAATAGTCCTGCTATTCGGTTCTATTGGAGCTCATCTGTTGTCCCCCATGAAGCTCCTGTGTCATTGGAGACAAGAATGAGATTGTGTGCATGGTCCACAGGTGGCAACTGTCACTTCCTGCAAATCATATAATGATTGTATCATACTCAATGGACTTTCTACATTAAAAGAGCTCTTGAGTGCATAGAAGTGCTGGATCAAGGGAAAGAGGGATATAAGATTATGATATTGCGTGATAAATGGCAGCGTGAGATTTCGAGTTTCCAGGTAACACAGAAGGTAGTTATCCCAAAATCTTTGTTTTTTTTTAACTTTAAAAACAGGCATTTATTTTTTGCATCAAATACAGGTGTTCCAAATATCCAAAGGATGGAATAAGGTGGGTCGGCCTACCGTCTAAGGCTAAAATGATTGACCCTAAAATGATTTAATTCATGTCCAGTAAAAGAAACATTATCACCACAAAAGGCTAAATAAAAATAACACCATCTTAGAGAAGTTAAAGTATTTTTCTTTTTTCATTTTTAAATGAAAATTATCTAAAGATATGAAAATCTTTAAAGATGACTGGCATAAATGGCCAAGATTTTTGTTAAATGCAGTATAAAACAAGGAGAGATAATCTGTTGTTGTCTACATGATATGTGCAAGGATGAAGGAGTATTTTAACCATTTTTTATTTATTTAAATTCAACTTGCCAGCATACAGTATACCATAGTATACCACCCTGTATTTGTCACAAATGTGATAACTGGGTGATGGGTGTTGAGGAGGACATCTGATGTGGTGAGAGCTCAGTGTTATGCTGTATGTTGGCTAAATGAATTTACATATCACATCATCTTTCAAACAAGAAAGTACTGAGGATTTTGAAAAACACCCATTTTGGAGGTCGCTAAGAAAACTGAGTTCTGGGGCACCTGAGTGGCTCCATGTTTGAGCTTCAACCTTCAGCCCAGGTCAGGATTATGGAGTCCTGGATGTGAGTCCTACCTCAGGCTCCCCAGAGAAAGCCTGCGTCTCCCTCAGCCTGTGTCTCAGCCTCTCTCCGGGTCTCTCATGAATAAATAAATAAAATATTTAAAAGAGATAAAGCAGAGTTCAGGGAATAATATATCCCCCAAACTACAAAGAGACATGTGTATCCACTGACATACCTGTGCTCTACATGATTTGTGGAGAAGTCTTGGATTTCCCTAGAAGTGGGATGGTTTCCAGGTGAGATGACCATTGGATCCCTGGACTTATAAAGTGTATTTCCATCCGGAATCATAGGGAGCATCTGCCAACTCATTGAATCCATGAATACAAGAATATCCATGGAAGGCCGAAGTCATCTAATTTATTTGTCTCAATGTCTGTGCTGTTCATCTCATGTTATCATCTCTACTGTTAGACTGAGCAACACAAATGACCTTCCCTGGTTCTCATTACAACAGATCGGAATGATTTACACCAACATCGAATCTGTGGCTCCAGGATGCAGCAGACAAATCATGGTTCTTGTCAAGCTCTGTTTTCCTAGGATCTAATTATATATATTTTATCCAGATGAGATCAGAGATCATAATTAAAAAGAGTTCTACTTTCTGTACAACCTTGATGACATTTAGTATTGTCATAGTTTAATTTATTCAATTCAGTAATTTAGTCAATAGGTGGAGATGTGTTGTATTGTGAGGATCATTATATTTACATTTATCATTTACCTCTTTCCAGGGAATAGAACATTAATCTGTTACATGTTTCTTAAAGAACTCCTGAGAATGGTGCCACCATCAAGGACGTGGAGGATGTAGGGTTGGTGATGCTCCCCACATGACTACTCACCATTCCTATTTGGGCTGCATAAAATCTGAAGTGCTCTAGAAGTCCCCTATGGGCATTTCAGATTGATGGTCTTCAAATTTTGCGGGAAAACCCCTGCCAAACTCTGCTGATCATGGTTCATCTATAGAGAAAGCTGTCAGGCTGTTTCTGGATCTTAGAATTTACAGTTCGAAGCCTGTGTCCCTAGGTTAGGATGGAAACTGAGTTTTCCATCTTGAATTGGGTGGTATTTGAGTACCTAATCCCAAGATTGGGGCACGCACCGTGCCTCTCCATCACCAAATGGAAGAAGTGTTGGGTTCTGGAGCAATCCTGAGGACACAGCATGTCCCATTAAGGAGCTTCCAATTCCTCATGGAACCCAGTCCTGCTCCACTGCATTCAGTCTCACACCCTGCACTTATGAACTCATGGAAAGAGTAAGAAATTATTTGAAAGGGGAAAGAAAAGTGGAGCCTCCTCCACAGATGGTTCTGCAGATATTCAGGCACCACTTAAGAGTGGAACTCAGTAGACTAAAATTGTCTTCACATCCCTGATGCAGCTGGCTTTGGAGAGGAGTGGATTTTCCTTTCAAGATGGGATTAGAGCGCTAAGTAGGTACCAATAGCTTGTAAGGAGGAGACCAAGCAGAGACCCTTCAGGATGAAGGTGTTGGTCTCCCTCTCAAGTAATGGGCTGTGACAAGCTGAAGAGTTGCTGAAATCAAAGAGTGTATGTAGTTGGTAGATGAAGAAGGAAGGTCAATTAACAATTTGTATTCTCACTTGGTTACTAAAATGAGGATTTTGGTGTCATGCATATTGCCTCCTTGTATTATTTCAGATCTTCTTTGCTAACAAACACAAGGGGAGAGGAGTTACGATGTCAGACCTGCAGGGGATCCTGGGCTTCTGTCATCCCTCTACACAGCTGGATATTTATCAAATAATTCTGAGCTAACAAGAAATCATTTGGAGGATGAGAGAATCAAAAATGCTAGTCTTAAAAAAAATGCTAGTCTGAAAGTAGAAAATCGACACGTTTTGGAATGTAGGCGGTGTGGAGTGTTGTGTTGGGGAGATTTAGCTGTGGGGCTGGGACAGGGAAGGAAACTACTTCCTGAAGCTTCTACAATTAGGATAAGCAGAAAAGAGGAAAATTGTTTAGACTTCATTTCGTTATATGAGTTCATCACAGAAATCCACCCACTTGAGGATATGGCTGGTTAAAGGTGATTAGATTACATAGCAGGCTGGAATCTAAAACAATGTTTTAAAAGATACAACTGGGTTTGTGCAAACATTGAAGACACTCAAGAATCACTTATTTTAGAGATAAAAGAAAAAAGCCATTGTCAGCCCAAAATTAAAACTGATATTACAGAAATGCTGTCCCAAATGCGTGAAAATAGAGGACGGATGAAACAACAGCATATTGGGGAAATAGAAGATAATATTGTAGAAAATCATGAAAGAACACTATAAGGAAACAAAGTAATTGTCCCCAAAGGTAGACAGGGAACTCAGTGGCTTAGGAAACAATAACAATCCTTTGATAAGAGGTCCATAAAATGAAGACCGAGAAATGGTGGCAGGTTTATTCAATGAAAGAACTCCTGAAAAGCCCCCTAATTGGAAGGACAGAGACCTCAACATCCAGGAAGCACAGATACTCTTATGAAATTCAACAAATTCAACCTTCTCCAAGGCATTTCATTTTCAAACTCAAAATATGCAGGCAAAGAAGGAATTATGAAAGCAGGAAGGGAACAGCTGTCCTGACCTCACAGACATCAAACAGCATCTGGACAGTGATGCTCAGACTCAGAGGGAGCAGCAGGCACCATGTAGGGAGCCTGATATCAGACTTGTTCCCAGGTCTGCAGGATTATGCCCTGGACACAAAGGCAGTGCTACAACATTGAGCCACCGGTGCTGCCTTGATTTATTTTTTGTTTCAACATTCTTTTGCTCACTCAGAATCTTTTCTGTTTATTTACAAATTTTAGGCTTGTTCCGTTCCCTAGAAAAATGTTGGTGGTGTTTGATAGGGTTCATACTGGATGCATAGATTGGTGTTGGTTGCATAGACATTTTATGAATATTTAATTTTCCAATCCATAAGAATAAACTGTTTTCCATATATTTCTGTCTTTTTTAATGTCTTTCATACGTATTTTAGAATTTTTAGACTAGGTCCTTTCCTCTTTGGTTAGGACTACTCCTCATTATCTGAAGTTTCTTTTGTTTTTCAAATTTTATTTCTTAGTTATTTTTCATTGGAGTGTGCTTTGCCAACATATAGTATAACACCCAGTGCTCATCCCGTCAAGTGACACCTGATTGCCCATCACCCAGTCATCCCTAAACCCGCTGAGCTCCCTTACCACTACCCCTTCCCAGAGTTCCTTCCCAGAGTTCCTTTCCCAGAGTTAGGAGTCTCTTATGTTCTGTCGACCTCTCTGGTATTTCCCACTCATTTTTATCTCCTTTCCCCTTTACTCCCTTTCACTACTTTTTATATATCCTGAATGAATGAGACCATATGTTTGTTCTTCTGTGACTGACTTACTTCACTCAGCATAACACCCCCCAGTTCCAATCACATCGAAGCAAATGGTGGGTGTTCTTCATTTCTAATGGCTGAGTAATATTCCATTGTATATGTAGACCACATCTTCTTTATCCATTATTCTTTCGATGGACACTGAGGCTCCTTCCACAGTTTTGCTACTCTGGACATTGAGGTGTAGGTGTCATGGTCTTTCACTGCATCTGTATCTTTGTAGTAAATCCCAGTAGTGCAATTGCTGGTTCACAGGAAAGCTCCAGGGGAAGTTGAGAGATTCATAGTATATAGAACTAGACATTTAATTAAAAATATTAAATTAGAAGAAGGAATCCACTTTTTGTGTCACATGGTGAAAGTCAGGGGAACAGCACAGGGTAAACATGAATCATCGAACTCTGACCAATTCCCTGTCAAGGAACAGTAGCTTCAGATGAATGCCAGTAGACACTTGTTCCTACTCTCTGAGTATCCAGCAGCACCCCGTACTAACAGGCCTTTCCCATTAGTGCAGAAAGTCCACAAACAGGGACGTCATGGGATGATGGTGTCTGTAGAGGCTGAAAGTGAGGTGCGGTCATGGTTGAATTAGGAACGGGAGCTGTAGTTTCAATTTCAACCCCCATATTACCACAATGGAGTCATGACGGTTTTGGTTAATTAATATCTGCTTCCAGTTGGGAATAAAATGTATAAATCAGACATATTCAATCTCATTACCCCATATCCCAATGTTTATAAACTTTTGAGGTATAATTTCTCTCTTTCTAGCAACATTAGATGAAAATATCAAAGTCATAGACATGTTAAAAAAGATTTTAAAAATATATATTATGGAGGATTTTCGTTAGTTCTTAAAAATGCCCATCTTTCTGTTGACGTCATGAGCACTGGGGGTATGCTTTATGTTGGCAAATTGACTCAAATAGAAAATATATAAAAATATATTTTAAAAATAGTGTTAAGGAAAACCCAGCTGAGCACAGACTCCATGGTGTGTTGTGTTTTGTCCTGATAACTGACGTTGTTCCTGCGGCTGAGGTTCCTCTCCCAGATGCAGGGTCATGTCTGGGCTATTTTATTCAATAGAAGGTGGCCTCTAGATACATGTCCTCTCAGTATATAGTCAGCTTGGGATCATTTTTCTGAAGCTACTGCATTAGGGATCACATGCTTTTGCTAAATTTAGAATTTAGCTGAATTTCAGAGGGTTTCATATAATGCAGTTCTATTTGTAAGTCTCTAAAAACTCAGTCAAGGTGTTCCACTGCAGTTAACTCTGATCTTCTGTAATCGCTTTGATGAGCTTACCTGACACAGAATGAGCTCATTCAGACAGGGTTTTGGATATAATAACCTGGTGTCAGAATGAACATTTTCCATTGTATAGCCTATATTTCTATTTTCCTTATACTTCCTAAACTAACAGTGTAGTGCTGCATTTACACTGTAAGTTTTTCATGAATTCCTTTTACATTCAAATACTATATTCCATCTAGGAGAAGAAAAATATCTACCATGATCCTCTTCTACAGATTTATCAGGTATTTTTCATAACAAATGCAGCAGGAAGTTTCAGTTTGAATTCAATTTCAATTTGTGCATCTGATCAACCAATTTTGGTTTTCTTAGATCAGTCCCCCTGACCCTGTGGGCTGCATACAGGACTTCTGATCTGTCTCAAAATTTAGCCCATTCCATATTTGTTTTTTTAATATATTATTTATTTATTCAAGAGAGACACAGAGAGAGAGAGTGAGAGAGAGAGTGATGCAGAGACACAGGCAGTGGGAAAACAGGCTCCATGCAGGGAGCCTGCTGTAGGACTCTATTCCTGATCTCCAGGATCAGGCCCTGGGCTGAGGGTGGTGCCAAATAGCTGACTCACCTGGGTACCCCTATTTCCATCTTTGAATAGATCATATGCATCAGGAAGACTGCAAGCAGAGCCCAGCACACAAATGGCACCTGTGTCACCTCTACAGAGACATGGCCAATGGATGCTAATAATATATCTGTAACTCTAATCCTTTGGGAGAATCTGTGCCTTCCTGGAAGCCCCAACCTCACTGCTAGGAGGTGCATTGCTCCTTTTTTCACCCGTTGGATGACCTTATGTGTATGTACTACACATGTCTATAATTACTTCCTGAAACTTAATATAATATTAGTACAATACTCAATAGGCTTTACAAACACAAATGAGTCATTAGGATCCAGAATCAGAGTAGGGGTGAAAATAAGTTTATGATATTCTGGAACAAAACACCAGGATTCAAGGTTCTCCTCCAACATATAAATCAGAGAGAATTCACCACACCATCTTTATTATAAGAAAATATGGGAGAGAGAAGTGAACATGTCAGAAGATTAGGGGGACTCAGGGATTGTCATATCCCTGGAACAGCTGGATAGTTATTGAATCATTTCGTACACCCATGAAATCAATCAGAGTTGAAAAAACAACAGAAAGACTCCTAAAAGAATACTGAGCAGGTTTTGGAGTGTTGGAGCTGTCTGCTGTTGACATTGGGGAGATACAACCATGGGGATGACAGCAGGAGGGAGGTTGCTTGCAGAAGCTACAGTCAAGGACTTTAAGGACAAGAGAGGAATGTATGAACTTATAGAATTCTACTCCTGTGGGGGACGGACCTGGCATGATGGTGCTCAAATGGAAAAATAGGGAAATTTCTGGATCTAAGGACCCCCTGAGTGCCAAGAAGAAAAAGTGGCACAATGTGATGCATGGTTAAGAAGGACTGGAACCTATAGACGTGTGAACATTGGGTCTGAGTGCAGGCGTTGTGCTTTGTTTCCATAAACTGAACGCTGTGTGGTCCTGTGACATCTATTCTGAAACCAGCAGGCAGAAACTACACCCTGTCTCATGACAAGCCCTCAGAGGATGAGCCCAGGTCCACACTACAGAGCCTTTCATACTGTCATTTAGAGATCCATTCATGTGTCTGAGATACACCAGCCCAGACACAGGTAGGGTGAACACATGATTCAGATGTCAACAGAGGACAGAAAGAGCTTGATGGTTCTCCTATGCGGGCTCCCTGAAGACTCCGGGGTGCAAACATTCAATCCCAGGCTAGACGTAGGAGGCCATGTTCATAACTGCTCTACAATGCAGTCAGGAAGAGTCACAAAACCCCAATACAGGCCTTAACAATGTGGCGTGTGAGCATCTATAGAGGAAACAACACCAACAGCAAATGATAACAATCCATTTCCAATTGCACTGTGCATTTAGACATCCATGTAAGCCCAGATCAGGTCCAGAGCTGCACACTGCAAGAGGATCTGTGTGCTCTATCCCATGCTCTATCATCTCACATCTATTTTCTGAGTGTTCATGTTGGAGATAGCTGCTCTTTGTATAAACGATGAAATCACCACAGCCAACCAATGCCCTGCTTCTGAGCATTCAGAGCTGCTCCCCTGCCTTGCTGAACATGAGTGGACTTACCTTCCCTGAAATAGCTTCACTGTTATATATGTTCACATGTAGACTATGGAATAGGATGGTAGAGCTGTTAGATATTGACATAACCAGGTCATGTTACCTGGTTGTTGCAAATTCCATGACAAAAATGATTGCATTTAAATAAAATGATAAAGGCCAAATAAGTCGTGTAGGACCCTTGAGGGGTTCCATTGAGGAAATCCTAAATGGAAACTGATCTCATGGCCAAAGGGAGAGTCACAGATGCAGGTGGGTTGAAATGAGGACACGGGGCACCAAAGTTCATCCAGTGACAAGGGATACACCTAAAGGCCATCAGTACAACACAACCCTGTAAGGTGATGGTGAGACACAAATCCCACTGGGTCGTCACATCCTCATCTTCTGGAAACGTTATAACAGAACATCCTTAAACTGAATTTCCAAAGTGTCTGAGTATCTCTAACTCTCTTGTATCATTGTTCTCCTTTTCAGTGTGTCCTCTGTGACTTTTTGACAGATACCTATGGTTTACAAAAGATTAGTCCTAGTTCCAGGTGAGAAATGCACCCTTCACTGGATGAGGGTGGTTACATGATACTTCTCACAACAAATACAGCAGGGCCATGACAGTGCATCCATGTGTCCCTAATTTCCCTCTGTGTGCCATAAAAATCTTAGGATTCTATGTTTATACTCTGTGAAATATGTCCGGGATTTTTCACAAGGATTGCTTTGCATATGAAGAAGGTTCTGGGCAACATAGAGATTTTCACAGGATTTATTTTTTTAAGATTTTATTTATTCATTAATGATAGAGAGAGAGAGGGAGGTAGATACATAGTCTGAGGGAGAAGCAGGACCATGCCGGGAGCCCGACGTGGGACACAATCCCGGGACTCCAGGATCACACGTTGGGTCAAAGGGAGGCACTAAACCGCTGAGCCACCCAGGGATCCCCAATATGTTTGTTTTTGTTTTAAAGATTTATTTATTTATTCAGGAGAGTCACAGAGGCAGAGGGAGAAACAGGCTCCCTTCCAAAAGCCTGATGCAGGACAGCATCCCAGGACCCCAGGATCACAACCCCAGCCAATTGCAGACACTCAACCTCTGAGCAACACAGGTGCCCTGACAATATTCATTGTTCTAATCTGTAAGTACAGAATGTTTTCTATCTCTTTGTGTCTTCTTCAATTTCTTTCCTTAGTTGCGAAACAGGTAGAATCATTTTGAAAAAAAAAAAACAACAGAAACAAAACTACAGCTGCAGGGCATAACAATGTTTGCAGAGAAGCTCTACTATAAAGCCTTTATCATCAAGATAGCGTGGTACTGGCAAAAACAACATATAGATCAATTGAACAGAGCAGAGAGCACAGAAAGGGACCCTCAGCCTATGGGCAACTACTCCTCAAAAAGCAAGAAAAAAAATATCTAATGAAAGAAAGACACATCAACAAATGGATCTGAAAAAAATTGGACAGCCACCTGCATAAGAGTGAAAGTGGACCATTCTGCTACACAAAGCACAAGGATAATCTCAAAATAATGAAATACTGAAATCTGAGACAGGAATTCATCCAAATCCTAGAGGTGAATTCAGGTAGCAACTTTTTGTCCTCAGTTTCAGTGACTCCTAGCAAGGCTCCTCTCAAAAGGCATAGGAAACAAAGGGAAAAATAAACTGTTAGGACTTCATCAAGATAGAATCTGTACAACAGTACAACAGGTGACAAAACAAAAGGCAGCCTACAGAATAGGACAAGATATTTCATTAACAAATTCAGCAGCCAACATAGCAATCAATCCAGTCAAGAAATGGGGAGAATACATGAAAAGGCTTTTCTCCAAAGAAGACCAACAAATGGCCAACAGGCAGAGGACAAAAATGATCCACCTGACTTGTCATCAGGGAAATACAAGTGAAAACCACACTAAGATTCCACTTATACAACTCAGAATGGATAAAGTAAAAAGGCCAGAAACAACAAATATAAGGGAGGATATTGAGAAAGTGGAAGCCTCTTTTATTCCTGGTGGGAATTATGCTTATTGAGTCGGTACGGAAAACAGAATGGAATGTCCTGAATACGTGAGAATAGAGCCACCCTAGGAGCCAGCAATTGCAGTACAGGCTACTTACCCCAAAGACACAGATTTAATGAAATGCAGGGACACTTGCATCTCAATGTTCACAGCAGCACATTCCACAACAGCCAAACAGTGGAAGGAGCTTCAGTGTCTATTGACAGATGAATGGATAAAGAAGCTGTGGTCTATGTATACAGTGGGATGTTTCTCAGCCATTAGAAATGATGAATACCCACCAATCGTTTTGACTTGAATGGAACTGGAGGATATTATGCTGAGTGAAATAAGTCCATTGGAGAAGGAAAAACATTATATGGTCTCATTCTTGGGGAATATAAAAACAGTGAAAGGGATCATAGGAGAATGGTAAGAAAATAGGTGGAAATATCAGAGGGGGTGACAGAAGTTGAGAGACTCCTAACTCTGGGAAAAGAACAAGGGGTAGTGGATGGGGAGGTGGGCGGGGGATGGGGGTGACTGGGTGACAGGCACTGAGGGGGGCACTTGATTGGATGAGCACTGGGTGTTATGCTGTATGTTGGCAAATCGCACTCCAATAAACAATATACAAAAAAAAGATGTGCTTTATATATACAATGGGATATTACATAGCCGTCAGACATAATGAATAACATGAAATAATGTTTCCGTCAACATGGATGGAACTGGAGTCATTATATTGAGAGAAATAAATCCATCATAGAAAGGCAATGATATGGTCTCATTGATTTTGAAAGAGACCATAAGGGAAGGAGTGAAACTTAGTGGGGTAAGACTAGAGAGGAAGACAAATCATGAGACACACTGAACTCTGGGGAAAAAATGAGGGTCGCTAGAAGGGAGGAGGTGGGGAATGGGGTAACTGGGTGATGGGAGTTTAAGAAGTTTACATGATATGATGAACACTGATGGTAGAGTGAATGTTGGTAAATTCAATTTAAATAAAGAAAAAATTACTTAAGCCCATATTCCCTGTTGGAACATCATACATGAGCTGGACAGATCAAACAACAGACACTCATTCTCACAGATCTGGTGTCTGGGTCGTCTGAGGTCCAGGTGTAGGGAGCTGTGGTGTCTGGAGAGCGCCCACATCCTACCCCGTCCTTTCCCAGTCACCTCACATGGAGCCAGGGTGCTGGGAGCTTTCCCAATCCTGGTGTATAAGTGCCTGATCCCATCATGAGGCTGCATCTCCTAACCTAAGTGGTCCTTAAGGCTCCACCTCCTCCCCCCATCACATGGACATTAGGTTTCACCACAGGGATGGTAAAGGTCACAACCAGTTAGTTGACATAAGCACCTGAAGGATCCATGAGTATTTCCATGCAGGTCGAAGGTCCTTCAATCCAGCTCCTCACCCTGAGGATCCTCATGGTCCAGTAGAAGCTTCTGGTCGCTGAGCACACCAAGTACACATGACCTTCAGAACCAGATGGTTCCTTGGGAAGAGGACAGCTTCCATCTGAGACCTGGGTAGGATCTTGGCCTATTTGTATTATTATTTAAAGTTTCGTGCTGCTTCCATATATTTTTCATCTCCTTTCCATATGATTTAGACACTTGTCTACTGAGAATGACCATGTTTCTCTTTTGTCCTTCCAGTTTTACCCTGGTTTGGTGAATTCTTCACACCATATCCAGTCTTTATTTACTGGTAGCTCCCTGAAATTCCTTTCACATTCTTCTCCTCCACCCAAAGGAAAAGAAATCAAACAGTAACCCAGGAGTTCCCTCTTTTGATGCAGTTGGGACACTAACTCCACACAAGCCCTTCCTGGAGAAGGACGCCATCCCCACCACTGGCCCACAATACACAACCAGAGCCAGTGGCATTCCCTGGCACAATACAGGCATTTGTGACATGATGAGAGGCCGGCCTGGCTTTCATCAGAACTGAAGGTGAAGGTGATGAAAGGTTATACTCTCGTTATTGTGTGTGTGTGTGCGTGTGTGTGTGTGTGTTTGTGAATGACCTCTGAGTCCACTTCCCTACCATGTCATGCTGGGAATATCTCTCAATCCCAGGCTGTTATTAACATTTTTGTATTATGTTTCTTTTCTCTTGTGTTGATTGGGGATTCCTCTATACTAAGATATGCAAGACAGCATGTTCGCTTGGGGTCCTGTGATCCACAGTGAGTGCCACTAGGTCTCATTAAAAGCTCCAGATTATGTGAATGGAGGTATTTGTAATTGATTAATATTTCGGGTCAGGAAAAGTTAAGTACAAGTAAGTGCAAGTGCTATGTTTGAATTCTAAGTCTCTTAGAAAGAGACTGAATAGGTAAACACATAATCAAGTGTTGAGAGGGGCTCCCTGGGGGAAACTGCTCCTTGGAGAGGAAGCCCAGACCCTGACAGGAAACCTGCCCAGAACCACCCTCTGCACCTGCTTCTGGGACTTCAAGTGACAACTAGTCAGGAGTGGGATCCCTGGGTGGCGCAGCGGTTTGGCGCCTGCCTTTGGCCCAGGGCCGATCCTGGAGACCCGGGATCGAATCCCACATCGGGCTCCCGGTGCATGGAGCCTGCTTCTCCCTCTGCCTGTGTCTCTGCCTCTCTCTCTCTCTCTCCCTCTGTGACTATCATGAATAAATAAATAAAATCTTTAAAAAAAAAAAAAAAACAACTAGTCAGGAGTGTGCACATCCTAGTGGTCCCGATCCCCTTCTACAGGGAGGTTTGTGTCTGAGCTCATGCTGTGGTCCCCTCACGGTGTGTGCACAGTAATACACAGCCGTGTCCTCAGCTCTCAGGCTGTTCATCTGCAGATACAGTGTGTTCTTGGCATTGTCTCTGAAGATGGTGAATTGGCCCTTCACAGCATCTGCGTGGTATGTGGTACTTCCATATTTGTTAATTACTGAGACCCACTGAAGCCCTTTCCCTGGAGCCTGGTGGACCCAGCTTATCCAGTAACTACTGAAAGTGAATCCAGAGGCTACACAGGAGAGTCTCAGGGGCAACCCAGGCTTCACCAGGTCTCCTCCAGACTCCACCAGCTGCACCTCACCCTGGACACCTGCAGACACAAGACATCGTGGTCAGGAAAATGTCCCCCATCCCCTGTTTCTCTCACTCACTTCCACTCACAGATTCAAGGTCTCTTCATCTCCATGAATCACCTTTTAAAATAGCAACATGGAAAACCCAATGGAGCACAGACTCCATGGTGAGTTGTGTGTGTTCTGTCCTGATCCCTGAATGGGGTCCCCTGGGGATGCTGGGATCTGGGCTCCTCTCCCAGCTGCAGGTTCGGGAATGGGCTAGTTTAATAGGTGGAGGGAAGGCCCTATTTGCATGTCCTCTGAGTATATAGTTAGCTCCAGACTTAGATTAGATTCTTTACAAGTTTCATAAACATGATTGCATTACTTTTGAGGTCAAATTTCTGTAATATCATGTAACGATATGAAGTGTCCTAACATGTGCACAGAATTAGCTTTGTATCTCTCAATGTCTTATTAAAATCCGTTCATCAATTTAGGTAATTTTTAGTATATAGCATGTAACCACCTATGGATATTTAATACTAATTATTTTATTTTTCTGCAGTGTGAAAGGAATATTTTGGTAATTTTCTATTCTTTTTTTTCTTTTTTATCATAAATTTATTTTTTATTGGTGTTCAATTTGCCAACATTTAAAATAAACCCAGTGCTCATCCCGTCAAGTGCCGACCTCAGTGCCTGTCACCCAGTCACCCCCACCCCCCGCCCACCTCCCCTTCTACCACCCCTTGTTTGTTTCCTAGAGTTTGGAGTCTTTCATGTTCTGTCTCCCGTTCTGATTCTTTTAGATAATTTGTTGTTAGTGTGTGGAAACATAGCTTTATTTCACATGATCTTATACCCTGAAGGTTCCCTGAAATAATTAATTTTAACAGTTTGTGGAGTTTATTTTTTTTAATTTTTTTAAAATTTTTTTATTTATTTATGATAGTCACAGAGAGAGAGAGAGGCAGAGACATAGGCAGAGGGAGAAGCAGGCTCCATGCACTGGGAGCCCAAAGTGGGATTCGATCCCGGGTCTCCAGGATCGTGCCCTGGGCCAAAGGCAGGCGCCAAACCGCTGTGCCACCCAGGGATCCCAGTTTGTGGAGTTTAAAGTGTTTGCCTCTCTAGCAGATAATGTCATGTGGAAAGAGGGAGTCATGAGCTCCCTAGAATACAACACCCAGACAGTGACCAAATTATGTAGCCCTTGTGTCACTTCGACAACAAAACATTGGGTTTGTGTAGATATAAAGTCAGGATATTGGCTTGAGTCAGTGAATTAGTGAGGGACTGACAAGGGTTGTTTGTCTTCCGGGTCCTAAGGTCCTTATTCTGGTGCTAAGGATGATTCTGCCCTCCAGGAATAGGGATGGGAAAATGCCCATGTAGATTTATTTCTTGCCATCAAGGGGACATAGGCGGCTCAGCCTGTCTCTCCACTGGTTGATTCCCAAGTGACTTTAGTTCACAACAACCAAGGGGACCAGCTGATATATTTGGGGTGTCACAGTTTCTTCTCCTTCATGGCACCAAGATGAATACTCATGGTAGGAATAAGCATCCTTGTGTGGCTCTTGACTTGACAGGAGGGCTTCAGCATTTCACTGTTGATTATGGTGTTGGATGTGGGTTTTTCCATAAATTACCAGTATTTCATGGAGGCAATTTCTTCTGTTCCTTGATTTTTAAGATTTTTTGAAGATAAAAGTGTGTTGGAATTTGTCAAATCATTTTAGGCATCAAAGGAAATGATCATGTAATCTAATCTTTCACTCTATTAATACAGGGGGTCCCATTTATGGTTTGGGCATGTTGAATTTTCCTTGCATCCCAGAGATGATTTCCTCCAGGTCATCCCGTATTATCCATTCCATGTGCTGTTGGATTTGAATGCTAGGATTTTTGCATTTATGTTCATCTGAAAAATTGGACTGTAGTTTCCTTTTTCATAGAGTCCTTGCCTGACTTTAGCGTCAGGGTGATGCTGGCCTCCTACCAAGATTTGGGCATGTTCCTTTCTCATTAGATTTTGAAGAGATCGAGATGTTTCAGCACTAATTCTTCTTTAAATACTTGGAAAATTTAATAGATCAAGCCATTTGATCTTAGACTTTTTTCCCCTTTGTTCTGTTATTTTGGTTTCTTGTCTCTTTTGAGTCAGAATTTTTTTGGTTTTGTGTTCACTCTTCTTATTTGTTGTATTTTATTCATTTTTTATTTTTTCATGAAACCATCTTAGTTGATTGGGATTCTAGATGTTTTGCAATTTGCCTTAGTTATTCAAATTTTGCTCTCTAATCTGTTCCATTGATCTATGTGTCTGTATTTGTGCTAGTACCACACTGTCTTGATGGCCACAGCTTTGTAGTACAACCTGAAATCTGGCATTGTGATGCCCCCAGATATGGTTTCCTTTTTTAAAATTCCCCTGGCTATTCGGGATCTTTTCCTATTCCACACAAATCTTAAAATAAATTGTTCTAACTCTCTGAAGAAAGACCATGGTATTTTGATAGGGATTGCATTAAACCTGTACATTTCCCTGGGTAACATGACATTTTCACAATATTAATTCTCTCAATCCATGAGCATGGAATATTTTTCCATCTCTTTGTGTCTTCCTCAATTTCTTTCAGAAGTGTTCTATAGTTTTGAGGGTATAGGTCCTTTGCCTGTATGGGTAGGTTTATTCCTAGGTATCTTATGCTTTTGGGTACAATTGTAAATGGCATTGACTCTTTAATTTCTCTTTCTTCAGCCTAATTGTTAGTGTATAGACATGCCATCGATTTCTAGGCATTGATTTTGTATCCTGCCACGCTACCAAATTGCTGTATGAGTTCTACCAATCTTGGGGTGGAGGCTTTTGGGTTTTGTATGTAGAGTATCATGTCATCGGTGAAGAGGGAGAGTTTGACTTCTTTCCAAATTTGAATGTGTTTAATGTCTTTTTGTTGTCTGATTGCTGAGGCTAGGACTTCCAATACTATGTTGAATAGCAGTGGTGAGAGTGGACATCCCTGTCATATTCCTGATATTAGGGGAAAGGCTCCCAGTGCTTCTCCATTGAGAATGATATTTGCTGTGGGCTTTTCGTAGATGGCTTTTAAGATGTCGAGGAAAGTTCCCTCTATCCCTACACTCTGAAGAGTTTTGATCAGGAATGGGTGCTTGCTGTATTTTGTCAAATGCTTTCTCTGCATCTAATGAGAGGATCATATGGTTCTTGGTTTTTCTCTTGCTGACATGATGAATCACATTGATTGCTTTATGAGTATTGAATCAGGCTTGTTTCCCGGGGATAAATCCTACTTGGTCATGGTGAATAATTTTCTTAAAGTACTGTTGAATCCTATTGGCTAGTATCTTGTTGAGAATTTTTGCATCCATGTTCATCAGGGATATTGGTCTGTAATTCTCCTTTTTGGTTGGGTCTTTGCCTAGTTTTGGAATTAAGGCGATGCTGGCCTCATAGAACGAATTTGGAAGTACTCCATCTCTTTCTATCTTTCCAAACAGCTTGAGTAGAATAGGTATGGTTTCTTTCTAAATGTTTGATAGAATTCCCCAGGGAAGCCATTTGACCCTGGACTCTTGTGTCTTGGGAGGTTTTTGATGACTGCTTCAATTTCCTCCCTGGTTATTGGCTTGTTCAGGTTTTCTATTTCTTCCTGTTCCAGTTTTGGTTGTTTGTGGCTTTTCAGGAATGCGTCCATTTCTTCTAGACTGCCTCATTTATTGGCATATAGCTGCTCATAATATGTTTTTAAAATCGTTTGTATTTCCTTGGTATTGGTAGTGATCTCTCCTTTCTCATTCATGATTTTATTAATTTGAGTCTTTTCTTTCTTCTTTTCAATGAGGTTGGCTAATGGTTTATCTATCTTATTAATTCCTTCAAAGAACCAACTCCAGGTTCCGTTGATCTGTTCCTCAGTTCTTCTGGTCTCGATTTCATTGAGTTCTGCTCGAATCTTAATTAACTCTCTTCTTCTGCTGAGTGTAGGGTCCATCTCCTGTTTTTTCTCTAGTTTCTTTAGGTGTAAGGTCAGTTTTTGTATTTGAGTTCTTTCCACTTTTTGAATGGATGCTTGTTGCTTGTATTGTGATGTTTTTCCCCCTTAGGACTGCTTTTGCTGCATCCCAAAGATTTTGAAAGGTTGTATCTTCATTCTCATTAATTTCCATGAATCTTTTTAATTCTTCCTTAATTTCCTGGTTGACCCTTTCATCCTTCAGCAGGATGGTCCTTAACCTACACGTGTTTGAGGTCCTTCCACACTTCTCGTTGTGATTTAGTTCTAATTTCAAGGCATTATGGTCCGAGAATATGCAGGGGATGATCCCAATCTTTTGGTATCGGTTCACACCCAATTTTGACCCAGTATGTGGTCTATTCTGGAGAAAGTTCCATGTGCACTTGAGAAGAATGTGTATTCAGTTGAGTTTGGATGTAAAGTTCTGTAGATATCTGTGAAATCCATCTGGTCCAGTGTATCATTTAAAGCTCTCGTTTCTTTGGAGATGTTGTGCTTAGAGACCTATAGAGGGTAGAAAGAGCTAGATTGAAGTCACCAAGTATAAGTGTATTATTATCTAAGAATTTCTTAACTTTGCTTATTAATTGGTTTAAATATTTGGCAGCTCACACATTTGCAGCATATATATTGAGGATTGTTAAGGCCTCTTGTTGGATAGATCCTTTAAGTATGAGATAGTGTCCCTCTTCATCTCTCACTACAGTCTTCAGGGTAAATTTTAGTTTATCTGATCTAAGGATGGCTACACCTGCTCTCTTTTGAGGACCGTTTGAATGTTAAATGGTTCTGTAACCTTTTATTTTCAGGTTGTAGGTGTCCTTCTGTCTAAAATGAGTCTCTTGTAGACAGCAAATAGATGGGTTCTGCTTTTTTATCCAGCCTGAAACCCTGCGCCTTTTGATGGGGTCATTAACCCATTGACGTTCTGTGTTACTATTGACAGATATGAGTTTAGTGTCATCATGATATCTATTCAGTCCTTGTTTTTGTGGATTGTTCCACTGAAATTCTTCTTAAAGGTGAATTTTAAGAGTCCCCCTTAAAATTTCTTGCAGAGCTGGTTTGGAGGTCACAGATTCTTTCTGTTCCTGTCTGTCTTGGAAGCTCTTTATCTCTCCTTCCATTTTGAATGAGAGCCTTGCTGGATAAAGTATTCTTGGTTGCACGTTCTTCTCATTTAAGACCCTGAATATATCCTTTCAGCCCTTTCTGGCGCCAGGTCGCTGTGGAGAGTTCTGCTGTTACCCCAATACTCCTCCCCATAAAATTCAGGGATTTCTTGTCTCTTGCTGCTTTAAGGATCTTCTCTTTATCTTTTGAATTTGCAAGGT
The DNA here is from genome assembly GCF_011100685.1 of Canis lupus familiaris. Classification (NCBI taxonomy): domain Eukaryota; kingdom Metazoa; phylum Chordata; class Mammalia; order Carnivora; family Canidae; genus Canis; species Canis lupus. The sequence goes on from NC_049229.1 coordinate 75,452,766, forward strand.
TCACTATTAAGTGTCGAGGTTTTGAACGGTTTTTATTGATTTTAAGGGAGGATCTCTCTATTTCCTGGATCAGAAGGCCTGTTTCCTGTCCCAGATTAGGAAAGATTTCAGCTATGATTTGTTCAAATACATATTCTGGCCCTTTGTCCCTTTTGGCGCCCTCGGGAACCCCAATTAAATGTGTTTTTCTTCCTCAGGCTTTCGTTTATTTCCCTTAATCTGTCTTCCGGTCTTTTAATTGTCTGTGTCTTTTTTCCTCAGTTTCCCTCTTTGCCATCATATTGTCTTCTATATCACTCACTCATTCTTCCACCTCGTTAACCCTCATCGCTAGTACTTCTAGTTTGGATTGCATCTCATTCAATTGATTTTTAATTTCTGCCTGATTGGATCTAAATTCTGCAGTCATGAAATCTCTTGAGTCCTTCATGTTTTTTTCTAGAGCCACCTGTAGCTGTATAATAGTGCTTCTGAATTGGCTTTCTGACATTGAATTGTGATCCAGATTTTGTAACTCTGTGGAAGAGAGGACTGTTTCTGATTCTTTCTTTTGAGGTGAGGTTTTCCTTCTAGTGATTTTGCTCAGTGCAGAGTGGCCAAAAACAAGTTGTATTGGGAAAAGGAGACAGAGGAGAGAAAGAAGGAAAGAAAAGAGAAAAAGGAAAAAGAAAAAAGGAAGAAAAAAGGAAAAAAAGAGAAGAAAAAGAGAAAGAAAAAGAAAGAAAGGGAAAAAAGTGTGGGGGAAGCATTCAGAAATAAATAAACAAACACGGGGGAGTATCTTCTGTTTCTGTATACTTTAAGTCCCTTGACTTCCCCTGGAACTTGTCTGTCTATCTGGTCTTCTGGGGGAGGGGCCTGTTGTGCTGATTTTCAGGTGTTAGCACTTGGAGGAGTTGCTCTGCTCCCTGCCTGGTGCAGGGTTCAGTGGGGGTTGTTTACCCTGGGAGGCCCCAGGAGGTACAACCCCAGTGGCAGAGGCCAGCTCTGGAAATCTGGATTCAGCTCCCACAGTAATTACAGAGCTCTCCATCTGCAGGGCCTGGAGGCTCTGGGGCGGGGTCGCTGATCTGCTCAGCTCGGGGCAGGAGCGTCCTTGCTGTCCTGGGCCCTCCTGGACTCTGCCTGTCCTGGGGGAGGCTGGGTCCTGGGCTGTGTCCCGGTGCCCTGTGCTCCAGGGCCTGCACTGTTGGATTCATGTTACCGTGTGCATAGCCCCCTCCATGGAGCTGCCACCCGAACCCCTCTGAGCTGCTCCCAGAGCCATGCAGCCCCCTCCGCATGGAGCCTCCTATTTTCTGGAGCCACCGCCGCCGAGCTGCTCCCGGGGCCGCGCAGCCCCCTCCGTGCAGAGCCACTGCCCGAGCCCCTCCGATCTGCTCCCGGGTCAATGCATGAGCGCTGCAGCCCTTAGGGAGCTCGGTGCACTCTCCTGGGTGAGCAAGTGTCTGTTAGTGTCCCAGGGAGCCTGAATGCATCCCCGCCCTCCTGCGTCCTGCTCTAACTCCCTGGGGGTGCCTATCCCCCCCGGTAATATTGGTGAAGCTCCTGCTTCTCTGGGAAGGAGCTCTCCTGTCCTGGGGGCCTTCGCCCCAGGCTTAGCCTGGCTCCTCGCATGGCCCCTCCCTCTTGGATGCCTTTTGTTTCATTATTTCTTTTTCTCCGTCTTCCTACCTTGATAGAAGCATGAACTCTTCTCACTGTAGCATTCCAGCTGGTCTCTCTTTAAATCTCAAGTCTAATTCATAGATTTTCAGGATGATTTGAAGGTTATCTAGGTAATTTGGTGGGGACAGGTGATTTGGGGACCCTACTCTTCCGCCATCTTTCCCCTCCCTCCTTTTTTTTTCATTGACCCATTTCTTCTTCAATAAGATGTTATTTTAATAGCATTATATATGTACATAATATATGTATGTATATATATGATACATATATAACTATATCTATATCTATATCTATATATATATAATTTATTTATTCATGACAGACAAAGAGAGAGAGAAGCACAGACACAGGCAAAGGGAGAAGCAGGGTCCTTGCAGGGAACCCAATGTGGAACTTCATCCCGGGTCTCCAGGATCACACCCTGAGCTGAAGGCAGCTATAAAATTCTGAAACATCAGGGCTGCCTTTATTATATATTTTATTGAAGTTTGAATCCGACCTATAACAAGCATCCAGTGTTCATCCCATCAGTGTCCCTGTCAGTGCCCATCACCAATTCACCAAAAGCACCCACTCACTTCCCCTTCCACTAGCCCTTGTTCGTTTCCCAGAGTTAGGAGTCTCTCATGGTTTGTCAACCTCACTGATGTTTCTCACTCATTTTCCCTCCTTTCAACCTTCCTGGGTGCTGGGCATAGTGGGAGCTGTTTACCGTGTGAGTCCTTTGTTCCCTGGAAGCCCTTCTCTCCCAGGCACAAGGTGAAACAAGGAGGAACAACAGCATGGTGGCAGCCAGTTCTCGAACCGTGGAATCGGCTCCCCTCAGTAACTACCACAGTCTCCCAGTCTGCACTGGCCTAGATGCTCACAGCCTGGCCTGTGGGTGCAGGTCTGCACAGCTTTCAGGGCGTCCAGTGGCATGAGAGTCCTCTCTGTCCTGTGCCCTCCCCACCTCCATCTCTTCCAGGGGATGTCCGGGATCCTGGTCTGTATCCACTCTGTGCCCTGGGATCCAGGGCCCTGGCTGCTGGAATTGTGCTCCCAGGGATCAATGTTCCCGAAGCCAGCAGGACACAGACAGCTCCCTCTTGAGATCCCACCCCCAGCCCCTGGATAGACTGGCTTCTCCTACATTCCGTCCTGGGTGCGCGTTTCAGCCCTTTACTGAGATCCCACATTTGTTGTGCTTGCCCCTGGACTCACTTCCTCTACTAGTGACACTGGGAACTGGATGCTTCAATGCCCCTCCTGCGATTTTGCCCAATTTTACTGGTAATCACTTTTCTGTCTGGGAAGACACAAGGCGGATTTATAATGTTCCAGCTTCTCCAGGGCTGGACTTTCATGTCCTGGAGGCTTTAGCTGTGGGCCTTACATGGGCGCATCACGGTGCTCCTCCCCTAGTTGGTTTTTTTTATTTTATTATTTCTGCCTTCCTACATTGTTAGAAGTGAAAACCCTTTTCTCTGTAGTGTTCTGGCCAATCTCTCTTTAAGTCTCAGGTCGAATTTGTAGGTGTTCAGGATGGTTTGTAACTTATCTAGGTATTTGATGGGGCCAGCTGAGTTGAGGACCCCTACTCCTCTGTCATCTTGCCCTGCCTCACATTTATTTTTTTCTGCCATTTCTCTGGTAGGCCTTCCAGTGGGACAGAAAATTATTTCCCTCTTTTCTGTTGGATTCATTGTCTGGTCTAATCACGGAGTTCGTAAAAGGCAGACCTTCAGGAGACAATGAATTTCATTGTGCATGTGCATGGGCTACATAATATATGATGTGAGGTGGGATTTCATATCAGGACAGGGTGTCTATTTATGTCTTCTGCCAATTTCTGATTGGTTTTTTCATTTTGTGTTGTTTAGGTTGATAATTGTGCTGTATATTTTGGAAACCAGCCTTAATCTGATGATCAATTTGCAAATATTTTCTCCCATCTTATAGGTTGTCTTTAAATTATGTTGAGTGTTTCCATAGCTGTACTACTGCTCTTTCCTTGATGGAATCCATATAGTTTATCTTTGGTTTTGTTTTCCTTCCCCCTAGAAACTGGAGTAGCAAGAAACTGTTGTGCCTGAGGTCACAAAATCTCTAGGATTTTGATGGTTTCCTGCTTCACAATTAGGACTTTCATTTACTCTGATTTTTATCTCTGTGTCACTTGTAAGAATGTGGCCCAGGTTCATTTTTTTTTATTTTTATTTTTTTTATTGGTGTTCAATTTACTAACATACAGAATAACACCCAGTGCCCGTCACCCATTCACTCCCACCCCCCGCCCTCCTCCCCTTCTACCACCCCTAGTTCGTTTCCCAGAGTTAGCAGTCTTTACGTTCTGTCTCCCTTTCTGATATTTCCCACACAAAGCTGTGGTCATCAAGACAGTGTGGTACTGGCACAAAAACAGACACATAGATCAGTGGAACAGAATAGAGAATCCAGAAGTGGACCCTGAACTTTATGGGCAACTAATATTCGATAAAGGAGGAAAGACTATCCATTGGAAGAAAGACAGTCTCTTCAATAAATGGTACTGGGAAAATTGGACAGCCACATGCAGAAGAATGAAACTAGACCACTCTCTTTCACCATACACAAAGATAAACTCAAAATGATGAAAGATCTAAATGTGAGACAAGATTCCATCAAAATCCTAGAGAAGAACACAGGCAACACCCTTTTTGAACTCGGCCATAGTAACTTCTTGCAAGATACATCCACGAAGGCAAAAGAAACAAAAGCAAAAATGAACCAGGTTCATTTTTTTACTTGTGACTGTCCAATATTCACAACCCCACCTGTTGAAAAGATTGTCCTTTTCCAGTGGATACTCTTTTTTTGTGCTTTGTCAAAGACAATATGACCGTAGAGTTGTGTTTCCATTTCTGCATTCTCTACTCTATTCCATTGACCTATGTGCCTCTTTTACTGCCAAAATTATACCATCTTGGGGATCACAACTTTGAACTCCACAATTGTGATACCTTCTGCTTTGGGTTGTTTTCAACATTGTCTTGTCTTGTCAGGATCATTCTTGGTTCCTTACAAGTTTTAGGATTGTTTCTTCTATTTCCTAGAACAAAGTTCATGGTATTTTGATAGGGTTTTCATTGAATGTGTCGATTGCTCTTGGTAGCATAGATATTTTATCAATACTTATAACTCCAATCCATGAGAATAGAATGTTTTCAATCTATGTGAGTCTTCCTCAATTTCCTTCATAAGTGTTCTAGAAGTTTGAGACTATAGATCCTTTTCCTCTCTGGTTAGTATTTTTGTAGTGTTGGATCTTAGCGTTAGGAACTTCGTAAGACTTTTGCATCCATATTTATGAGTATAATTGTTTGTAATTCTCCTTAGTAGCTGGGTCTTTAGTTTGGGGGTCAATGTAATGCTGACATCAGAGAATGAGCCTGGAAGTTTTCCTTCAATTTCTATTATTTGAATAGCTTCAGAAGAATAGGTATTGATTCTGGTTTAAAATGACTTGGTAGGGATCCCTGGGTGGCTCAGCAGTTTGGTGCCTGCCTTAGGTCCAGGGCATGACCCTGGAGTCCCAGGATCGAATCCCACATTGGACTCCCTGCATGGAGCTTGCTCCTCCCTCTGCCTGTGTCTCTGTCTCTCACTGTATGCCTCTCAGGGAAGAAAAAATTCTTTGTTTAAAATATTGCGGCAGTAAACCTGGGTACCTCAGTGGTTGAGTGTGTGTCTTTGGGTCAGGGTATGATATCTGAGTACTGGGGACAAGTCCAGCATCAGGCACGCTGCATGGAGCCTGCTTCTCCTCCCTCTACCTATGTCTCTGTCTCTGTGTGTCGCTCATGAATAAATAAATGCACTCTTAAAATAATTGGCCCAAGGATGTTGCCCATGGGGAAACATTCAGTTAACCATTGATTCTTGATTTCTGCTGAGACGATGATACAAGTTCCTGGGATCAAGCCCCTAGTCAGGCTTTCTGCTCATTGAAGAATCTTGAGATTTTCTATCTGTTACCCTCAAACTATTCTGTCACTTTGTCTATAAATACATACATACATACATACATACATACATACATACAATGTTGGGGGCAAGATCATGGAGTAGTAAGGGTTCTCAACTCACCTCATACCAGCAACTAACCAAGATAACTTTTTTAAAAGATATTGTAGGGATCCCTGGGTGGCGCAGCGGTTTGGCGCCTGCCTTTGGCCCAGGGCGCGATCTTGGAGACCCAGGATCGAATCCCACATCGGGCTCCCGGGGCATGGAGCCTGCTTCTCCCTCTGCCTGTGTCTCTGCCTCTCTCTCTCTCTCTCTCTCTCTCTGTGACTATCATAAATAAATAAAAAATTAAAAAAAAAGATATTGTATATTAGCCCTTCACCCGATAGGTCATTGACAAATATCTTCTCCCATTCTTTAGGTTGGCTTTGAGTTTTGTTGACTATTATGCTGTGCATAGCTTTTTATCTTGATGATGTCCCAATAGCTCACAAACAATAGGAAGGAAATACAAACGATTTTATTTTTTTAATTTATTTTTTATTGGTGTTCCATTTGCTAACATATAGAATAACCCCCAGTGCCCGTCACCCATTTACTCCCACCCCCCCTCCTCCCCTTCTACCACCCCTAGTTCGTTTCCCAGAGTTAGCAGTCTTTACGTTCTGTCTCCCTTTCTGATATTTCCCACACATTTCTTCTCCCTTCCCTTATATTCCCTTTCACTATTATTTATATTCCCCAAATGAATGAGAACATATAATGTTTGTCCTTCTCCGACTGACTTACTACTTCACTCAGCATAATACCCTCCAGTTCCATCCACGTTGAAGCAAATGGTGGGTATTTGTCATTTCTAATAGCTGAGTAATATTTTAAAAACATATTAGGACCACTTCTATGCCAATAAATTAGGCAATCCAGAAGAAATGGATGCTTTTCTGGAAAACCACAAATAAGCAAAACTGGAATGTGAAGAAATAGAAAACCCGAACTGGCAAATAACCAAGGAGGAAATTGAAGCAGTCATCTAAAATCTCCCAAGACACAAAAATCCAGGTTCAGATGGCTTCCCAGGGAAGTCTATCAAACATTTAAAGAAGAAGCCATACGTATTTACTAAAGCTGTTCTGGAAGATAGAAAGGGACAGAATACTTCCAAACTCTTTTAATGAGGCCAGAATCACCTTAAATCCAAAACTAGACAAAGACTCCACCAAAATCCACCGAATTATAGACCAATAACCCTGATGAACGCAGAAGCAAAAATTCTCAACAAGACACTGCCCAATAGGACACAACAAAATATTAACAAAATAATTCACCATGACCAATGGGATTTATACCTGGGATGCAAGGCTGGTTCAACATTCGTAAAGCAATCAATATGATAGATCATATCAAAAAGAGAAAAAAGACAAGAACCATAGGATCTTCTCAATACAGAGAAATCATTTGACAAAATAGAGGATCCATTCCTGATCAAAACTCTTCAGATCATAGAGATAGAGGGAACATACTTCAGCATCTTAAAAGCCATCTACGAAAAGCCCCCAGCAAATATCATTCTCAATGGGGAAACACTGGGAGCCTTTCCCCTAAGATCAGAAACAAGACAGGGATATACACTCTCACCACTGCTATTCAACATAGTACTAGAAGTCCTAGCCTCAGCAATAAGGCAACAAAAAGAAACAAAAGGCATTCATATTGGCAAACAAGAAGTCGAAACCAAAAAAGAAAAAAAAAAGAAGTCAAGACCTCTGTCTTCGCAGATTACATGACACTGTATCTAGAAAACTCAAAAGACTCCACCCCAAGGTTGATTGAACTCATACAGCAATTTGGCAGTGTGGCAGGATACAAAATAAATGCCCAGAAATCACTTCCATTACTGTACACTAGCAATGAGTTTAAAGAAAGAAATATTAAGGCATGAAAAAAAATCTTAAATTGCACCCAAAAGCATAAGATACCCAGGATTAACCCTAACCAAAGAGGTACAGTTTCTATACCCTAAAAACTATGGAACACTTCTGAAAGAAATTGAGGAAGAAACAAGAATATTGATGAATATTCCATGCTCATGGATTGGAAGAATTAATTTTGTGAAAATGTCAAAGCTACCCAGGGCAATTTACACGTTCAATGCAATTCCTACAAAATACCTCAGACTTTCTTCAGAGGGTTGGAACAAATCAACTTAAGGTTTGTGTGGAATCAGAAAAACCTCCAAATAGCCATGGTAATACTGAAAGGAAAACCAGAACTGGGGCATCAGAATGCTGGATTCCAAGTTCTACTACAAAGCTGTGATCATCAAGACATTCTGGTAGTGGCACAAAAACAGACACATTGATCAATTGCACAGAATGGAGAACCAGAAGTGAACACTGAACTCTATGGTCAACTAATATTCTACAAAGCAGGAAAGACTATCCAGTGGAAAAAACAAGAGTCTCTTCAATAAACGGTGCTTGGATAATTGGACAGCCATGTACAGAAGAATGAAACAAGTTCATTCTCTTACACAAAACACAAGACAAACTCAAAAATTGATGAAAGATCAAAATGTGAGACAAGATACCATCAAAATCTTAGAGAACACAGGCAACACCCTTTTTGAACTTGGCCACAGTAACTTCTTGCAAGATTCATCCATGAAGGCAATAGAAACAAAAGCAAAAATAAACTATTGGGACTTCAAGATAAGAAGCTTTTGCACAGCAAAATATACCGTCAACAAAACTCAAAGACAACCTACAGAATGGGAGAAAATATTTGCAAATGACTAGATAACAGACTAGGATAGGACAAATAAGAGGTGAGACCCTGTTTAAGTGTTTCTGGGTGATGTCACCACATTCCCAGATTCAGTGGACTAAACAACAGACGCTCGTTCTCACAGCTCTGGAGTCTGGGAAGTCCAAGGTCCAGGTGCAGGCAGATGTGGTGTCTGGAGCGCCCATGTCCTAGCATGTCCTTTCTCCCCCTTTCAAATGGGGCCAGGGGGCATTGAGCTTTCCATGTACTGATGGTTCCTGATCAGGTTCCTGATCGCATCATGAGGCTCCATCTCCTGACCTCATTGTTCCCCTAAGGTCCCAACTCCTTCTTCCATCACATAGACGTGAGGTTTCAACCTGAGGATGGTAGATATGATGACACACAGTTAGCTATATCAGCACCCGAAAGATCCATGAGTTATTTCCTGCAGGTGGAAGGTCCTCCTTCACTTTTGTTCCCTCATAATTGTTAAGTGGAATTTGTCATCACACAGTATTCTTGAGTGTTACCTGCTCGCTCCTTGATCTCCAACACCCCATCTTCTCTTCCTGCCCCACCCATGGGAAATCCAGCAGGAACACTTGACTTGACATCAGGGAAATACAAATGAAAACCACACTAAGGTCCCACTTATACAACTCAAAATGGATAAAGTAACAAGGCAGGAAGCAATAAATATAAGCGAGGGTATTGAGAAAGTGGAACTTTCTCTTCTTTTGGTGGGAACGCAGGCTTATTCAGCCACTCCAGAAAACAGAATGGAATGTCATGAAAAAGTGAAAATAGAGCTACCCTAGGACACATCCATTGAATTACATGGTATTTACCCCAAAGATGCAAAATTAATGTAATTAAGGGACCCCTGCATCCCAATGTTCACAGCAACAATGTCCAGAATAGCCAAACTGTGGGAGGAATCATGATTCCCTTCTACAGAAGAGTGATAAAGAAGATGTGCAATGAGCCTCAGTGTCCATCGACAGATGAATGTTTAGAGAAGATGTGGTTTATATATACAATGGGACATTACTCAGCCATTAGAAATGACGAATAACCACCATTTGCTTCAATGTGGATGGAACTGGAAGGGATTATGCTGAGTGAAGTAAGTGATTCAGAGAAGGACAAACATTATATGGTTTCACACATACAAAGTACATAAAAATAGTGCAAGGGAACAAAGGGGAAAGGAGATAGAATGAGTGGGAATTATCAGAGACAGTAACAGTACATGAGGAACTCCTACCTATGGGGGAAAAAAAGGAAGGAGTAGTGGAAGGGGAGTTGGTTGGTGGGTTGGGGTACCTGGATGACAGGAGCTGATGGTGGCAATTGACGGAATGAGTACTGGCTGTTATATGTAGGCAAATCGAACTCCAATAAAAATATACAAAATATGTGGTTTATATATACAATGGGATATTACACAGCAGTCAGAAATGATGAATAACATGAAATAACATTTCCTTCAACATGGATGGAACAGGAGCTATTATAGTGAGAGAAATTAATCACAGGAAGGCAATGATATGGTCTCACCCATATGTGGAGTATAGGAAATATTGAAAGAGACCATAAGGGAAGGAGTGAAACTTAAGTGGGGTAATATTACAAGGAAGACAAATCATGGGAGACACGTGACTCTGGGGGAAAAAAACCTGAGGGTCCCTGGAAGAGAGGGGGTGTGGGATGGGGAACTGGGTGATGGGAGTTAAGGAGGGGACGTGATATGATGAGCACTGAGTGTGTAGTAAATATTGGTAAATTCAATTTCAACAAAGAAAAAAATGGAAAAAATTCCTGGAACATCATACATGGACTGGGACGATCAAACAACAGACACTCATTCTCACAGATCTGGAATCTGGGAAGTCTGAGGTCCAAGTGCAGGCAGATGTGGTCTCTGGAGAGCACCCACGTCCTACCCCATCCTTTCCCCATCACCTCACATGGGGCCAGGGTGCAGGGAACTTTCCCAGTCCTGGTTTATAAGGGCCCTGATCCTATCATGAGTCTGCACCTCCTTACCTAAGAGTTCCCCTAAGGCTCCACCTCCTTCCCCATCTCATGGACGTTAGGTTCCAACATGGGCATGGTAAAGGTCACACACAGTGATCTGACGTCAGCACCAGAAGGATCCATGAGTTATTCCCTGCAGGTGGAATGTTCTTCAATCCAACTCATCACACTGAAGTTCCTCATTGATCCAGTAGAAGCTTCTGGTGTCTGAGCACATGGTGTATGCATGACCTTCAGAACCAGATCGTGACCTTGGGGAGAGGACACCTTCCATCTGAGACCTGAGAAGGATCTTGGCCTATTTGTACTATTATTTAAAGTTTCGTGCTGCTTCCATATATTATTCATCTTCTTTTCCTATAATTCAGACATTTGTCTACTGAGAATGACCATGTTTCTCTTTTTTCCTTCCAGTTTGATGCTTGTTTAGTGAAATGATTCCTCACACCATGTGCAGTCTTTACTGCCTGTTACCTCCCTGACATTCCTTGCTCATTCTTCTCCTGCACCCAAAGGATAAGAAATCAAACAGCAACCCAGGAGTTCCCTCTTTTGATGCAGTTGGGACACTAACACCACACAAGCCCCTCCTGGAGCAGGACCCCAACCCACCACTGACCCACAACACACACCCGGAGCCAGTGTCCTTCCCTGGCACCATCCAGGCATTTATGACCTGATGAGAGGCCTGCCTGGCTCTCATCAGACATGAAGGTGAAGGTGATGAATGGTTATACTCTTGTGATTGTGTGTGTGTGTGTGTGTGTGTGTGTGTGTGCTTTGTGTGAATGACCTCTGAGTCCACATCCCTACCATGTCATGATGTCATGCGGGAAATCTCTCTCACTCCCAGGCTGTTATTAACATTTTTGTAGAATGTCTCTTTACTCTTGTGTTGACTGGGGATTCTGCTATACCGCAATGTGCAAGACAGCATGTTAGCTTGGGGTCCTGTGATCCTCAGTGATCACCACTAGGACTCATTAAAAGGTTCAGATGATGTGAATTGAGCTATTTGTAATTGATTAAAATTTCGGGTCAGGAGAATTTAAGTACAAGTAAGTGCAAGTTCTATATTTGAATTCTAGGTCTCTAAGAAAGAGACTGAATAGGTAAACACATGATCAAGTGTTCAGAGGGTCTCCTGGGGGGAAACTGCTCCATGGAGAGGAAGCCTGGTCCCTGACAGGAAACCTGCCCAGAACCAGCCTCTGCACCTGCTCCTGGGCCTTCAAGACACAAGTGGTGAGGAGTGTGCACCCCCTGGAGGTCCTGATTCCCTTCTACAGGGAGGTTTGTGTCAGGGCTCACAGTGAGTTTGGCTCACTGTGTCCTTCGCACAGTAATACACGGCCGTGTCCTCGGCTCTCAGGCTGTTCATCTGCAGATACAGTGTGTTCTTGGCGTTGTCTCTGGAGATGGTGAATCGGCCCTTCACAGCGTCTGCGTAGCTTGTGCTACTTCCACCACTGTTAATACTTGCGACCCACTGCAGCCCCTTCCCAGGAGCCTGGCGGACCCAGCTCATGACATAGCTGCTGAAGGTGAATCCAGAGGCCACACAGGACAGTCTCAGGGACCCCGCAGGCTTCACCAGGTCTCCCCCAGACTCCACCAGCTGCACCTCACCCTGGACACCTGCAGACACAAGACATCCTGGTCAAACAACTGTCCCACATCCCCTCTTTCGCTCACTCACCTTCACTCACAGACTCAAGGTCTCTGGTTCTTTATGAATTACCTTGTAAAATAGCGACAAGGAAAACCCAGCCGAGCACAGACTCCATGGTAATTAGTCTGTGTTGTGTCTGATCACTGATTCAGGTCACCTGGGGATGCTGGGGCTGGGGCTCCTCTCCCAGCTGCAGGGTCGGGACTTGGCTGGTTTAATCAGTGAAGGGAAGGCCCTATTTGCATGTCCTCTGACCATATGACCAGCTACAGACTTACATTCGTGTATTTAAAGCCAACACAAGTGTTGCACCACAATTCTATAGCAATTTGTGTAGATGACTCTCTGACTATATGAAGTTCTAATGACAGTTATTTTTGAATTTCTTGGTTCATTTCAAAAGACACATCAGTATAGGACATTTTCTGGAGATATTTCATCTTGTTGATAAATTTTAATCCTAAATATTTATTTTTGGTGCTAGTGGAAATCAGATTATTTTGTTAATTTTGTACATGTAATTTGTATTTATTATGTAGGAATATATCTTTATTTTATTTGCTGATTTTATTATTTTTTTAAATTTTTTTAAAATTTTTATTTACTTATGATAGTCACACAGAGAGAGAGACAGAGAGAGGCAGAGACATAGGCAGAGGGAGAAGCAGGCTCTATGCACCGGAAGCCCGACATGGGATTCGATCCCGGGTCTCCAGGATCGCGCCCTGGGCCAAAGGCAGTTGCTAAACTGCTGCGCCACCCAGGGTTCCCTATTTGCTGATTTTATATACTGATTCTTTTGCTGAGCTCATGAGTTATTTCTTCCAGTTTTTATGTGATGTTTTTACTCATTGACTCTATAAGACATTGTCATAGGAAAACTAATTATTTTCTTTCCAGGTTACCACTTTTTCTTTGTTTTTTAATGTAGTTTTCTTGCTACGTTTACTGGTAGGTCCTCCAGTCCGGGGCAGAAAGCATTTTCCTCTTTTCTTCAGGATACATTGTCTGTTCTATTTTTTTTACATGCATCCTATGTTTATTGCAGCATTTTTTAAATAATAAATTTATTTTTATTGGTGTTCAATTTGCCAACATATAAAATAACACCCAGTGCTCATCCCGTCAAGTGCCCCCTTCAGTGCCCTTCATCCATTCACCCCTTCCCCCCTCCATCATCCCTTTCCACCACCCCTAGTTCGTTTCCTAGAGTTAGGAGTCTTCCATGTTCTAACTCCATTTCTGATATTTTCTACACATTTCTTCTCCCTTCCCTTCTATTCCCTTTCACTATTATTTATATTCCCCAAATGAATGAGCCATACATTTGTCCTTCTCTGATTGACTTATTTCACTCAGCCATAATATGCTCCAGTTCCATCTTCATTGAAGCAAATGGTGGTTATTTGTCATTTCTAATGGCTGAGTAATATTCCATTGTATACATAAACCACATCTTCTTTATCCATTCATCTTTCGATGGTCACCGAGGCTCCTTCTCCAGTTTACCTATTGTGGACATTGCTGCTCTAAGCATCAGGGTGCAGGTGTCCCGGCATTTCATTGCATGTGCATCATTCGGGTAAGCAGTTGATATAAGGTAGACCTAGAGGAGACAATACATTTCATTTTGTATGTGGATGACCTACCTAATATAAAGTGACAGTCTACAACTCAAATCAGGACAAGGTGAATCATCATGTCCTCTGCCCATTTCTTATTGTAGTTTTCACTTTGTGGTGTTTAGTTTGGTAATTTATTTTTCGATTTTGGAAACTAGCCTTAATCTGGAGATAGATTTGCAAATCTCTTCTCCCATTGTTTTTATTCTTTTGGAAGATGTTATTTATTTATTCATCAGAGATGGAGTGAGAGATTCAGAGACCGGCAGAGGGAGAAGTGGGCTCCCCACAAGGAGCCTAATGCTGGTCTCAATCCTAGAGCTCTAGGGTTCCCTGAGCCAAAGACAGATGTTCAACCTACACAGGCATCTCTATCTTTTCCAGTTGTTAGGTTGCTTTTTAATTATGTTGTGTTTCCACAGCTGTACTACAGCTCCTTCCTTTATGTAGTGCATAGAGTTCACTTTTACTTTTGTTTGCCTTCCCTTTGGAGTTTCGAGTACCAAGAACCTCTTGTGGCCGAGGTCACAAAATCTCCTTGATTTTGAGTTTCTTGCCTCACATTTAGGTCTTTCATCTACTCTGAGTTTATCTTTGTGTGGAGTGTAAGAATGTGGCCCAGGTTCATTCTATTTGCAGCTGTCCAATGTTCCCAACACCACTTGTTCAAGAGATTGCCCTTCGTCCAGTCAATAGTCTTTTGTAATTTGTCGAGGATAAGTTGGCCATAGAGCTGTGTGTCCATTTATGAGTTCTTTTTCTATTCCATTGACCATGTGCGTGTTTTACTGTCACTATTATACTGTTTTGATGATCACAACTTTGAAATCTGGAATTCTGATGGCTTTTGCATTTTTTTTAAGTTTTTATTTATTTACTCATGAGAGACACAGGGATACAGAGATAGTGGTAGAGACTCAGGCAGAGGGAGCAGCAGGCACCATCTAGGGAGCCTGATATGGGACTTGTTCCCAGGTCTGCAGGATCAAGCCCTGGACAAAAAGGCAGTGCTAAAACGCTGAGCCACCCGGGCTGCCCTGATTTGTTTTTGTTTCAACATTCTTTTGCTCACTCAGAATCTTTTCTGTTTATTTACAAATTTTAGGCTTGTTGCATTGTCTAGAAAAATGTTGGTGGTGTTTTGATAGGGTCCTATCCTGAGGCTTCACCCTCCTTACCTAAGTGTTCCCCTAAGGCTCCACCTCCTTCCCCATTTCAATGTCATTAGGTTCCAACATGGGTATGGCAGAGGTCACACAGAGGGAACTGATATCAGCACCTGACTGGTAAATGAGTTATTCCCTGCAGGTGGAAGGTTCTCCAATCCAGCTCCTCATCCTGGGGGTAAACATGGATCCAGTAGAAGCTTCTGGTCTCTGTGCACAGTGTACCCATGACCTTCAGTACCACCTGGTGACCTTGGGAGAAGACACGTCCTACCTGAGACCCTGGGTAGTACCTCAGGCATCTTCTATTATCATTTCATGATTTGTGCTGCTTTCTTGAGATCACTAACCATTTTCCAATATTTCATAATGTTTCTCTCTACATTGATTTTTTTATAGGTGCATATATAGGTTGACCTATTTTGGACATCCTCAACATGGAGATATTAGTAATTTTTTTTTATAGTTATGACTCTTTATTTTTTTTATCTTTTTTTTAATTTATTTTTTATTGGTGTTCTATTTGCTAACATACAGAATAACCCCCAGTGCCCGTCACCCATTCACTCCCACCCCCCGCCCTTCTCCCCTTCTACCACCCCTAGTTCGTTTCCCAGAGTTAGCAGTCTTTACGTTCTGTCTCCTTTTCTGATATTTCCCACACATTTCTTCTCCCTTCCCTTATATTCCCTTTCACTATTATTTATATTCTCCAAATGAATGAGAACATATGTTTGTCCTTCTCCGACTGACTTACTTCACTCAGCATAATACCCTCCAGTTCCATCCACGTTGAAGCAAATGGTGGGTATTTGTCATTTCTAATAGCTGAGTAATATTCCATTGTATACATAAACCACAACTTCTTTATCCATTCATCTTTCGTTGGACAACGAGGCTCCTTCCACAGTTTGGCATCATGGCTATTGCTGCTATAAACATCGGGGTGCAGGTGTCCCGGCGTTTCATTGCATTTGTATCTTTGGGGTAAGTCCCAACAGTGCAATTGCTGGGTCGTAGAGCAGGTATATTTTTAACTGTTTGAGGAACCTCCACACAGTTTTCCAGAGTGGCTGCACCAGTTCACATTCCCACCAACAGTGTAAGATGGTTCCCTTTTCTCCGCATCCCCTCCAACATTTGTTGTTTCCTGCCTTGTTAATTTGCCCCATTCTCACCGGTGTGAGGTGGTATCTCATTGTGGTTTTGATTTGTATTTCCCTGATGGCAAGTGATGCAGAGCATTTTCTCATATGCATGTTGGCCATGTCTATGTCTTCCTCTGTGAGATTTCTCTTCATGTCTTAAGCCCATTTCATGATTGGATTGTTTGTTTCTTTGGTGTTGAGTTTAATAAGTTCTTTATAGATCTTGGAAACTAGCCCTTTATCTGATATGTCATTTGCAAATATCTTCTCCCATTCTGTTGGTTGTCTTTGAGTTTTGTTGACTGTATCCTTTGCTGTGCAAAAGCTTCTTATCTTGATGAAGTCCCAATAGTTCATTTTTGCTTTTGTTTCTTTTGCCTTCGTGATGTATCTTGCAAGAAGTTACTATGGCCGAGTTCAAAAAGGGTGTTGCCTGTGTTCTTCTCTAGGATTTTGATGGAATCTTGTCTCACATTTAGATCTTTCATCCATTTTGAGTTTATCTTTGTGTATGGTGAAAGAGAGTGGTCTAGTTTCATTCTTCTTCATGTGGATGTCCAATTTTCCCAGCACCATTTGTTGAAGAGACTGTCTTTCTTCCAATGGATAGTCTTTCCTCCTTTATCGAATATTAGTTGCCCATAAAGTTCAGGGTCCACTTCTGGATTCTCTATTCTGTTCCATTGAACTATGTGTCTGTTTTTGTGCCTAACCACACTGTCTTGATGACCACAGCTTTGTAGTACAACCTGAAATCTGGCATTGTGATGCCCCCAGATATGGTTTTCTTCTTCAAAATTTCCCTGGCTATTCGGGGTCTTTTCTGATTCCACACAAATCTTAAAATAATTTGTTCTCTCTGAAGAAAGTCCATGGTATTTTGATAGGGATTGCATTAAACATGTATATTGCCCTGGGTAACATTGACATTTTCACAATATTAATTCTGCAAATCCATGAGCATGGAATATTTTTCCATCTCTTTGGTTCTTCCTCAATTTCTTTCAGAAGTGTTCTATAGTTTTGAAGGTATAGATCCTTTACATCTTTGGTTAGGTTTATTCCTAGGTATCTTATGCTTTTGGGTGCAATTGTAAATGGGACTGACTCCTTAATTTCTCTTTCTTCAGTCTCATTGTTAGTGTATAGAAATGCCACTGATTTCTGGGCATTGATTTTGTATCCTGCCACGCTACCGAATTGCTGTATGAGTTCTAGCAATCTTGGGGTGGAGACTTTTGGGTTTTCTATGTAGAGTATCATGTCATCGGCGAAAGGGAGAGTTTGACTTCTTCTTTGCCAATTTGAATGCCTTTAATGTCTTTTTGTTGTCTAATTGCTGAGGCTAGGACTTCCAGTACTATGTTGAACAGCAGTGGTGAGAGTGGACATCCCTGTCTTGTTCCTGATTTTAGGGGAAAGGCTCCCAGTGCTTCCCCATTGAGAATGATATTTGCTGTGGGCTTTTCATAGGTGGCTTTTAAGATGTCGAGGAATGTTCCCTCTATCCCTATACTCTGAAGAGTTTTGATCAGGAATGGATGCTGTATTTTGTCAAATGCTTTCTCTGCATCTAATGAGAGGATCATATGGTTCTTGGTTTTTCTATTGCTGATATGATGAATCACATTGATTTTTTTACGTGTGTTGAACCAGCCTTGTGTCCCAGGGATAAATCCTACTTGGTCATGGTGAATAATTTTCTTAATGTACTGTTGGATCCTATTGGCCAGTATCTTGTTGAGAATTTTTGCATCCATGTTCATCAGGGATATTGGTCTGTAATTCTCCTTTTTGGAGGGGTCTTTGTCTGGTTTTGGAATTAAGGTGATGCTGGCCTCATACAATGAATTTGGAAGTACTCCATCTCTTTCTATCTTTCCAAACAGCTTTAGGAGAATAGGTATGGTTTCTTCTTTAAACCTTTGATAAAATACCCCTGGGAAGCCATCTGGCCCTGGACTCTTGTGTCTTGGGAGGTTATTGATGACTACTTCAATTTCCTCCCCGGTTATTGGCCTGTTCAGGTTTTCTATTTCTTCCTGTTCCAGTTTTGTTAGTTTGTGGCTTTCCAGGAATGCGTCCATTTCTTCTAGATTGCCTAATTTATTGGCGTATAGCTGTTCATAATATGTTTTTAAAATCGTTTGTATTTCCTTGGTGTTGGTAGTGATCTCTCCTTTCTCATTCATGATTTTATTAAATTGAGTCTTCTATCTCTTCTTTTTAATAAGGCTGGCTAATGGTTTATCTATCTTATTAATTATTTCAAAGAACCAACTCCTGGTTCTGTTGATCTGTTCCACAGTTCTTCTGGTCTCGATTTCGTTGAGTTCTGCTCGAATCTTTATTAACTCCCTTCTTCTCTTGGGTGTAGGATCTATTTGCTGTTTTTTCTCTAGCTCCTTTATGTGTAAGGTTAGCTTTTGTATTTGAGTTCTTTCCCGTTTTTGAATGGATGCTTGTATTGCGATGTATTTCCCCCTTAGGACTGCTTTTGCTGCATCCCAAAGATTTTGATTGGTTGTATCTTCATTCTCAGTAGTTTCCATGAATCTTTTTAATTCTTCCTTAATATCCTGGTTGAACCTTTTATCTTTTAGCAGGATGGTCCTTAACCGCCACGTGTTTGAGGTCCTTCCAAACTTCTTGTTGTGATTTAGTTCTAATTTCAAGGCATTATGGTCTGAGAATATGCAGGGGACAATCTCAATCTTTTGGTATCGGTTCAGACCCGATTTGTGACCCAATATGTGGTCTATTCTGGAGAAAGTTCCATGTGCACTTGAGAAGAATGTGTATTCAGTTGAGTTTGGATGTAAAGTTCTGTAGATATCTGTGAAATCCATCTGGTCCAGTGTATCATTTAATGTTCTCGTTTCTTTGGAGATGTTGTGCTTAGAAGACCTATCGAGTATAGAAAGAGCTAGATTGAAGTCACCAAGTATAAGTGTATTATTATCTAAGTATTTCTTCACTTTGGTTAATAATTGATTTATATATTTGGCAGCTCCCACATTCGGAGCATATATATTGAGGATTGTTAGGTCCTCTTGTTGAATAGATCCTTTAAGTATGATATAGTGTCCCTCTTCATCTCTCACTACAGTCTTAGGGGTAAATTTTATTTTATCTGATATAAGGATGGCTACCCCTGCTTTCTTTTGAGGACCATTCGAATGGTAAATGGTTCTCCAACCTTTTATTTTCAGGCTGTAGGTGTCCTTCTGTCTAAAATGAGTCTCTTGTAGACAGCAAATAGATGGGTCCTGCTTTTTTATCCAGTCTGAAACCCTGCGCCTTTTGATGGGGTCATTAAGCCCCTTCACATTCAGAGTTACTATTGAGAGATATGAGTTTAGTGTCATCATGATATCTATTCAGTCCTTGTTTTTGTGGACTGTTCCACTGAACTTCTTCTTAAAGGGAAATTTTAAGAGTCCCCCTTAAAATTTCTTGCAGAGCTGGTTTGGAGGTCACATATTCTTTTAGTTGCTGCCTGTCTTGAAAGCTCTTTATCTCTCCTTCCATTTTGAATGAGAGCCTTGCTGGATAAAGTATTCTTGGTTGCATGTTCTTCTCATTTAGGACCCTGAATATATCCTGCCAGCCCTTTCTGGCCTGCCAGGTCTCTGTGGAGAGGTCTGCTGTTACCCTAATACTTCTCCCCATAAAAGTCAGGGATTTCTTGTCTCTTGCTGCTTTAAGGATCTTCTCTTTATCTTTGGAATTTGCAAGCTTCACTATTAAATGTCGAGGTGTTGAACGTTTTTTATTGATTTTAGGCGGGGATCTCTCTATTTCCTGGATCTGAATGCCTGTTTCCCTTCCCAGATTAGGAAAGTTTTCAGCTAGAATTTGTTCAAATATATATTCTGGCCCTCTGTCCCTTTCGGCGCCCTCGGGAACCCCAATTAAATGTAGGTTTTTCTTTCTCAGGCTGTCGTTTATTTCCCTTAATCTATCTTCATGGTCTTTTAATTGTCTCTTTTTTCCTCAGTTTCCCTCTTTGCTATCAACTTGTCTTCTATGTCACTCACTCGTTCTTCCACCTGGTTAACCCTCGTCATTAGGACTTCTAGTTTGGATTGCATCTCATTCAATTGATTTTTAATTTCTGCCTGATTAGCTCTAAATTCTGCAGTCATGAAGTCTCTTGAGTCCTTTATACTTTTTTCCAGAGCCACCAGGAGCTTTATAATAGTTCTTCCGAATTGGCTTTCTGACATTGAATTGTAATCCAGATTTTGTAACTCTGTGGGAGAGAGGACTGTTTCTGATTCTTTCTTTTGAGGTGAGGTTTTCCTTCTAGTCATTTTGTTCAGTGCAGAGTGGCCAAAAGCAAGTTGTATTGGGAAAAAGAGAAAAAGAGAGGAGAGAAAGAAGGAAAGAAAAGAGAAAGAGAAAAAAAAGGGAAGAAAAAAAAAGAAAAAAGAAGAAGAAAAAGAGAAAGAAAAAGAAAGGAGAAAAAAAGGGGGTGGGGGAAGGAAACAAATCAAAAAGCAAAAAAAAAAAAAAAAAAAAAGAACCACGGGGGAGTATCTTCTGATTCTGTGTACTTTAAGTCCCTTGACTTCTCCTGGAAGTTGTCAGTCTAGCTGGTGTTCTTGGGAGGGGCCTGTTGTGTTGATTTTCAGGTGTTAGCAGTTGGGGGAGCTGCTGTGCCCCTGCCTGGTGCAGGGCTCAGTGGGGGTTGTTTACCCCGTGAGGCTGCAGGAGGAACAGCCCCAGTGGCGGGGCCAGGTCTGGAAACCTGGATTCAGCTCCGGCAGGAACTCCGGAGGTCTCTGTCTGCAGGGCTTGGAGGCTCTGGGGCGGGACCGCTGATCTGCTCAGCTCGGGGCAGGAGCGTCCTTGCTGTCCTGGGCCCTCCCGGCCTCTGCCTGTCCCGGGGGAGGCCGGATCCTGGGCTGTGTCCCGGCGCCCTGTGCTCCGGAGCCTGTGCTGTTGGATTCGCACTCCCGGGCCGCGCAAACCCCTCCGCGGAGCTGCCGCCCGAGCCCCTCCGAGCTGCTCCTGGAACCGCGCAGCCTCCTCTGCATGGAGCCTCTTCCTCTGCCCGAGCCCTTCCGAGCTGCTCCCGGGGCCGCGCAGCCCCCTCCGCGGAGCCGCCGTCCGAGCCCCTCAGAGCTGCTCCGGGTCCCACCATGCGCGCTGTAGCCCTTAGGGAACTCGGCGCACTCTCCTGGGCGCGCAGTTGCTCTGTTACTGTCCCAGGGAGCCGGAGGGCATCCTCGCCCTAATGGGTCCTGCTCCAACTCCCTGCGAGGCCCTTTCCACCCTGGAAGGTTGGTGCAGCTCCTGCTTCTCCGGGACGGGGCTCTCCTGTCCTGGGGACACTCGCCCCGGCCTCAGCCCGACTCCTCGCGGGGCCCCTCCCCCTTGGAGGCCTTTGTTTCTTTATTTCTTTTTCCCCGTCTTCCTACCTTGATAGATGCGCGAACTCCTCTCACTGTAGCATTCCAGCTGGTCTCTCTTTAAATCTCAGGCAGAATTGATAGATTTTCAGGATAATTTGAAGGTTTTCTAAGTAATTTGGTGGAGACAGGTGATTTGGAGACCCTACTCTTCCGCCATCTTGCTCCTCCCCCCCTCAGATATTAGTAATTTATTCCTATTTAGTGACAAGTCTAAAGAAGTGTAAGCAACTGTGTGCTCTGTGAATATAGAAATAACTGTTTCTTATAAAGAAACAAATTTTAAAATCACACACTGAAGAAGTTAACTCAGAATCTTGAGTCTATAGAGGCTCCCGGGGGAATCTGCTCCATGGAGAAGATATAGAGCCCTACAGGAAACCTGCCCAAAACCTCCATCTGAACCTGCTCCTGGGCCTTCAAGACAAGAAGTGGTGAGGAGTGTGCACACCCATCATTTATTTCCCTTAACCTTTCCTCATGTTCTTTTAATTATTTTCCGTTTTTTTTCTCAGCTTACTTCCTTGCCATCAACTTGTATTCTATGTCACTCACTCTTTCTTCTATGTCATTAAGACTCATCATTAGCACTGAGGTGGGCACTTGATGGGATGAGCACTGGGTGTTATTCTGTATGTTGGCAAATTGAACACCAATAAAAAATAAATTTATTATTAAAAAAGCAGATTCATCATTAGGACTTCCAGTTTAGATTGCATCTCATTTGATTGAGATTTTTAAATTTGGTCTAATTAGATGTAAATTCTGAATTCATGAAGTCTCTCAAATCCTTTATGCTTTTTTCCAGAGCCATTAGTAGCTTTCCAATTATGCTTCTGAATTGGGTTTCTGAATATGAGTTGTAATCCAAGTTCTGTAAGTCTGAGGCAGAGAGTATTGTTTCTGTTTCTTTCTTTTGTGGTTATTTCTTCTGTCTAGTCATTTTGCTCAGTGCAGAGTGGCTGTTTCAGCGGGCTGCATTAAGAATATTAATCACAACCTGAGTAAATTTCACCCTAGATAATTCTGACAAAGTAGGAGGCCAGAAATGGAAAACAAAGTACGGAATGAAATAAAGCAAAAGATCCCCTTAACTGAAAATCAAATTTTAAAACTAAGTAGTAAACAATAAATTCCAAGAATCACAAAGGAGAGAAAAAAAGAAAAGAAGAATTAAAAAGGGGGAAAACCCAAAAGTAAACAGGAAAAGGAGGAGTACCATCTAGTTCTATATACTGTAAATCCCTCATATACCCCTCTACGTTTCCAGCGCTGCTGGTCAAGAACTTGCTGCTTCTGACCTTACAGCTGGTGTTCTGGGGGTGCGGCTTGCTGTGCTGATTCTCATGTGCATGTGCCTGGTTGGAGATTCCGGATTCAAGAGATCTAATCAGGCTTTTAGATACTATTCTCTTTACCCACCACCTACTTCGGATGACTGACAACAGCTCTTGTAGGATCTCTTCACCACCGAAGATAGAGAACGAATTCAAATGGAAGCCTGGAAGTCTGTCCTGGGAGAGGACAGATAGCTGACTCAAAACCCAGACCTCATAAATGCTGCCTTCTCTTTATCCTGCCCCACCTGGGACTACAACTCAGCTGAAGGTAAGGAGAGGCTCCAGGTCTATTTCCAGACTCTAATGGCAGGTCTCCAGTCTGCCGCTTGCAAGCCTACCAATCTGGCCAAGGTATATGATGTGAGACAAGGTAAGGATGAGAGTCCAGCAGCCGTCTTAGATAGAATCACGGAAGCTTTTAGGCAGTACACCCTTATGAACCCAGAAGCCCCAGAAACAAAGGCTGCAATTATCATGGCTTCTGTTAACCAGGCCACTTTGGACATTAAAAAGAAATTGCAAGAATAGAGAAACTAGGAGAGAAGAGTTTACAGGACTTAGTAATAGTAGCAGAAAGAGTCTATAATAATAGAGAAAGTCTGGAAGAGAAACAAGCCAAACTATGTGACCAGCAGACCAGAAACCTGGCCAAGATCCGCTGGCCTAAATTAGCCCTGGAGACTGGCAGGCACTGGGTGACTCTCCTCCCCTTCACCTTATATAGGGTGTTGAACTTCCCATATAACATCGGACTGACTCCCTATGAGATCATGTTGGGTCTTGCTCCACCTATTATATCCAACTTAAAACCTGAGGTGCTTGCTGAATTTGATGATCACCAACTCCTTTTCTCCTTCCAAATGTTACAACGTATCCATGAGCAGTTGTGACCATAACGGAAGGCCTTCTACGAGACTGGGCAACCTCTGGGTCCCCGTGGATACCGGCCAGGTGACTGGGTGTAGGTGAGGAGATACCAACACCAGACACTTCAACCTCGCTAGAAGGGACACTACATTGTGATCCCGACCACACTAAATGCTCTCAAGGTCGATGGGATTACTCCCTGGGTCCACTACACCCACGTCTGGCCAGCTGACCCACACGCCATTATCATGGACTTTGTTCCAGAATGGAAAGGCCACAATCCCCTAAATCTATGACAGCACCGTTCTCACTTTCCCCACTAATGTTGCTTATGCCGGTCCTCTTCGTGCCACAACCAATCCCCATTAGCCATTTAAAAATGTGCACCCAATTCAGCCTTACTTTTAAAGTCTTTAAAGGTTTAAAAAGATGGGAGCATCTTAAGTGTAGAGAGGCTTTTGCAAGCAAGGAGGGGGGTTATGTGCTGCCCCAAAAGAGGAGTGTTGCTTCTTTACTGGCCACTCAGGAAAGGTCTGGGAATCTGTGGCAAAAGTCAGAAAAGGTTTGGCTAGACATAAACGGGAGCAAGAACAGCAACAAGGTTGGTTTGAATGATGGTTTAATCATTCCCCTGGCTCACTCGGAGACCAACGTGGACCCATGATTGGGTCTTTCCTTAGGTTCCTCTGTGAGGAGGAAATGTGGAGGCTGAGAAAAATTAAGTCCATTCCACCTCAAGTTTAGCATTATCATAAGTACAGCCATCTTAGGCCCCTGTAAGGAAGAGCTGAACTTTACAGAAAAAACTGCAGAATGTCCTCAGCAGGGAACCCCATATCACAAGACAACAGCCCAAGCCAGTGGCAGAAAGCTCCATATTAGAATGAGAACAGAGCTCCATGCCCTTGAAAGCCCCATATCAGAATGTAAACAGAAATTGAGAAATTCGTCCACCCCTTCTGAAAATCCCCTAGACCAGCCCATAAAAAACCCAGCTGTAACCCACTTCGGGGTCAGAGTCCCTGCTCCACTGTGTTGGGTATACTGGGATCCAAGCTCAAACTTGCTAATAAACCCTCTTGCATGTGCATCGGAGTCGGCTCCTTGGGGGTTTCTCAGATTTGCAATCTTGGGCACAACAGATCAGCATTAAGGAGGGCATGTGATGTGAAGAGGACTGTGTGTTATACAATATGCTGGCAATTTGCATTTAAATAAAGACAATATAAATGACCTTATCCTTGTTCCCCTGCTGGAACATCCTACATGGACTTGATGAATCAAACAACAGACACTCATTCCCATAGACTTGGAGCCTGGAAACCCTGAGGTCCAAGAGTAGGCATATGTGGGTCTGGCGACCGCCCACATCCTAGCCTGTCCATTCCCTGTCACCTCACATTGGTCCAGCGTGCGGGGAGCTTTCCCAGTCCTGGTGTATAAAGGACCTGATCCCATAATGAGGCTGCACACCTTCTGACCTAAGTGCTCCCCTAAGGCTCCACCTCTGCCTCACATCACATAGGCGACAGGTTTCCGCATGCAGATGGTAGAGGTCACACCCAGGGAACTGATATCATCACCTGAAGGATCAAGGAGTTGTTCCATGCAGGTGGGAGGTCCTCCAATCCAGATCCTAACCATGAGGATCCTCATGGGTCCAGTACAAGCTTGTGGTCTCTGCATGTGCACAGTGTACAGCTGATCTTCAGAACCAGCTGGTGACCTTGGGGAGAGGACAGCTTCCATCTGAGGCTCCACATACGACCTTGGTGTATTTGTACTATAATTTTGTATTATGTGCTTCTTCCATATATCATTCATCTCCTTTCCCAGAGAATCAAATATTTGTCTACTTAGAATGACCATTTCTCTCTTTTGTCTTCCCAAATTCCATACTTGTTTAATGTAATTAATCTTCACACCATTATTTTGTTCTTAAATTTTAAATTTTAAATTATATGTTCATACTCTGCCTAAAAATGCCCAGGATGATTTGATAAAAATTGCTTTGAATATATAGAAGGTTCTGGGCAGCATAGAAAATTTTACAATAGTTATTTTTCATTTTGTCTTAAATATTTTTTATTTATTCACGAGAGTCACAGACGGATGTAGAGACTTAGGCAGAGGGAGAAGCAGGCTCCCTTCCAAAAGCCTGAGCAGGACACCATCCCAGGACCCCAGGATCACAACCTGAGCCAATTGCAGGCACTCAAACTCTGAGCAACACAGGTGCCCTGACAATATTCATTGTTCTAATCCATAAGGACAGAAGTTTTTCCACCTCTTTGCATCTTCTTCAATTCCTTTCCTAAGTCGCCAAATAGAAACATTTTGGCCAAAAAAAAATCCTACAGCTGTTGGGTAAAACAATATTTGCAGAAAAGCTCTATTATAAAGTCTTTATCATCAAGATAGCCTGGTACTGGCAAAAACAACACATAGATCAATGGAAAAGAGCAGAGAACGCAGAAATGGACCCTCAACTCTATGGGCAACTACTCTTCAAGAAGCAAGAAAAAATATTTAATGAAAAAATGCCTCATCAATAAATGGATCTGAAAAAAATTGGACAGCCACCTGCATAAGAATGAATGTGGACCATTCAGCTACACCAAACACAAACATAATCTCAAAATGGATGAAATACCAAAATCTGAGACACAAAAGCTTCAAAATCATAGAGGAGAATTCAGGTAGCAACTTTTTGTCCTCAGCTGCAGTGACTGCTACCACGGCACCTTTCAAAAGGCATAGGAAACAACAGGGAAACATAGGGAAAGCCAACTATTAGGACTTCATCATGGTAGAATCTGTACAACAGTGCAACAAGTGACGAAATGAAAGGCAACATACAGAATAGGAAAAGATATTTCCTTAACAACATCAGCACCCAACAAAACAAACAATCCAGTGAAGAAATGGAGAGAAGGCACAAACAGCCATTTCTTCAAAGAAGACCTACACATAGCCAACAGGTAGATGAGAAAAATGATCCACATGACTTGTCATCAGGGAAATATAAATGAAAACCGCACTAAGATCCCACTTATACAACTCAGAATGGATAAAGTAACAAGGCTAGGAAACAATAAATATAAGCGAGGATATTGAGGAAGTGGAACTGTCTCTTTCACCTTTGGTGGGAATGCAGGCTTGTTCAGCCACTCCAGAAAATAGAAAGGAATGTCCTGAAACAGTGAGAATAGAGCCGCCCTATGATGCAGCCATTAAACTACAGGGTATTTACCACAAATATGAAAATTTAATGAAATGAAGGGACTCCTGCACCCCAATGTTCACAGCAGCAATGTCCACAATAGTCAAACCATGGGAGGAATCATGAAGCCCCTCTACAGAAAAGTGGATAAAGAAACGGTGGAAGGAGCTTCAATGTCCATCGACAGATGAATGGATAATGGAGATACGGTCTATATATACACTGGGACATTACTCAGCCATTAGAAACAACGAATACCCATCATTTGCTTCAACGTGAATGGACGTGAAGGATATTACGCTGAGTGAAGTAAGTGATTCAGAGAAGGACAAACATTTTATGATTTCACTCATAAAAAGAACATAAGAAATAGTGCAAGGGAATAAAGGGGAAAGGAGATAGAATGAGTTGGAATGATCAGAGACAGTGACGGTACATGAGAAACTCCTAAGTATGGGGGAAAAAACAATGAGAGTGGAAGGGGAGATGGTCAGGGGGTTGGGGATCCTGGATGACAGGAGCTGAGGGGAGTAATTGTCGGAATGAGTACTGTCTATATGTTGGCAAACGGACTCCAATAAAAAAATATACTCAAAATGTGGTTTATATATACAATGGGATATTACACAGCTGTCAGAAATGATGAATAACATGAAATAACATTTCCTTCAACATAGGTGGCCCTGGAGGTATTATGTTGAGAGAAATTAATCACAGAAAGGCAATGATATGGTGTCATTCATATGTGTAATATAGGAAATATTGAAAGAGACCATAAAGGAAGGAATGAAAATTAGTGGGGTAATATTACAGAGGAAGACAAATCATGAGAGACCCTTAACTCTGGGGAAAAAACACTGAGGGTCGCTGGAAGGGAGGGGGTGGGCAATGGGAAACTGGGTGATTGGAGTTAAGGAGGGCACGTGAGGTGATGAGCACTGAATGTGTAGTAAATATTAGTAAATTCAATTTAAACAAAGAAAAAATTACTTTAGGCTGTTCCAAGTCCTGGAATATTGTACATGGACTGGATTGAGCAAACCACAGACACTCATTCTCACAGATCTGGAATCTGAGACATCTGATGTCCAGGTGCAGGCACATCTGGTGTCTGGAGAGCACCCAGGTCCTAGACAGTCCTTTCCCCATCACCTCACATGGGGCCCGAATACAGGGAGATTTCCCAGTCCTGGTGTATAAGGGCCCTGGACCTATCATGAGGCTGCACTTCCTGACCTCAGTGCACCCCTAGGGCCCCACCTCCTCTCCAAATCCCATGGAACAGGATCCTGTCCCCACCACTGACCTACAACACACACCCAAAGCTAGTGGCCTCCCTGGCACCATCCAGGCATTTATGACAAGACATCCTGGTCAGAATACTGTCCCACATCCCCTGTTTCTCTCACTCGCCTGCACTCACATACTCAAGGTCTCTTGTTCTCCATGAATTACCTTTTATTTTTTTTAATTTTTTTTGAATTACCTTTTAAAATTGCCAGAAGTTAAACCCACGTGAGCAAAGACTCCATGGTGAGTTGTCTGTGTTCTGCCCTGATCCCCGAATGGGGTCACCTGGGGATCCTGGGGCTGGGGCTTCTCTCCCAGCTGCAGGGTTGGGAATGAATTGGTTTAATCAGTGGAGAGAGGGCCCTGTTTGCATATCATCTGAGTATACAATGAGAACTAGAATTAGATATGATCCTTTAAGTGTTATTAACAAGGATTGCTTTATATCTGCAGGCAACAGTATGTAATGTTTTGTGACTATATGAAGTGTGCTAATCTGTGAACAGATTTTCCTTCTCATCTCTTTATGTCTTTTGAAAAGCCTCTCATTAAGAAAATAATAAATAAAAAATAAAAATCTCCCATCAATGTAGGTAATTTTTGTATTCAGTGTTTTGCCTTCATCCTTTTTTTTAATAAATTAATTTTTTATTGGTGTTCAATTTACCAACATACAGAATAACCTGTTTGTCTTCATCCTGATGTTTAATCCTAAATACTTTATTTTTAATGCCAGTGTCAGTGGGATTATTTTTAATTTCCTTTTATATGATAGCACATTAGTGTGTGGAAACATGGCTTTATTTTCCATGTTTCTTGTATTTCTTGATTCCCTAAAATAATTCATTTGTCTAAGAATTTGTTTGTAGAGTTTGACCTTATAGAAATAATGTCATATGGAAAAAAATAATTTTTCCTCTATTTTGATGTAAGTACCCTTCTATCATTCCCTAAATTTCCTGTCTAGATCTTCCCATTGTTGTGGCAGAAAGATTTTCATTCTCTTCTCCTGGGTTTTTTGTCTGGTCTACCAACTCAGTAGAAATAAGACAGATCTAGGGGGAAATGTACTTCATTTTGCAAGTGTATGGGATACCTAGGATACTACATCCAGAAAACGACCAAAGTAGGCAGTTGTTGTGGCTCTTAGACAAGAAGACATTGGTTTTGGTGATATTTAAAGAGATGATTTGGGTTTAGGTCAGTAAGTAAGTGAGGGAAATGACAAGGGATGTTGGTCCAGCCTTCTGGGCCCTAAGTTCCCTATTCTGGTGCTGAGGATGATTCTCACCTCCTGGTACAGAGACAAGAACATCCAATGTGTGATTTATTTCCTGCCATCACGGAGATATAGGAGGCTCAGTGTGCCTCCTCTGGGTGTTACCAGGTGACTCTTATTCAAAATAACCTAGGGGACCAGCTGACATGTTTGTGGTGTCCAGTTTATTGTCCTTCATGATACCATGTTGAATACTCATGGTGGGAATCAGCATCCTTGCCTGGCTATTGATTTGACTGGCAGGCTTCAGTTTTTCACTGTCAGATATTATGTTGGTGTGGCTTTTTTGGAAATCACCACTATTTTGTTGACAAAAATCTTCTTCTGCCTTGAGTGTTAAGATGTTTTGAAGATAAAAGTCTATTGGATTTTGTTAAATGGTTGTAGGCATCAAAGGAAAAGATGATGTACATCCAATTGTTCACTCTGTTACTATAGTGGGCCCCATTTATGATCTGGGCATATTGAAGGATCCTTGCATGCCAGGGCTGGTTTTCTCTAGGTTCTTGTATGATCCATTCCATGTGCTGTTGCATTCAGGATGCCAGGATTTTTGTGTTTATGTGTATCTGAGATATTGTGCATGAGTCCCTTCCTGTAGGGTCCTTGACTTGCTTTGGCGTCAGAGTCATCCTGGCCTCCTTAAATGAATTTGATCATGAACCATTTTAATTGATTGGAAGGTTTGGAGATGTTTTGGCCTTAATTCTTCTTAAGATATTTGGTAGAATTCATAGATAAAGTAATCTGATCTTGGATTTTTTATGCTTGTTATTTTTGTATATTTTTATTGGAGTTTGATTTGCTAACATATAGTAAAACACCAAGTGCTCATCCCATCAATTGCCCCTCTCAATGCCTGTCTTCCAGTCACATCATCCTCCCACCCACTTCCCCTTCCACTACCCATTGTTCATATCCCAGAGTTAGGACACTCTCGTGTTCTGTCTCTCTCTCTGATATTTCCCACTAATTTTCCCTCCATTCCCTTATAATCCCTTTCACTATTTCTTATATTCCCCATATTAGTGAAACCATATGATGATTGTCCATCTCTGATTGACTTACTTCACTCAGCATAATGCCCTCCAATTCCAACTACATTGAAGCAAATGGTGTATTCGACATTTCTAATGGCTGAGTAATATTCCATTACATACATAGACCACATATCCTTTATCCATCATCTTTCAATGGACACCAAGCCTCCTTCCACAGTTTGGCTATTGTGGACATAGTTGCTATGAACATTGGGGTGCAGCTGTTCTGCCATTTCACAAAAATCCATATATTTGGGGTAAATCCCCAGCAGTGCAATTTCTGGGTCATAGGGCAGATCTATTTTTAACCTTTTGAGGAACCTCCACAGTTTTCCAGAGTGGCTGCACCAATTCACATCCCCAACAGTGCAAGATGGTTCCCCTTTCTCCACATCCTCTCCAACATGTGTTGTTTCCTGTCTTGTTAATGTTCACCATTCTCACTGGTGTGAGGTGGGATCTCATTGTGGTTTTGATTTGTAATTCCCTGATGGCAAGGGATGTGGAGCATTTTCTCATGTGCTGGTTGGCCATGTGTATGTATTCCTCTGTTAAATTTCTGTTCCTGTCCTTTTTAAAAATGATTATTTATTTACTTATTCATTAGAAACACAGAGAGGTGAGAGAGAGAGGCAGAGACACAGGCAGAGGGAGAAGCAGGTTCCATGCAGGGTGTCTGATGTGGGACTTTTTCCTGGGTCTCCAGGATCACGCCCTGTGGTGAAACTGTCACTAAACCACTGAGCCACCTGGACTGCCCTGTTCATGTCTTTTGCTCATTTCATGATTGGATTGTTTGTTTCTTTTCTGTTGGGTTTAATTAGTTTTTATAGATCTTGGATACTAGTCATTTATCTGAAATGTCATTTGCAAATATAGTATCCCATTCCGTAGGTTGTCTTTGAGTTTTGTTGACTGTTTCTCTTGCTTCAGAAGCATTTTATCCTGGTTAAGTCCCAATAGTTCATGTATGCTTTTATTTTCCTTGCCTTCATAGATGTATCTTGCAAGAAGTTGCTGTAGCCAAATTCAAAAAGGGTGTTGCCTGCGTTCTCCTCTAGGATTTTGTTTGTACATGGAAGTAAAAATTCTCAACAAATTATTAGCCAATAGCCTTCAACAGTATATTAAGTGGATTTTTCTCCATGACGAAATGGGATTTATCCCCGTGATGCAATATTGGTTCAATATTTGTAAAACAATCAACATGATCGATAACATAAACAAGAGAAAAAAACAAGAACCGTATGATCTTCTTCATAGATGCAGAGAAATCATTTGACACAATACATCATCCATTCCTGAGAAAACAACAAATGTTTGAGTGGATATGAAGACAGGGGAACGCTCTTGCACTGTTGGTGGGAATGTGAACTGGAGCAGCCACTCTGGAAAACTGTGTGGAGGTTCCTCAAAGAGTTAAAAATAGAGCTACCCTACCCCCCAGCATTTTCACTACTGGGGACTTATCCCAAAGATACAGATGAAGTGGGAGATAGAGACACCTGCACCCCAATGTTTATAGCAGCAATGTCCACAATAGCCAAACTGTGGAAGGAGCTTCGGTGTCCATCAAAAGATGAATGGATAAAGAAGATGTGGTATCTGTATACAATGGGATATTACTCAGCCATTATAAACGAAGAATACCCACTATTTGCTTCAACGTAGATGGACCTGAGGGTATTATGCTGAGTAAAGTATGTCAATCAGAAAAGGAGAAATATTATTTGGTTTCATTCATTTGGGGAATATAAAAAATAGTGAAAGGGATTAGAGGGGAAAGGAGAGAAAATGAGTGGGAAATAACAGTGAGGGTGACAGACCATGAGAGACTCCTAATTCTGGGAAACTTACAAGGGATGGTGGAAAAGGAGGTGGTCAGGGGGGGGTGGAGATGACTGAGCGACAGGCACTGAGGGGCTCTTGACGGGATGAGTACCAAGTGTTATGCTATATGTTGGCAAATTGAACTGCAATAAAATATACAAAAATAAGAAAAATATCTTCAGAGTGTAGGGATAGAGGGAATATTCCTCAGCATCTTAAAAGTCATCTACCCAAAGCACACAGCAAATATCATTCTCAATGGGGAAACACTAGGAGACTTTTCTCTAAGATCAGGAACACGACAGTGATGTCCACTCTCACCACACTGCTATTCAACATAGTACTAGAAGTCCTAGGCACAGCCATCAGGCAACAAAAATTTATTAAAGGAATTCAAACTGGCAAAGAAGAAGTCAAACTGTCTCTCCTTGCATACTCCACCCCAAGATTTCTAGAACTCCTACAACAATTCGGCAGTGTGGCAGGATACAAACTCAATGCCCAGAAATCAGTGACATTTCTATACACTATCAATGAGACTGAAGAAAGAGAAATAATGAATCAATCCCATTTACAATTGCACCCAAAAGCATAAGGTACCTAGGAATAAACCTAACAAAAAAGGTAATGGATCTATACCCTAAAAACAATAGAACACTTCTGAAGAAAGTTGAGGAAGACACACAGAGATGGAAAATTATTCCATGCTCAAGGATTGGAAGAATTAATATTGTGAAAATCTCAATGCTACCTAGGGCAATATACACGTTCAATGCAATCACTATCAAAATACCTTGGACTTTCTTCAGAAGTTGGAACCAATAATATTAAGATTTGTATGGACTCAAAAAGACCCTTGACAGCACTTGACAGGATGAGCACTGGGTGTTATCGTATATGTTGGCAAATTGAAGTCCAATAAAAATACACAAAAAATAAACATAAAAACACAAATCATTGTGTTATTTGAATAATTAAGCCATAATATTTGTCATGCACAGTGATACTCTTTCATCGAAGGAGAGAAGAGATGGGGTCTGAGGAGATCCTGAAGACACAGCATGTCACATGATGTAGTTTCCAAATGCCCATGGTCCCCAGTCGTGCTCCCCTATATTTTCTCTCTCAACCTGCACCTGTGGTCTCATGAGGATAGTCCTACAGTTAGTTCTCTGAGCAAGAATGAAGGTGAGCCTGGTTCATAGAGGGTTATGCATGATATTCATTCAATACTTAAATGTGGTACTTACGAATCTCACCACATTCTCCACCACCCAGAAACACCTGGATATATGGAACAGAATTTCATCTACCCATATATGAGTAAGTTAAGATGATTGGGGATTAAGCGTTTAGTAATCCTGTCAGGAAATGTATGGGACAAACTCTAGGGCAAACTGACAGAAGAGAATATATATTTGGCAGTTGAACAAGGTAGGTGCACACAGCAGCTTTTATTCTCATGATGTTACAGAATGAGGACTGTAGTTATGCATATTTCCTTATTTTTTCTGTGAATATGTTTTTTTTGTTTTCTTCCCTCTATTTTTTCTTTGTCATTTAACATATGATATATAGACTTTATTTTATTTTATTTTTATAATAAATTCATTTTTATTGGTGTTCAATTTACAAACATACAGAATAACACCAAGTGCTCATCCCGTCAAGCGCCCCCCTCAGTGCCCGTCACCCATTCACCCCAAACTCCCGCCCTCCTCCCCTTCCACTACCCCTAGTTCGTTTCGCAGAGTTAGAAGTCTTTATATTCTGTCTCCCTTTCTGATATTTCCCACACATTTCTTCTCCCTTCCCTTATATTCCCTTTTACTATTATTTATATTCCCCAAATGAATGAGATCATATACTGTTTGTCCTTCTCTGATTGACTTACTTCACTCAGCAAAATACCCTCCAGTTTCATCCACGTTGAAGCAAATGGTGGGTATTTGTCATATCTAATGGCTGAGTAATATTCCATTGTACACATAAACCACATCTTCTTTATCCATTCATCTTTCGATGGTCACTGAGGCTCCTTCCACATTTGGGATATTGTGGACATTGCTGCTAGAAACATCGGGGTGCAGGTGTCCCGGTGTTTCATTGCATCTGAATCTTTAGGGTAAATCCCCAAAAGTGCAATTGCTGGGTCATAAGACAGGTCTATTTTTAACTATTTGAGGAACTTCCACACAGTTTTCCAGAGTGGCTGCACCAGTTCACATTCCCACCAACAGTGTAAGAGGGTTCCCTTTTCTCTGCATCCTCTCCAACATTTGTGGCTTCCTACCTTGTTAATTTTCCCCATTCTCACTGGTGTGAGGTGGTTCTCATTGTGGTTTTGATTTGTATTTCCCTGATGGCAAGTGATGCAGAGCATTTTCTCATGTGCATGTTGGCCATGTCTATGTCTTCCTCTGTGAGATTTCTCTTCATGTCTTTTGCCCATTTCATGATTCGATTGTTTGTTTCTTTGGTGTTGAGTTTAATAAGTTCTTTATAAATCTTGATCCAGATAAGAAGCTTTTGCACAGCAAAGGATACAGTCAACAAAACTAAAAGACAACCTACAGAATGGGAGAAGATATTTGCAAATGACATATCAGACAGACTTTATTTCATTTAACAATTCTAATTCTTACACCATAATATTTCATCTAGGGAACTTCAAGGAGGCAAATAAAAATCAATCAGGAGCCTCACCTCCTCAACTGGAGAAGGGGTTGGTGTAGTTGGATTTTGTACAGAACACTCTCACATATAAGGTGACATTATGACCATGTTATTTTCTTCCTTTACACATGAGTATGATTTATGGAGGTACACGTGGACATACATATTTAGAGGAGCTTGACCTGTGATGGTTAACTTTACGTGTTTGAGGCTAGACCATGGGTGCCCAGAGTAGTGGTTGTTTCTGTGGACCTCTGGGATGATGATTGCCAAACAGATCAGTATGTACATTCCTTGTCTCCATGTGACTTGACATCATCCAACCAATTAGGATTCTGAATAGAATACAAGGCAGAGGGAGGAACAATTCCATCATTGTTCCTTCCTGCATTCACATTTGTGTTGTATTATTTGTCTCGTCCTGCCCCAGGACTGAGAGTTACACCATCAGGTCCCCAGGTTCACAGACTAGACAGCCATGTAGAATCAGATGAGAATTAGTCTACTGGCTTTCCAGGGCCTCTACCTTGTGATCATAGATCCTGGGCCTTGTCTGTTTATTCAGTCACGTAAGCCAATGGGTTATGGGCTCTGTTTCTCTGGAGAAACATGACTTGTACATGGAGAAACTGGGTTCCCCTATAGTTTAAAGTAATTGAAACAAGACGTAACACATGAAAAGGCCTGAGACACAAGTTAGGCTCTGAATTATAATATTTTGTGTTTGGGACAAGAGACTGGTGACAATAATGAGGAACTATGGGATCCTGAAGACATCACCAGATTCATGAAGAAATAGATCTCTAGTCCTTGAACAGGTATGAGGGAAGCCTGGTTCTACTGACCTTGGAGAAATTACTATAGTCATGCAGAAGCAGGAGGGCAGATGAGAATCTCAGGATACTACAATCATGAAGCACGTATAGAAATGATTTGACTTAGGAATGGTCTAATAAAATGAGTACATATTTCATGAAAAATTAAAAGTTTATCTAATGTTGAAATATTCAAGTCAACAATGATTATTCAAAAGATTGATATACTGTCTATTGTTAAATTAGAGTATTTAGGAATTATTTAAAGAACAATTTATTAAAATATTTAATACACGGGCTATATATTTACCCATGGATATATTGCCAAAATATATATTTATGCTTCTATATTTAAATTAAATATATATTTTCCAAATTTTAAAATTGTTAAATACCAACATTTTGGATTATGATTTCTCAAAATATATGTATTTAATTCTTTATTTCCAGACATCTAAAAATATTTACTATAAGGGGCAGGAGGCAAGATTGTGGAAATGTAGGGGAGCTCATTTCAACTGATCCATTGAATTCAGCTATTCTGCTATTAAATCATCTAACTTCCTTGAATTCACCCTGATATGTAAGAAAAGAGTTGCCAAAATTCTACAAGTAGAAAAGTTTCCACTTTCCTCAAGGTAGGAGGTGCACAGCAGTGAATCCCAAACAATTATTGAAAGTTAAGAGGAAGGGCAAGATGGTGGAAGAGTAGGGTCCCCAAATCACCTGTCCCCACCAAATTACCTAGATAACCTTCAAATTATCCTGAAAATCTATGAATTTGGCCTGAGATTTAAAGAGAGAACAGCTGGAACGCTACAGTGAGAAGAGTTCACGCTTCTATCAAGGTAGGAAGACGGGGAAAAAGAAATAAAGAAACAAACGGTGTCCAGGGGGGAGGAGCCCCACGAGGAGCAAGGCTAAGGCCGAGGCGAGTGTGCACAGGACAGGAGAGCCCCCTCCCGGAGAAGCAGGAGCTGCACCAATCTTCCTGGGCAGAAAGGCGCCCGCAGGTAGTTAGAGCAGGATGCAGGAGGGAGGGGTGCTCTCAGGCTCCCTGGGACACTAACAGACACATGCATGCCCAGGAGAGTGCGCCGAGCTCCCTAAATGGCTGCAGCGTGCACGGCGGGACCCGGAGCAGCACGGAGGGGCTTGGGCGGCGGCTCTGCGGAAGGGGGTGCACAGCCCCGGGAGCAGCTCGGAGATGGTTCTGGCAGAAGAAGAGGCTCCCCGTGGAGAGGGCTGCGTGGCTCTGGCAGAGGAAGAGGCTCCGCACGGAGGGGGCTGTGTGGCTCCAGGAACAGCTCCAAGGGTCTCAGGCGCCGGATCCATAGAGGGAGCTACATGCCTGGGAGCGCTAATCCAACAGCACAGGCCTGGGAGCACTGGGCGCCGGGACAAAGCCCAGGATCCGACCTCCCCCCAGGACAGTCAGAGGCCTGGATGGCATAGGACCACAAGGATGCTCCTGCCCCGAGATGAGCAGAACAGTGGCCCCGCCCCTGGAGCATCCAGGCCCTGCAGACGGAGAGTTCCATAGTTACTGAAGGGGCTGAATCCAGGGCTCCAGAGCTGGATGCCACCAATGAGGCTGTTCCTCCTGGGACCTCACGGGGTAAACAACCCCCAATGAGCACTGCACCAGGCAAGGGGCAGAGCAGCTCCCCCAAGTGCTAACACCTGAAAATCAGCACAACAGGCCCCTCCCCCAGAAGACCAGCTAGACGGACAAGTTCCTGGGGAAGTCAAGGGACTTAAAGTATTCAGAATCAGAAGATACTCCTCCGTGTTTGTTTGTTTGTTTGTTTTTTTGCTTTTTGATTTGTTTGCTTCCCCCACCCTTTTTTCCTTTCTTTCTTTTTCTTTCTCTTTCTCTTCTCTTTTATTCTTCCTTTTTTCTTTTTTCTTTTTCTCTTTTCTCTTCTTCTTTCTCTCCTGTCTTTTTCTCCTTTTCCCAATACAACTTGTTTTTGGCCACTCTGCACTGAGCAAAATGACTACAAGGAAAACCTGACCTCAAAAGAAAGAATCAGAAACAGTCCTCTCTCCCACAGAGTTACAAAATCTGGATTACAATTCAATGTCAGAAAGCCTATTAAGAAAAAAAAATAAAGCCTATTAAGAAGCACTATTATACAGCTACTGGTGGCTCTAGAAAAAAGCATAAAGGACACAAGAGACTTCATGATGGCAGAATTTAGATCTAATCAGGCAGAAATTAATTAAAATCAATTGAATGAGATGAAATGCAAACTAGAAGTCCTGACGACAAGGGTTAACGACGTGGAAGAAAGAGTGAGTGACATAGAAGACAAGTTGATGGCAAAGAGGGAAACTGAGGAAAAAAGAGACACACAATTAAAAGACCATGAAGATAGATTAAGGGAAATAAACGACAGCCTGAGGAAGAAAAACCTACGTATAACTGGGGTTTCTGAGAGCGCCGAAAGGGACAGAGGGCCAGAATATGTATTTGAACAAATCATAGCTGAAAACTTTCCTAATCTGGGAAGGGAAACAGGCATTCAGATCCAGGAAAGAGAGAGATCCCCCCTAAAATCAATAAAAACCATTCAACACCTCGACATTTAATAGTGAAGCTTGCAAATTCCAAAGATAAAGAGAAGATCCTTAAAGCAACAATAGACAAGAAATCCCTGACTTTTATGGAGAGGAATATTATGGTAACTGCAGACCTCTCCACAGAGACCTGGCAGGCCAGAAAGGGCTGGCAGGATATATTCAGGGTCCTAAATGAGAAGAACATGCAACCAAGAATACTTTATCCAACAAGGCTCTCATTCAAAATGGAAGAAGAGATAAAGAGCTTCCAAGACACGCAAGAACTGAAAGAATATGAACTGACCTCCAAACCAGTTCTGCAAGAAATTTTAAAGGGGACTATTAAAATTCCCCTTTGAGAAGGAGTTCAGTGCAACAATCCACAAAAAGAAGGACTGAATACATATCATGATGACACTAAACTCATATCTTTCAATAGTAACTCTGAACGTGAACAGGCTTAATGACACCATCAAAAGGCGCAGGGTTTCAGACTGGATAAAAAAGCAGGACCCATCTATTTTCTGTCTATAAGAGACTCATTTTAGAAAGAAGGACACCTACAGCCTGAAAATAAAAGGTTGGAGAACTATTTACAATTCAAATGGTGCTCAAAGAAAGCAGGGGTAGCCATCCTTATATCAGATAAACTAAAATTTACCCCGAAGACTGTAGTGAGAGATGAAGAGGGACATTATATCATACTTAATGGATCTATTCAACAAGAGGACTTAACAATCCTCAATATATATGCCCCGAATGTGGGAGCTGCCAAATATATCAATCAATTAATAACCAAAGTTAAGGCAAACTTAGATAATAATACACTTATACTTGGTGACTTCAATCTAGCTCTTCCTACTCTCGATAGGTCTTCTAAGCACAACATCTCCAAAGAAACGAGAGCTTTAAATGATACACTGGACCAGATGGATTTCACAGATATCTACAGAACTTTACATCCAAACTCAACTGAATACACATTCTTCTCAAGTGCACATGGAACTTTCTCCAGAATAGACCACATACTGGGTTATATTTCGGGTCTGAACAGATACCAAAAGATTGGGATCGCCCCCTGCATATTCTCAGACCATAATGCCTTGAAATTAGAACTAAATCACAACAAGAAGTTTGGAAGGACCTCAAACACGTGGCGGTTAAGGACCATCGTGCTAAAAGATGAAAGGGTCAACCAGGAAATTAAGGAAGAATTAAAAAGTTTCATGGAAAAAAAATAAAAATAAATGAAAACAAAAAAAATAAAAAGTTTCATGGAAACTAATGAAAATGAATATACAACCGATCAAAAACTTTGGGATGCAGCAAAAGCAGTCCTAGGGTGAAATACATCGCAATAGAAGCATCCATTCAAAAACTGGAAAGAACTCAAATACAAAAGCTAATCTTACACATAAAGGAGTTAGAGAAAAAACAGCAAATAGATCCTACACCCAGCAGAACAAGAGAGTTAATTAAGATTCGAGAAGAACTCAACGAAATCGAGACCAGAAGAACTGTGGAACAGATCAACAGAACCAGGAGTTGGTTCTTTGAACGAATTAATAAGATAGATAAACCATTAGCCAGCCTTTTTAAAAAGAAGAGAGAGAAGACTTAAATAAGTAAAATCATGAATAAGAAAGGAGAGATCACTACCAACACAAAGGAAATAAACTATTTAAAAAACGTATTATGAACAGCTATATGCCAATAAATTAGGCAATATAGAAGAAATGGACGCATTCCTGGAAAGCCACAAACTACCAAAACTGGAACAGGAAGAAATAGAAAACCTGAGCAGGCCAATAACCAGGGAGGAAATTGAAGCAGTCATCAAAAACCTCCCAAGACACAAGAGTCCAGGGCCAGATGGCTTCCTAGGGGAATTCTATCAAACGTTTAAAGATGAAACCATACCTATTCTACTAAAGCTGTTCGGAAAGATAGAAAGAGATGGAGTATTTCCAAATTCGTTCTATGAAGCCAGCATCACCTTAATTCCAAAACCAGACAAAGACCCCACCAAAAAGGAGAATTACAGACCAATATCCCTGATGAACATGGATGCAAAAATTCTCAACAAGATACTAGCCAATAGGATCCAATTGTACATTAAGAAAATTATTCACCATGGCCATGTAGGATTTATCCCAGGGACACAGGGCTGATTCAACACCCGTAAAACAATCAATGTGATTCATCATATCAGCAAGAGAAAAACCAAGAACAATATGATCCTGTCATTAGATGCAGAGAAAGCATTTGACAAAATACAGCATCCATTCCTGATCAAAACTCTCCAGATTGTAGGGATAGAGGGAACATTCCTCAGCATCTTAAAAGCCGTGTATGAAAAGCCCACAGCAAATATCATTCTCAAAGTGGAAGCACTCGGAGCCTTTCCCCTAAGATCAGGAAGAAGACAGGGATGTCCACTCTCACCACTGCTATTCAACATAGTACTGGATGTCCTAGTCTCAGCAATGACAACAAAAAGACATTAAAGTCATTTAAATTGGCAAAGAAGAAGTCAAACTCACCCTCTTCGCCAATGACATGATACTCTACATAGAAATCCCAAAAGCCTCCACCCCAAGATTGCTAGAACTCATACAGCAATTTGTTAGTGTGGCAAGATACAAAATCAATGCCCAGAAGTCAGTGGCATTTCTATGCACTAACAATGAGACTGAAGAAAGAGAAATTGAGGAGTCAATCCCAATTACAATTGCACCCAAATGCATAAGATACCTAGGAATAAACCAAACCAAAGAGGTAAAGGATCTTTACCCTAAAAGCTATAGAACACTTCGAAAGAAATTGAGGAAGACACAAAGAGATGGAAAAATATTCCATGCTCATGGATTGGCAGAATTAATATTGTGAAAATGTCAATGTTACCCAGGGAAATTTACATGTTTAATGCAATCCCTATCAAAATACCATGGACTTTCTTCAGAGAGTTGGAAAAAATTATTTTGAGATTTGTGTGGAATAAGAAAAGAGCCCGAATAGCCAGGGAAAGTTTACAAAAGGAAACCATCGATGGGGGCATCACAATGCCAGATTTCAGGTTGTACTACAAATCTGTGGTCATCAAGACAGTGTGGTACTGGCACAAAAACAGACACATAGATCAATGGAACAGAATAGAGAACCCAGAAGTGGATCTTGAACTTTATGGTCAACTAATATTCGATAAAGGAGGAAGGAATATCCATTGGAAGAAAGGCAGCCTCTTCAATAAATGGTGCTGGGAAAATTGGACAACCACATGCATAAGATTGAAACTAGACAACTCTCTTGCACCATACACAAAGATAAACTCAAAATGGATGAGAGATCTAAATGTGAGACAAGATTCCATCAAATTCCTAGAGAAGAACACAGGCAACACCCTTTTTGAATTTGGCCACAGTAACTTCTTGCAAGATACATCCACGAAGGCAAAAGAAACAAAAGCAAAAATAAACTACTGGGACTTCATCAAGATAAGAAGCTTTTGCACAGCAAAGGATACAGTCAACAAAACTCAAAGACAACCTACAGAATGGGAGAAGATATTTGCAAATGACATATCAGATAAAGGGCTAGTTTCCAAGATCTATAAAGAACTTATTAAACTCAACACCAAAGAAACAAACAATCGAATCATGAAATGGGCAAAAGACATGAAGAGAAATCTCACAGAGGAAGACATAGACATGGCCAACATGCACATGAGAATGTCCTCTGCATCACTTGCCATCAGAGAAATACCAATCAAAGCACAATGAGATACCACCTCACACCAGGGAGAATGGGGAAAATTAACAAGGTAGGAAGCCACAAATGTTGGAGAGGATGCGTAGAAAAGGGAACCCTCTTGCGCTGTTGGTGGGAATGTGAACTGGTGCAGCCACTCTGGAAAACTGTGTGGATGTTCCTCATAGAGTTAAAAATAGACCTGCCCAACGACCCAGGAATTGCATTGTTTGGGATTTACCCCAAAGTTTCCGATGCAATGAAATGCCTGGACACCTGCCTCCGATGTTTCTAGCAGCAATGTCCACAATACCCCAACTGTGGAAGGAGCCTCGGTGTCCATCAAAAGATGAATGGATAAAGAAGATATGGTTTATGTATACAATGGAGTATTACTCAGACATTAGAAATGACAAATACCCACCATTTGCTTCAACATGAATGGAACTGGAGCATATTATGCTGAGTGAAGTAAGTCAATCAGAGAAGGACAAACAGTGTATGTTCTCATTCATTTGTGGAATATAAATGATAGTGAAAGGGAATATAAGGGAAGGGAGAAGAAATGTGTGGGAATTATCAGAAAGGGAGACAGAGCACAGAGACTTCTCACCCTCGGAGGCGAACTAGGGGTGGTGGAAGGGAAGTAGGTCGTGGGGTGGGGGTGAATGTGTGACAGGCACTGGGAGGGCACTTGACAGGATGAGTACTGGGTGTTATTCTGTATGTTAGTAAATTGAACACCAAGAAAAAATAAATTTATTTAAAATTTTTTTTAAAAAGTTAAATGGGGGACTTCATCAGCTGGCTCCATAATCTGGAAAGTGATAGAGCCTCTGAGTGTAAAATGGGAACCCTTTTAAATCTTCCCAGTGAGAGATGTCCCGGCCTGAAAGGTGCTCAAGGGGTGAAAGAGATCAGTATCCGAGTTGGTACAGTGTGGTCTCAAGAAAGCAGAAGTCACAGAGGGTACAGGGCTGCCTGACACAGTGGCGTTCCCAGGATTAGAGCTGGGAAACAAGGTTGGCAAGCCCAGGACGGTGTTCTCATCTCCGGTGGCCTTATACCTGGAGCTGCCCATGGATGGGGTGACCAGGCTGTGTTGGAGTCCTGCAAGGGACAGGATTGGGGGACCCTCCACCTTTCCCTGGGAGGGGCAGATGGGTGCGCCCATGACCCAGAGACAGCTTTCAGTGTGGGGACCCTGTAATGGACAGTACGGAGATGACCCTCTACATTTCCCCAGAGGGGTAGATCAGGTGCATGCTGGATTAGGTGACCAATCTCCATGTTGGGGCCCTGCAGAGTGCACACATGGGGACCCTCTGCCTTCCCACAGACCATAGGTGTGGGCTCATCCACAGTAGTCTGCAGAGTTAGGCCACACAACAGTGAAGACCACTCATCCTTAAGTGTTTACTAAGGAGAGGGGACAGCAATCTCTCAACTCTGCAGCTGGAGATCCAGGTGCCACCGTTTTGTTTTCCTCCTCAAAAGAGGTGCTGGAATCCCCCAGGGAACAAAGGTCACAGAGAGCGACAGAGCTTGCACGGAGGCCGGCCCCCAGGCAAGAGTTGTGCAGCTCCATGCAGGGAAAGACACGTGAGAATCGGCACAACAGACCCCTTCCCAGAAGGCCACCTGGAAGACAGGTGACAAGCACGCTGATGGAAATGATAGGATCACAAAACTCCAGTGGTGGGGGAAATACTTATAGAACTTGAGAATTTTTCCCAAGGTTCACCTATCCTTCAGTTTAAAATTTTCCATTACTTTTGTTCCCTCTCTTTTCATCTAATTTCTTATTTTACTTACTCTTTGGTTTTGAGGCTTTTTTTCCATTTCATGTTTCCATTTACATTTTATAAGTACCTGTTCATTTCTGTCTTCCTTTCTCTATTCAACTTTGTATTTGTATAAATATAAGTTTTCAAATCTTTATGGTTTTGGAATTTAATGTCTTATAACACACAGACCAAAATACACTTAGGACCAAGTAGATCAACCTGTTTGTCCACCCTATGAGATTGTATTCTCTCTTCACCTTCATTTCTATCTTTTATTCTTCTTTTCTCTTTACCTTTTCTTATGTCCTCATTCTTTTTCTTTTCTTTTCTTTTCTTTTTTTAAATTTTTATTTATTTATGATAGTCACAGAGAGAGAAAGAGAGAGAGGCAGAGACATAGGTAGAGGGAGAAGCAGGCTCCATGCACCGGAAGCC
This sequence comes from Canis lupus familiaris, assembly GCF_011100685.1. Lineage (NCBI taxonomy): Eukaryota > Metazoa > Chordata > Mammalia > Carnivora > Canidae > Canis > Canis lupus. The sequence continues at coordinate 75,497,146 of NC_049229.1, forward strand.
TGATGTGGGATTCGATCCTGGGTCTCCAGGATCGCGCCCTGGGCCAAAGGCAGGCGCCAAACTGCTGCGCCACCCAGGGATTCCTTTTTTTTCTTTTCTTTTCGATTTCTGACCCCTTCTGATTTCTCTAGTGTGCATTTTGCTTAGGTCGTTGTTGATATTTTTGATTGTGCCCACTTGTGCAACCATTTTCTTTGGATAGGAAGAATTCACAACAAAAGAAAGAACCTGAGATAGTGGTCTCTGCTGCAGAATTAGTTGATATGGATAAAGTAAAAATATCAGAGATGGAATTTAAGAGAACAGGTATAAAGATGCTACCTATATTTGGAAGAGGCATAAAGGACAGTAGAAAATCTCAGTGCAGCAATAAGACATAATCAGGCCACAAGGAAAAATATTCTGAGATGCAGTCTAAACTGGATGTTCTAACAGCTAGGGTAACTGAGGCAGAAGAGAGACAATGTGACATAGAAATCAAAGTGAGGGATCCCTGGGTGGCGCAGCGGTTTGGCGCCTGCCTTTGGCCCAGGGCGCGATCCTGGAGACCCAGGATCGAATCCCACATCGGGCTCCCGGTGCATGGAGCCTGCTTCTCCCTCTGACTGTGTCTCTGCCTCTCTCTCTCTCTCTGTGACTATCATAAATAAATAAAAATTAAAAAAAAATAAAAGTGATAGAAGGTATGGAAGCTAAGGAAAAGAGAGAAACACAACTAATGGACCATGAGAGGAGGCTTTGAGAAATCAGTGATGTCATAAAATCAGCAAAATATTAGAATTTTGGGATCCCTGATGGAGAAGAAAATAAAGGGCCAGAAGGTATATTTAAGTCAATCTGATGAACAATTCTCTAATCAGGGGAAGGGAACAGGCATTTGAGTCCAAGAAGTAGAGTGGACTCTTCTCAAAATTAATAAAAATAGATCAACATATCATCATTTAATTGAGAAAATTGCAAATTTCAGGCATAAAGAGAAAATAATGAGAGCGCTTGAGGCAGGAGCTTCTTAACCTTCAGGGGTAGGAGTGTCTGCTGGCATCAGACCTCTTCACAGAAACGTGGCAGGTCAGACAGAGCAGGATGATATATTCAGGGGAGTAAATGAAAAGACCATGCATCCAAGAATTCTTTATCCAGTAAGGCTGTCATTCAGAATAGAAGAGAGATAAAGAACTTCCAGGACACACGGAAACTGAGAGAGAATGTGCCCACCATTTGCTTTGATGTGGTTGGAACTGGAGGGTATTATGCTGAGTGAAGTTACTCAATCGAAGAAGGACAAACAATATATGAATTGAAATTCTTTCATCACATTTAAATCCATGGTCTGGTAACTCTGTGTCAGAGAGTACTGCTTCCGGTTGTTTCCTTGTCGTGGATTCTTCCTTCTAGTCATTTTGTCCAGTTCAGAGAGGCTGTATGAGTGGCCCAAGTCAAAAATATCAACCATGTCCTAAGTAAGTTACACCATAGATGATTCTGAGGAAGTCACATACCAGAAAATATAAGAAAAAGAAGAAAAGAAGACAATAAAACAAAAGGTCCACTAAAGGGGAAAACCAATTTTAAAAAAGAATAGTAATGAAAAAACCCAAAAACCTAAAACAAAGAAGACAGAAAGTTAAAGGGGGGGGTGTGTGAATGGCGGAGGTGAAGAAGTGGTGGTGGAGATAGATTATAATCTACCTGGGGGGACCTAATGTTTGATCCTCTTGGTTTTGAGTATATTTTGTTCTTAGAAGATGCTCAATCCCAAAGTTATATAAACCAACAATACTTATATGAAAACCCATCTTTGAGCATAGAAACACAAACAAGGTAAAAGGGGGGACAGAATGGAAAGGAAGATAGAACATAGTCTCACAGAATGAACCAACATGGTGTTTCACTTGATTCTGTGTGAGTTTTTTCATGTGTAAGAAGACACTGACTTCCACCATGTAAAACAAAATGAAAGAGAAAAAAATATCCAAAAGAACCTCAAAATCCAGAAATTCATATCTTGCATATCTATCAAAATTAAACTGAATATGTTTAGGAGATTCAAAAAGTGAAAAATATATTTAAGACATGTAATTTTAGAAATATGAATATATAAGAGGAAAGAAGCTTAAAAATGATGAATTGGTATAATATTTTAGTTAAGACAGGAAAAGAGAAAAATATTGGAGAATTTAAACCTGATTACAAAACAAGTCATATTCTCTCCCCTATACTCCCTTTCACTATATTTTATATTCCCCAAATGAATGAGACCATATAATATTTGTCCTTCTCTGGCTGATTTACTTCACTCAGCATAATACCCTCCAGTTCCATCCATGTCGAAGCAAATGGTGGGTGTTTGTCATTTCTAATGGCTGAGGAATATTCCATTGTATACATAGACCACATCTTCTTTATCCATTCCTCTTTTGATGGACACCGAGTCTCCTTCCACAGTTTGGCTATTGTGGACATTGCTGCTAGAAACATTGGAGTGCAGATGAAAATATATTTGAAGTGTGTTTCCATCCTTTGTTGTACCACCTTTTACACCCAGTAGGAGGTGAACACAGCTGATAGAAGTCATGGTGGGACAGCTGTGCACGGTGTGACTCAGAATCAATTACCGCATGGTCATACCTCCACAGTCTTCTAGAAAGGGAGTCAAAGCAGTATCCTTATGGTAACATTATAAAAACTCTCAGAAATGTATGAGTTCCATTTTTTCATAGATATACCTTCTGGTAACAACTGGCTTATGGAAAAGGGACTCATGAAGCATCTCTGTCTCCCTGAGATGTGGTACTTATGGAATCCTTAAATGTAGAAATATTGCCTTGAATAATAGACTCTGCCCTATTGCATTCTCTCCTTTCAAATGTATTCCTGTATCATATCCCGTTAAATCTAACAGTGTAAGACAGCTTTCCACGGTGATTTAGGGACAAGGTCTATATCTTTCAACTATTAAATTCAATCCAATAGAAGAAAATAAAAATAAACATAAAAACATATACTACCCTTGAACCTCTTTGCAGGGTTTATCAGGTACTTTTTACAACAAAAGCAGTGGGAAAATACAGTTTCAATTCAATCAGAGTTTGTGGCTCTTCAACCTCAATTTTTCTTTATCAGAATAGTCCCCATAACCCTGCAAAAAGAGTACATTTCTGTAATGTCTCCAGATCCTTCATTTTCCATCCCCAAATGGATCATATGTATCAAGAAGACTGTCAGCAGGGCACACTACCCAAATGGCACCTGTCTCCACTGCACAGAGACATGGAGTACCACTAATAGTGTTCCTGCAATTCTAGTCCTTGGGGAGCATCCCTGCCCTCCTTGAAGCCCCAGTCTCGTTGCCAGGAGATGAGGTTTTCCCTATGTCACACATTGGATGCGCTTATGTGTATGGACAACATATGTCTACAATTACTTCTGGCAAAATATTATAATAATATTGCAATTCTCGAAAGGAATAAACAGCCAAACGGCAATGAATCAATTTCTAGCTTCTGCTCCACTTTTATTCTCCATTGGTTATTTTATTATTTAATTTCACTTATTTCTTTTTCCTTTATTACCATTATTTTGTTCTTGGTTTATGTATTTATTTTAATAAATGTACTATATATACTTACTATCTCTATTTTCTTTTTTCTCATTGATTTATTGATATTTTTTTTTAATTTATTTTTTATTGGTGTTCAATTTACTAACATACAGAATAACACCCAGTGCCCGTCACCCATTCACTCCCACCCCCCGCCCTCCTCCCCTTCTACCACCCCTAGTTCGTTTCCCAGAGTTAGCAGTCTTTACGTTCTGTCTCCCTTTCTGATATTTCCCACACATTTCTTCCCCCTTCCCTTCTTTTCCCTTTCACTATTATTTATATTCCCCAAATGAATGAGAACATATAATGTTTGTCCTTCTCCGACTGACTTACTTCACTCAGCATAATACCCTCCAGTTCCATCCACGTTGAAGCAAATGGTGGGTATTTGTCATTTCTAATAGCTGAGTAATATTCCATTGTATACATAAACCACATCTTCTTTATCCATTCATCTTTCGTTGGACACCGAGGCTCCTTCCAAAGAAACAAACAATCCAATCATGAAATGGGCAAAAGACATGAACAGAAATCTCACAGAGGAAGACATAGACATGGCCAACATGCATATGAGAAAATGTTCTGCATCACTTGCCATCAGGGAAATACAAATCAAAACTACAATGAGATACCACCTCACACCAGTGAGAATGGGGAAAATTAACAAGGCAGGAAACAACAAATGTTGGAGAGGATGCGGAGAAAAGGGAACCCTCTTACACTGTTGGTGGGAATGTGAACTGGTGCAGCCACTCTGGAAAACTGTGTGGAGGTTCCTCAAACAGTTAAAAATATACCTGCCCTACGACCCAGCAATTGCACTGTTGGGGATTTACCCCAAAGATACAAATGCAATGATTTATTGATATATTTTTGTATAATTTTTATTGGACTTTGATTTGCCAGCATATATTGTAATACCCAGGGCTCATCCCTTCAGATGCCCTCCTCAGTGCCCGTCACCCATTCATCCCTTCCCCCTGCCCACCTCCCCTTCCACTACCCCTTGTTAATTTCCCAGAGTTGCTATTTATATTTTCAAGCTAATGTATTTTATTTTTATTTTAACTTATTTTCTGATATATATTCCTTCAAGAGGCAGAACAAAACAAACCCAGGATCTTCGTTTTTTTGATTTTTGTCTTTCTTCTCTTTATACTTTATGGGACAAAAATGAAATAAGGAATGAATTTACTGAGATTGAACAAGATGTGAATATCAAGGGAAGGAATATACTAAATGCAGATATCAGTAAGATGTGTAATTTGGAATTTAAAACCATGATTGAAAGAACACTAGCAGGATTTGGGAAAAGGAAATAAGACTACAGAGAAGACAAGAGAGGCTTCTTTTCTACTGAGACCGTCAAGTAAAATCAAATCAGGCCAAATTAAAAATACTATAACCAAAATGCCAACCCAATGGAGGTGATCAATATGACGGGTGATGAAGGAGAGAACTCAGTCAGAGATAGATAAGATATAACTATAGAAAATAGGGCAGCTGGGGGGTTCAGCAGTTTAGCACCGCCCTCAGCCCAGGGCCTGATCCTGGAGACACAGGACCAAGTCCCACGTTGGGCTCCCTGCATGGAGCCTGCTTCTCCCTCTGCCTGTGTCTCTGCCTCTCTCTCTCCTCTCTGTGTTTCTCATGAATAAATAAATAAACTCTTAAAAAAGCAATTATATAAAATAAGGACTGAAAAGAAAAGGGAAACAAGGACAAAGACAACAAATGCAGGAATATAGATTGTAATTATTGCTCACATCACATCCATTGTCCGTTATCTTCTAGATCCTTGATCTCCAATCCTCCCTCTTCTCCTCCTACCTCAAACATGGGAAATCAAAAATAACCCACAGATTCTCTCTTATTTGATGCAGGGGAATACTGACCCTTCACAAGCCAATACTGAACCAGGACCCCATCCCCACCATTGACCCACAACACACACCCTGAGCCTCTATCCTCCCTTGGCTCCATTCAAGCACTTATTACTTTCTGAGTGGCCTAAACTTTTCTCAACAGACATGATGTCAGCATAAAGGTTTTAAACGTTCTTGTGCGTGTGTGTGTGTGTGTGTGTACATTTGTGTTTTCTTCAGATGCCACAACCACAATATGTCCTGGTTGGGGTTCTTCAGCTTGCCCAGGTTGTCACAAATATTGATACTGAGTGAGTGGTTCAAGACAGGGACCCCTTCAGAAATTTTTCTTCTCTACTGTTGATTGTTGAAGCCTCTGTAGCCTCATGTCTAGCAAGGAATTTATGCTGCTGCTAAAAATATTTTCCATGGACCTGGATGGTTGTGTCATGCTCAGCATCTGTAGCTGTGACTCTTACAGAGAATTGAGTTTTCTTGGAGGAATTTCTAATTAATCGATGTTTAGGAAAAATAGTAAGCAAATCTAAGCAAATTTCTCTTCTGTGCATGTAAGGATAATTTTTACCAAAAACAAAGAGAAAAAAAAAGAAAAGAGGAAAGGAAAGGAAAGGAAAGGAAAGAAGAAAAAAAGAAAAGAAGAAAAGAAAAGAAAAGAAAGAAAGAAAAGGAAAAGAAAAGAAAAGAAAAGAAAGAAAAGGAAAAGAAAAGAAAAAAGGAAAAAGAAAAGAAAAGAACTGTATCTAAATCACAGACTGAATAGGTAAGAACAGAATCCTGTGCCCAGAGAGGCTCCCAGGGGGAAACTGCTCCATGGAGAGAAAGCCCAGGCATTGACAGGAAACCTGCCCAGAACACCCCTCTGCACCTGCTCCTGGGCCTTGAGACAAAAGTGAGGAGTTTGCACTCCCTGGTGGTCCTGATCCCCTTCTGCAGCTTCTGCAGGGAGGTTTGTGTCTGGGCTCACACTGAGGTCGCCTCACTGTGTCCCTTGCACAGTAATACATGGCCGTGTCCTCGGCTCTCAGGCTGTTCATCTGCAGATACAGCGTGTTCTTGGCATTGTCTCTGGAGATGGTGAATCGGCCCTTCACAGCGTCTGCATAGTTTGTGCTACTTCCACTACCGCTAATTTCTGCAACCCACTGTAGCCCCTTCCCTGGAGCCTGGCGGACCCAGCTCATCCAGTAGCTACTGAAGGTGAATCCAGAGCCCACACAGGAGAGTCTCAGGGACCCCCCAGGCTTCACCAGGTCTCCCCCAGACTCCACCAGCTACACCTCACCCTGGACACCTGCAGACACAAGACATCCTGGTCAGGAAACTGTCCCACATCCCCTATTTCTCTCACTCACCTCCACTCACAGACTCAAGGTTTCTGGTTCTCCATGAATTACCTTTTAAAATAGTGGCAAGGAAAATCCATCCGAGCACAGATTCCATGGTGGTTTGTCTGTGTTGTGTCATGAGCACTGAATGGGATCACCTGGGGATCCTCAGGCTGGGGCTCCTCTCCCAGCTGCAGGGTTGGGCCTGGGCTGATTTAATCAGTGGAGGGAGGGTCCTATTTGCATGTCCTTTGAATAAATAATCAGCACCATACCTATATTTGGTTCTTTACAAGTTATTAACAAGGATTGCTTTCATCTGTAGGCCACTGTCTAATGTCTTGTGACATTATGAAGTGTTAAAATCTATGAAAAAATACCTTTTCATTTCCTTATGACTTTTTAAAAATCTTTCATCAATGTAGGTACTGTTATTGGACAGTATTTTGCCTCCTTCAGAATATTTAATCCTACATAGTATATTCTTAACATCGGTGTCAATGTAATAAGGTTTTGCTAATTGCCTTTTAAATTCTCTATTGTTATGGATGCTTGGGGGGCTCAGCGGTTGAGATATGCCCTCTGCTCTGGGAGTGATCCTGGAGTCCAGAGATCAAGTCCCATGTGGGGCTCCCAGACTTCTTCTCTTTCTGCCTGTGTCTCTGTCTCTGTCTGTCTCATGAGTAACTAAATGAAATCTTTAAATTATAAATTATAAATAATGAGTTGTTACTGTGTGAATACTTGGATTTATTTTGTATGTTGATTTTTATCTTATAGATTCCCTGAAGTTCTTCATTAATTAAGGGTTTGGTTTTGGATCTTGTCAGGTTTGTTCCTGCAACAGATCATGTCATATGGATACAAGTATTGTTTTCTGTATCTATGGATTTAAATATCTTTTATTCTTTGTTTCCTAAAGGTCCTGGATTGGAATTCCAGTCGTTGCCCCAGTAAGTGTTCCCTTCTCTTCTACCTGGTTATTTTTCTGGACTAATTACTCTGTAGACATATGACAGACCTAAGTGGAGATGTATTTCATGTTGCATGTGCATGAGCTCCCTGGAACACAACACGCAATGATCAAAGTAGGCAGCCCTGTGCTTCTTACACAACAGGACGTGGGTTTTGGAGATATAAGGCCAGGATATTGGGTTTGAGTCAGTGAATTAGTGAGGAACTGACATGGGATGTTTGCACAGCCTTCTGGGCCCTACAGACGGTTCTGCTGCTGAGGATGGTTCACCTCTCCTGGTTCAGAGAAGAGAATCTTCTCATGGGTTATCTCTATGATTGACAACAGCTTAGTCCTAACTCCAGGAAGGAATATGTGAACAATACACCTTTGACTGGCTGAGGGAGCTTAAAAGGTTCTTGACACAACAAATGCAGTCTGAAGTTGCAAGAGTATCAGCGTTGGGTTCATGTGTCACTAGAATCTTTGGTAGCCATACATCTCTAAGACTGTGTGTCTCAACTCTGTATAGAAAGTCTACGATGTTTTGATAAAGATTGCATTGACTGTATAGAATATTTCGGGTAGCATATATTGTCAAAATAGTTCTGTTTTTAAAAAGTATTTCATAACTTTCTTATTCATGAGAGACACCTAGAGGGATGCAGAGACATAGTCAGGGGGAGAAGTGGGATCCCTGCAGGGAGCCCGCTGTGAGATCCATCCACAGACCCTGAGTTTGACCTGAGCCAAAGGCAGACACTCAATCACTGAGGAACACAGGTGTCCCAACAATAGTTATTCTTCTAATCCATAGCATGCAATCACTTTCCATCTCATTGTGTCTTCCTCAGTTTATTTCTTAAAATGCTGATTAGGTAGAAAAATGTTGGAAAAAATCAAAGTGCCACAGCAGTGGCATCACAATGTTTGTGGTCAAGCTGTTTTACTGAGTCTTTATCATCAAGACAAGCTGGTACTGGCACAAAACAGCACATAGATGAATGGAACCGAGTAGAGAAGCCAGAAGTGGACAATCAAATCTATGATCAACTAATCCTCCAGAATCAAGAAAGAATGCACAATGTAAAACACACAGACTCATCAATAAATAGTGCTAAAAACTTGGACTGCACTTGCAGATGCATGAATGTAGACTATTCTCCTACTGCAGACACAAAGATAAACTCAATATGAATGAAAGACTAAAATCTGAGGCAGTAACTCATCAAAATCATAAAGGAAAATACAGGCAGCAACTTTTGACCTGAAATACAGCGGTTAATGGCAATACATCTAAGGCATAGAAAACAGAGGAGAAAATGAACTACTGGGACTTCTTCAAGATAAAATCTGCACAGCAATGGAGTAGTCAATATAATGAGAGGCAACCTACAGAATAGAAGAAGATATTTGCATAACAAATTCATGGTAAAAAATCAAGCAATCCAGCCAAGAAATTGGTAAAATACATTTACAGACATTGCCCCAAAGAAGACCTACACACGGACAACAGGCAGCTGAGAAAAATGATCCACATGAATTGTCATCAGGGAAATACAAAGGAAAATCTCAAGGAGATACCCCTTCTACAACTCAGAATGGATACACTAACATGGCTGGAAATAACAAATATTGCAGAGGATGTGGAGAAAGGGAGAACTCTTGCACTGTTGGTAGGAATGAAAGCTGGTGCAGGCTTTTCAGATAACGGAATCAAATTTCCTCTAAAACTGAGAAAAGAGCCACCCTATGAACCAGTCATTGCTATCCTGGGTATTTGCTTCAGACACACAGATATAGTTAAGTGAAGGGTCACCTGCACCACAATGTTCACAGCAGCAATGTCCACAATAATTAAACTGGGAGGAATCATGGTGTGCCTCGACAGGAAAAACGATAAAGAAGATATGGTTTATATATAAATTGAAGTATAATTAAGCCGCTAGAAATTATGTATAATATGAAGGAAAATTCAAGTCCATATGGTTGGAACTTGAGGTATTACACTGAGGAAAATAAACCAATCACTGATAGGCAATGATATGGCCTCAGTCATATGTGGAATATAAGAAATATTGAAAGAGACCAAAAGGGAAGGAGTGGAACTGACCAGGGTAATACTAGAGAGGAAGGTAAACCATGAGAGTCCCTTAACTCTGGTAATTAAACTGAGGGTCACTGGAATGGAGGTTGTGGTGGGGATGGGGTAACTGGGTGATGGGTATTAAGGAGGGTACGTGATGTGATGAGCACTGGGTATATAGTAAATTTTGGAAAATTTAATTAAATTTAATAATAACAAAAATAATTAATAATAATAATAATAATAATAAACTTTAGCCTGTGCTGGCTGCTGTAACATCTAAATGGATTTGGCAAATCAAAAGAAAGACCTTCATTTACCATATTTCTGGAGTCTGTAACATCTGAGGTCCAGGTGCACGCACATGCAGTGTCTGGAGACCACCCACGTCCTAGCCTGTCCTTTCCCTGTCACCTCACATGGGGCAGGAGGCAGGGAGATTTCCTAGTCCTGGTGGGTAAGGTTGCTGATCCCATCCTGGGGATTGATCTGCTGACTTAAGTGCTCCCCAAGGCCCCACCTCCTCCTCCCATCTCATGGGCCTTAGGTTTCAACATGGGGATGGTAGAGGTCACACACAATGATCTGATATCTACACCTGAAGGATCAATGAAAGGACCTCCTCCACCTTTTTTCCCTTAGTTTTCATAACTGTTTAGTGGCATTTTTCACCACACCATGTTTTAAATGTTACCTGATAACTCCTTGATCTCAAGTCCTAACTGTTCTCCTCTTGCCTTACTTGTCAAACTGTTGTGACTGCCTTTGTGTGTTCATATTGACTGCTTTGAGAAACTATGTTTTTATGAAGTAATATTCCAGACTTCAGACTTTGTGTCCACATAGTACTTTGTAATGTTTTTTGCACATAAATCTTGGATTTTACGTGTCATGTGTCCCCATAGAGTGATTTTATCCTACCCCTTAAATGGTAGAGGGTTTCTCATATGTCCTTTTACACATTTCAGTGAGTCAGAATATTGGCCTGTGCTCCTCTCCACAGGACTTACTGGCCCTCTTGAAACACCTGAATGACAGACTGGCACGGTTCCTTAGAAATTTGGACTCCTCCTGTATTGAGGATCATGATTTTGCTAAATTTAGAATGTAGCTGAATTTGAGAGCGTTTCAGGTAATGCAGTTGGATTTGTAACTCTCTATCAACTCAGTCACTGTGTTTCACTCCAGTCAAATCGGTGATTTTCTGTAATGGCTTTAATAAGCTTATCTGATGCAGAATGAGCTGCACTCATGCAGAGTTTGGGATATAAAAACTGGTGTCAGGAAGAACATTTTCCATTGTATAGCCTATATTCCTAATTTTCTTATCCCTCCTAAATGAACAGTATAATGCTGCCTTTCCACTATAAGTTTTTGATGAATTCCTTTACATTCAAATAGTATAATCCATCTAAGAGAAGAAAAATATCTACCCTTGAACACTTCTACAGATTTATCAGGTATTTTTGATAACAAATGTGGCAGGATGTTGGAAGGGGAGGAGGGCGGGGGGTGGGAGTGAATGTGTGACGGGCACTGGGGGTTATTCTGTATGTTAGTAAATTGAACACCAATAAAAAAAATTCTATTGAGCAGAAAAAAAAATGAAAAAAAAAAAACAAATGTGGCAGGAAATTCAGTTTGAATTCAATTTAAATCTGTGGCTCTAATTAACCTTAATTTTGGTTTTCTCAGATCAGTCCCCCTGACCCTGTGGCTGTGCACACGACTTCTGTTCTATCTCCAAATCTAATACTTTCCAACTTTCAATGGATCATATGCAGCAGGAAGACTGCCAGCAGAGCCCACCAACCAAAAGGCACCTGTGTCCACTTCAGAAAGACATGGAGTCTTGCCTATAATATTCCTGCAATTCTAGTCCCTGGGGACACTACCTGCCCTCTTAGAAGCCTCATCTCACTGCTAGGAGGTGCATTGCTCTTTATGTCACTTGTTGGATGACGATATATGTCTGGACCACATATGTCTACATGTACTTCCTGCAACATAATATAATAATTGTACAATATTCAATAGGCTTGTACAAACAAAAATAAGTCCATAGGATCCAGAATCAGAGTTGGGGGGAAATAAGTTTAGGAAGTTCTGAAGCAAATTAACAGAGTTCAAGGTGGACCTCTAACATATAAATCAGAAAGAATTAGTATAAGAACATATGGGAGGAAAGAGTTAAGATGTCAGAAGATTGGGGGACTCAGGGCTTGTCACATCTCTGGAACAGATGGATGGTTATTGAATCATTTCAAACATCGAAGAAATTGATCAGAGATGAAAGAATAAAAACAGCAAGACTCGTAAAAGAATACCGAGCATCTCTCTCTCTCGGTCTGTGTGTGTGTTTCTCATGAATAAGCAAATAGAATCTTATAAAAGGATACTGAGCATGTTTTGGAGTGTTGGGACTGTGAGGTGTTGACTTAGGGGAGAGTCAACCATGGGGATGACAGTAGGAGGGAGGTTGCTTGCAAAAGCTACTGTCAAGGATTTTAAGGACAAGAGAGGAATGTGTGAATCTTTAGAATTCTGGTCCTGCACGTGCACCCCGATATTTATAGCAGCAATATCCACAATAACCAAACTGTGGAAGGAGTCTCAGTGTCCATCAAAAGATGAATGGATAAAGAAGATGCGGTCTATGTATACAATGGGATATTACTCAGCCATTAGAAACGACAAATAGCCACCAATTTCTTCAACATGGATGGAACTATAGGGTATTATGCTGCGTGAAATAAGTCAATCAGAGAAGGACAAACATTATATGGTCTCATTCATTTTGAAAATATAAAAAATAGTGAAAGGGAATAAATGGGAAAGGAGAAAAATGAGTGGGAAATATCAGAAAGGGAGACAGAATATGAAGACTCCTAACCCTGGGAAACGAACAAGGGGTTGTAGAAAAGGAAGTGGGTGGGAGTGGGGGTGACTGGGTGATGGGCACTGAGGTAGGCACTTGATGGGATGAGTACTGGGTGTTATTCTGTATGTTGGCAAATTGAACACCAATAAAAAATAAATAAATAAAAGAATTCTGGTCCTGTGTGGAACGAACCTGGTATGATGGTGCTCAAGTGGCAAAGTGGGGAAATTTCCAGGATGTGCGGTCCTCCTGAGTCCTACAAAGAAAAAGTGGCACCATGTGATAGATGGTTAAGAACAGGATTCTGGAGACGGGTAAACCTTATGTCTGAGTGGAGGCATTGTGATTTGTGTTTCCATAATCTGAACCCTGTTTGGTCCTGTGACCTCTATCCTGAGACCAGCAGGCAGAAAATAAGAGACCCTGAGACCCTTGCTCTGAGCAACATCCCAGGTCCACACCACAGAAATCCCTCATATACCTCATATTGACATTTAGAGACTCATTCATGTGCCTAAGATAAACCAGCTTAAACACAGGCAGGGTGAACTTGGGGTTCAGGTGTAAACTGAGGACAGAAAGGGCTTGATGGCTCTCCTGTGAGGGCTCCCTGAAGAGGGGGGGTGCAAATATTCAACCTCAGGCTAGAGGTAGGAGGCCATGTTCAGAACAGCTCTCTGATACAGCCAGGAAGAGAGTCACAAAACCCCCAAAACAGGCCTCAATAAGGTAGGGTGTGAGCATCTACAGAGGAAAAAAAACAATAGCAAACTATAGCAATCCATTGCAAACTGCACTCTTAATTTACAGATTCATCCAAGCGCATTTCAGGACCAGGGGCTGCACACTGCCAGAGGAACTGTGTGCTCCATCCCTTGCTCCATTCTCTCATGTTATGTTCTGAGTGTGCATGTTTCAGTACAGCTGCTGTGTGTTTATATTAGTGAAATTGGCAAAGCCAACTATTGCATTGCATCTGGGCATTCGGAGCTGCTCCCCTGCTTGCTGACCATGAGTGGACTTACTTTCCCTGAAACACCTTCACTGCTATGTAAGTTCACAGGTAGACTATGGAATAGGATGGTAGGGCTCTTAGATATTGACATGACCTGTTTGTTGCGTATCCCATGACAAAAATGATTGCATTTAAATACAATGATAAAGAGTAAATAAGTCACGTAGGTCCCTTGGGGGGTTTCATTGAGGAAATCCTAAAGGGAATCTGATCTCATGTCCAGAGGGAGATGCACAGATGCAGGTGGGTTTGAAACGAGGACACAGGGCACCAAATGTTCATAAGTGACAAGGCACATATGTCACAGCCATCAGTACAACACAACCCTGTAAGGTTATGGTGAGACAAAAATCCCACAAGGTCATCACATCCTCATCTTCTGGAAATGTTATAAAAGAACATCCTTAAAATGAAGTTCCAAAGTGTCTGAGAATCTCTGACTCTCTTGTATCATTATTCTCCTGTGTGTCCACTGTGACTTTTTGACAGATACCTATGGTTTGCAACAGGTTAGTTCTAGTCCTGCTGAGAAATGCACCCTTCACTGGATGAGGGAGGCTAACGGATACTTTTCAAAACAAATACAGTAGGGCAATGCCAGAGCATCAATGTGTCCCTAATATCTCTCTGTGTGCCATAAAAATCTTAGGATTATATGTTCATACACTGCAAAAAAATGTCCAGGATGTTTTGATAAAGATTGTTTGAATATGTAGAAGGTTCTGGGAAGCATAGAGATTTTCACAATAATTATTTTTCTTTTTTGAAAAATATTTATTTTTTCAGGAGAGTCACATAGATGGAGGTAGAGACATAAGCAGAGGGAGAAACAGGCTCCCTTCCAAAAGCCTGATACAAGACACCATCCCAGGAACCCAGGATCATAACCTGAGCCAATTGAAGACACTCAACCTCTGAGCAACACAGGTGCCCTGACAATATTCATTGTTCAAATCCGTATGCACGGAAGGGTTTCCATCACTTTGTGTCTTCTTCAATTCCTTTCCTAAGTTGCCAAATAGGTAGAAACATTTGGGCCAAGAAACATCCTACAGCTGCTGGGCAAATCAATATTTGCAGACAAGCTCTATTATAAAGTCTTTATCATCAAAATAGCCTGGTATTGGGAAAAACAAAACATAGATCAATGGAACAGAGCAGAGAATGCAGAAATGGACCCTCAACTCTATGGTCAACTACTCCTCAAGAAGCAAGAAAAAATATCCAATTAAAAAAAAATCCCATTAACATATGGATCTGAAAAAAATTGGACAGCCACCTGCATAAGAATGAATGTGAACCATTCAGCTACACCAAAAACAAACACAATCTCAAAATGGATGAAGTACCAAAATCTGAGACACTAATCCATCAAAATCCAAGAGGAGAATTCAGGTAGCAACTTTTTGTCCTCAGCTGCAGTGACTGCTATCAAGACACCTCTCAAAAGGCTTAGGAAACAACAGGGAAACATAGGGAAAGTAAACTATTAGGACTTCATCAAAGTAGAATCTGTACAACAATGCAACAGGCGACAAAATGAAAGGCAACGTACAGAATAGGACAAGATATTTCCTTAACAAAGTCAGCACCCAAAAAACAAACAATCCACTCAAGAAATGGAGAGAATGCAAAAACAGCCATTTCTCCAAAGAAGACCTACACATGGCCAACAAGCAGATGAGAAAAGTGATCCACGTGACTTGTCATCGGGGAAATACAAATAAAAACCACACTAAGTTCTCACTTATACAACTCAGAATGGATAAAGTAACAAGGCCGGAAACAATAAATATAAGTGAGGATATCCAGAAAGTGGAACTTTCTCTTTCACTTTTTGTGGGAATGCAGGCTTGTTCAGCCACTCCAGAAAACAGAATGGAATGTCCTGAAAATGTGAGAATAGAGCCACTCTATGATGGAGCCACTACACTACAGGGTAGTTACCCCAAATATGCAAATTGAATGAAATTAAGCGATCTCTTCAACCCAATATTCACAGCAGCAATGTCCACAATAGTCAAACTGTGGGAGGAATCAGGAAGCCCTTCTACAGAAGAGTGGATAAAGAAACTGCGGAAGGAGTTTCAATGTCCATTGCCAGATGAATGCATAGAGAAGATGTGGTTTATATATACAATGGGACATTACTCAGCCATTAGAAACCATGAATACCCACCATTTACTTCAATGTGGATGGACATGGAAGGTATTATGTTAATAAAGTAAGTGGTTCAGAGAAGGACAAACATTATATAGTTTCACTCATAAAAAGAACATAAGAAATAGTGCAAGGGAATAAAGGGGAAAGGAGATAGAATGAGTGGGAATTATCAGAGACAGTGACGGTACATGAGAAACTCTTAACTATGCGAGAAGAAAAAAAAACAAGGAGACTGGAATGGGAGATGGTCCGGGACTTGCAGTCCCTGGATGACAGGAACTGAGGTGGGCAATTGGTGGAATGAGTACTGGCTGTTATTGTATATGTTGGCAAATTGAGCTCCAATAAAAATATACAAAATATGTGGTTTATATATACAATAGGATATTGCACAGCTGTCAGAAATGATGAAAAACATGAAATAACATTTCCTTCAACATGGGTGGAACTGGAGGTATTATGTTGAGAGAAATTAATCACAGAAAGGCAATGATATGGTCTCACTCATATGTGGAATATAGGAAAAATTGAAAGAGCCCATAAAGGAAGGAGTGAAACTTAGTTGGGTAATACTACAGAAGAAGACAAATCATGAGAGACCCTTAACTCTGGGGATAAAACACTGAGGGTCGCTGGAAGGGAGGGGGTGGGGGATGGGGGATCTGGGTGATTGGAGTTAAGGAGGGCACATGATGTGATGAGCACTGAGTATGTAGTAAACATTGGTAAATTCAATTTAAACAAAGAAAATGACTTTAGCCTGTCCCAACTCCTGAAACATCGTACATGGACTGGGTGGATCAAACCACAGACACTCATTCTCACAGATCTGGAAACTGGGACGTCTGATGTCCAGGTGCAGACACATGTGGTGGCTGGAGAGCACCCATGTCCTAGCCCGTCCATTCCCCATCAACTCACATGGGGCCAGGATGCAGAGGGCTTTCCCAGTCCTCGTGTATTAGGGCCCTGATTGAATAATAAGGCTACACCTCAAAAAAAAAAAAAGAAAAGAATAAAAGGCTACACCTCCTGACCTAAGTGCTCCTCTGGGGCCCCACCTCCTCCCCAAATGCCATGGAGCAGGATCCTGTCCCCACCACTGACTCACAACACACACCCTAAGCTAGTGACCTCCCAGGCACCGTCCAGGCATTTATGACTTGATGAGAGGCCTGCATGGCTCTCATCAGATATGAAGGCTAAGGTATTTAAACCTTATACTCTCATGATTGTGTGTGTGTGTGTGTGTGTGTGACCTCAGAGTTCACCTCCCTACCATGTCATGCTGAGAATTTTTCTCACTTCCAGGCCATTATTAACATTTTTTTTAGAATGTCTCTTTTCTCTTGTGTTGAATGGAGATTACTGAATACCGTGATGTGCAAGATAACAGTTATTGTGGGATCCTGTGATCCAAAGAGAGTGCCAATACGACTCATTAAAATGTTCAGATGATATGAATGGAGTTATTTGTAATTGATCAATGCTTCGGGTCAGGGAAAGTTAAGTACAAGTAAGTGCAAGTGCTATAGTGGAATTCTAAGTCTCTAAGAAAGGCTAAATAGGTAAACACGCAATCAAGTGTTCAGAGGGGCTCCCTGGGTGAAACTCTCCTTGGAGAGGAAGCCCAGATCTGACAGGAAACCTGCCCAGAACCTCCCTCTGCACCTGCTCCTGGGCCTTGAAGACAAAAGTGGTGAGGAGTGTGCATTCCCTGGTGGTCCGGATCCCCTTCGACCGGGAGGTTTGTGTCTGGGTTCGCACTGAGGTCCCCTCACTGTGTCCCTCGCACAGTAATACACGGCCGTGTCCTCCCTCGGCTCTCAGGCTGTTCTTCTACAGATACAGTGTGTTTTTGGCATTGTCTCTGGAGATGGTGAATCGGCCCTTCAGAGCATCTGCGTAGCTTGTGCTACTTCCATCATATCTAATACCTGCGACCCCCTGTAGCCCCATCCCGGGAGCCTCACGGGCCCACCACATGCTGTAGCTACTGAAGGTGAATCCAGAGCCCACACAGGAGAGTCTCAGGGACCTCCTAGGCTTCACCACGTCTCCCGCAGACTCCACCAGATGCACCTTACTCTGGACGCCTGCAGACACAAGACATCCTTGTCAGGAAACTGTCCCACATCCCGTTTCTCTCACTCACCTCCACTCACAGACTCAAGGTCCCTTGTTCTCCATGAATTACATTTTAAAATAGCGACAAGGAAAACCCAACTGAGCACAGACTCCATGGTAGTTTGTCTGTGTTGTGTCATGAGCACTGAATGTGTCCACCTGGGGATCCTGGGGCTGGGGCTCCTCTCCAGCTTTAGGGTCAGGGCTGGGCTGATTTAATCAGTGTTGGGAGGGCCTTATTTGCATGTCCTCTGAGTATATAGTCAGCTCCAGTCTTCAATTCTTTACAAGTTATATACAAGCATTACTTCACAACAGTAGATGACATTCTTTTGATGGCACAGTGAATTTATGATGTTCTAATCCATCAGCGTATTTATCTTTGCATTTCTGTGTCATTTTGAAAGTCTCTCATTAATATAGTTCACTTTTAAATGGATTTTCGCTCCTTAAAGAAGTGTAATCATAAATATTTATTTTTGTTACCAGTGTAAAGGGGAATGTTTTGTATATTTTATACAGAAATTTGGTTGTTAGTGTGTAGAAATTAATTTTATGGTCTAATTTGATTTGATATCCTGAATTTTCCCTGAGTTCATTACCTACCTTTAACTGTTTTTTTTTTTTTTTGGAATGATTTTCCTCGTTGACTATGTATATGTAAACAAATTATTTTATTCCTGTTGAATGATTTTAAAATCTTTTATTTTATTATTGCAACATTTATATGGTAATCTTCGACTTAGGGGCATTGATGTTTTCCTTCTTTTCTGTCAGATACTTTCTTCTAATATTTTGTTTGATATATGGCAAATCTGTGAGAGCAAATGAATTTCATTTTGCATGAGGATGAGCTCCCTAATATACGGTGTGATGTGGGATCTCAGGACAGGATAGGAAGTCTTTTCTTTATAAATTTATTTTTTATTGGTGTTCAATATGCCAACATACAGAATAACACCCGGTGCTCGTCCCGTCAAGTGCCCCCCTCAGTGCCCATCACACATTCACCCCACCCCCCACCCTCCTCCCCTTCCACCACCCCTAGTTCATTTCCCAGAGTTAGGAATCTTTAATGGGTAGGAAATATCAGAAAGGGAGATAGGAAGTCTTTTCACAACTTCTGCTCTATTCTCATTGGAGATACTGGTGGCTGTTGAGCTTGATACATTCATTTTAGATAGGAATTCGAACCTTTAATCTGAAAAGACATTTCCAAATATCTTCTCCCATTCTGTAGGTTGCCTTTCAATTAGACTGAGTGATTCCTTTGCTGTGAAAATGCTCTTTCCTTGATGAAGTCCCCATGCTTCATTTTCCTTTTCTTTCCTTTGCCTCTGGAGACACGTCTAGAAGTGGTTATAGATGAGGTAGAAAAGGTGCTGCCTGTGTTTTCCTGAGGATTCTGATGGTTTCCCAACTCATTTAGATCTTTCATCAACTTTGAGTCCATTGCTGTGAATGATGTAAGAAAAGTGACCCCTTTCATTCTTCTGCATGTGGGTCTCCAATATTCCCAATGCCATTTGTTCAAGAGACTTTCTTTTTATTCCATTGGATATGCTTTCCTTCTTTGTCAGGATTTATGACCACAGACTTCAGGTTCCATATCTGGGATCTCAAACTTTTCTATTTATCTATACTTCTGTATTTATGCCAGTGCCATAGAGTACTGATTATCACAACGTTGTAATTTACCTTGAAAACCAGAATCAGGATGTCTACAGCCTTGCTTTACTTTTTCAGGATTGCTTTGGCTATTTGAGCTCTTTGTGGTTCCCTAAAATTTTTCTGATTCTTTTCTTTAGCTCTCTGAAAAATTCTGGTGATATTTAAATACAGATAGCTTTGAATATGTCACTGGCTTTTGGTAGCACAGATATTTTATCAATATTCATTCTTCTAATTCTGGAATGTTCAGACCATACAACCATGGCTCTTTGGTTAGGATTTTCCTCATTACCTGATGATTTCTGGTGTAATTATAAATTGCATCCAGTCCTTGATTTTCTTTTTTCTACAGAATTCTTTTATAGAAATAATAGGTTTATTTTTTTTCTATAGTTCACTGACCCTTCTGAGCCTACTCAGATTCTTTTGCTCTTTGTTATTGAGTTTAATAAGTTCTTTATAGATCTTGGATACTAGCCCTTTATCTGATAGATAATTTGAAAATATCTGCTCCCATTCTGTAGGTTGTATTTTAGTTTTGTTGACTGTTTTATTGATGTGCAAAAGCTTTTTATCTAGATGGAGATGCAATAATTCAATTTTGCTCTTGTTTGTCTTGCCTTCATAGATGAATCTCTTTCATTCTTTCTTTCTTTCTTTCTTTCTTTCTTTCTTTCTTTCTTCCTTTCTTTCTTTCTTTCTTTCATCTTCTTTCTTTCTTTCTTCTCTTTCTTTTTCTTTCTTTCTTTTTACTAAATTTATTTTTAATTGGTGTTCAATTTACCAACATACAGAATAAAACCCAGTGCTCATCCTGTCAAGTGCCCCCCTCACATTCCCATTCACACATTCACCCCACCCCTCGCCATCCTCCCCTTCCACCACCCCTAGTTTGTTTCCCAGAGTTAGGAGTCTTTATGTTCTGTCACCCTTTCTGATATTTCCCACACGTTTCTTCTCCCTTCCCTTATATTCCCTTTCACTATTATTTATATTCACCAAATGAATGAGAACATACACTGTTTGTCCTTCTCCGATTGACTTACTTCACTCAGCATAATACCCTCCAGTTCCATCCAAGTTGAAGCAAATGGTGGGTATTTGTCATTTCTAATGGCTGAGTCATATTCCACTGTATACATAAACCACATCTTCTTTATCCATTCATCTTTCGATGGACACTGAGGCTCCTTCCACAGTTTGGCTATTGTGGACATTGCTAGAAACATCGGGGTGCAGGTGTCCTGGCGTTTCATTGCATCTGTATCTTTGGCGTAAATCCCAAACAGGGCAATTGCAGGGTCATAGAACAGGTCTATTTTTAACTCTTTGAGGAAATCCACACAGTTTTCCAGAGTGGCTGCACCAGTTCACATTCCCACCAAGAGTGTAAGGGGGTTCCCTTTTCTCCGCATCCTTTCCAACATTTGTTGTTTCCTGCCTTGTTAATTTGCCCCATTCTCACTGGTGTGAGGTGGTATCTCATTGTGGTTTTGATTTGTATTTCTCTGATGGCAATTGATGCAGAGCATTTTCTCATGTGCATGTTGGCCATGTCTATGTCTTCCTCTGTGAGTTTTCTCTTAATGTCATTTGCCCATTTCAGGATTGGATTGTTTTTTCTTTGGTGTTGAGTTTAATCAGTTCTTTTATTTTTTTAATTTATTTTCTATTGGTGTTCAATTTACTAACATACAGAATAACCCCCAGTGCCCGTCACCCATTCACTCCCACCCCCCGCCCTCCTCCCCTTCTACCACCCTTAGTTCTTTTCCCAGAGTTAGCAGTCTTTACGTTCTGTCTCCCTTTCTGATATTTCCCACACATTTCTTCCCCCTTCCCTTATATTCCCTTTCACTATTATTTATATTCCCCAAATGAATGAGAACATATAATGTTTGTCCTTCTCCGATTGACTTACTTCACTCAGCATAATACCCTCCAGTTCCATCCACGTTGAAGCAAATGGTGGGTATTTGTCATTTCTAATAGCTGAGTAATATTCCATTGTATACATAAACCACATCTTCTTTATGCATTCATCTTTCGTTGGACACCGAGGCTCCTTCCACAGTTTGGCTATCGTGGCCATTGCTGCTATAAAAATCGGGGTGCAGGTGTCCCGGAGTTTCATTGCATTTGTATCTTTGGGGTAAATCCCCAACAATGCAATTGCTGGGTCGTAGGGCAGGTATATTTTTAACTGTTTGAGGAACCTCCACACAGTTTTCCAGAGTGGCTGCACCAGGTCACATTCCCACCAACAGTGTATGAGGGTTCCCTTTTCTCCACATCCTCTCCAACAGTTGTTGTTTCCTGCCTTGTTAATTTTCCCCATTCTCACTGGTGTGAGGTGGTATCTCATTGTGGTTTTGATTTGTATTTCCCTGATGGCAAGTGATGCAGAGCATTTTCTCAGGTGCATGTTGGCCATGTCTATGTCTTCCTCTGTGAGATTTCTGTTCATGTCTTTTGCCCATTTCATGATTGGATTGTTTGCTTCTTTGGTGTTGAGTTTAATAAGTTCTTTATAGATCTTGGAAACTAGCCCTTTATCTGATATGTCATTTGCAAATATCATATCCCATTCTGTGGGATGCCTGTTAGTTTTGTTGACTGAATCCTTTGCTGTGTAAAAGCTTCTTATCTTGATGAAGTCCCAATAGTTCATTTTTGCTTTCATTTCTTCTGTCTTCCTGGGTGTATCTTGCAGGAAGTTACTGTGGCCGAGTTCAAAAAGGTTGTTGACTGTGTTCTCCCCTAGGGTTTTGATGGAATCTTGTCTCACATTTATATCTTTCATTCATTTTGAGTTTATCCTTGTGTAGGATGCAAGAGAGTGTTCTACCTTCATTCTTCTGCATGTGCATGTCCAATATTCCCAGCACCATTTATTGAAGAGACTGTCTTTCTTCCAATGGATAGTCTTTCCTCCTTTATCGAATATTAGTTGACCATAAAGTTCAGAGTCCACTTCTGGGTTCTTTATTCTGTTCCATTGATCTATGTGTCTGTTTTTGTGCCAGTACCGCATTGTCTTGATGACCACAGCTTTGTAGTACAACCTGAAATCTGGCATTGTGATGCCCCCAGCTATTGTTTTCTTTTTTAAATTTCCCCTGGCTATTCGGTGTCTTTTCTGATTCCACACAAATTTTAAAATAATTTGTTCTAACTCTCTGAAGAAAGTGAATGGTATTTTTTTTTAGTCCATGGTATTTTGATAAGGATTGCATTAAACGTGTAAATTGCCCTGGGTACCATTGACATTTTCACATTATTAATTCTGCCAATCCATGAGCATGGAATATTTTTCAATCTCTTTGTGTCTTCTTCAATTTGTTTTAGAAGTGTTCTATAGTTTTTAGGGTATAGATCCTTTACCTCTTTGGTTAGGCTTATTCCTAGGTATCTTATGCATTTGGGTGCAGTTGTAAATGGGATTGACTCCTCAATTTCTCTTTCTTCAGTCTCATTGTTAGTGTATAGAAATGCCACTGATTTCTGGGCATTGATTTTGTATCCTGCCACACTACCAAATGCTGTATGGGTTCTAGCAATCTTGGGGAGGAGACTTTTGGGTTTTCTACATAGAGTATCATGTCATCAGTGAAGAGGGAGAGTTTGACTTCTTCTTTGCCAATTTGAGTGACTTTAATGTCTTTTTGTTGACTGATTGTTGAGGCTAGGACTTCCAGTCCTATATTGAATAGCAGTGGTGAGAATGGACATCCCTGTCTTGTTCCTGATCTTAGGGGAAAGGCTCCCAGTGCTTCTCCATTCAGAAAGATATTTGCTGTGGGCTTTTTGTAGATGGCTTTTAAGATGTTGAGGAATGTTCCCTCTATCCCTACACTCTGAAGAGTTTTCATCAGGAGTGGAGTCTGTCTTTTGTCAAATACTTTCTCTGCATCTAATGAGAGGATCATATGGTTCTTGGTTTTTCTCTTGCTCATAGGATGAATCACATTGATTGTTTTACGAGGGTTGAACCAGCCTTGTGTCCCAGGAATAAATCCTACTTGGTCATGGTGAATAATTTTCTTAATGTCCCCTTGGATCCTAATTGGTAGTATATTGTTGAGAATTTTTGCATCCATGTTCATCAGGGATATTGGTCTGTAATTCTCCTTTTTGGTGGGGTCTTTGTCTGGTTTTGGAAATAAGGTGATGCTGGCCTCATAGAACGAATTTGGAAGTGCTCCAACTCTTTATATCTTTCCAAACAGCTTTAATAGAATAGGTATGGTTTCTTCTTTAAAAGTTTGATACAATTTCCCAGGGAAGCCATCTGGGCTCATACATTTGTGTCTTGGGAGGTTTTTGATGGCTGCTTCAATATCCTCCCTGGTTATTGGCCTGTTCAGATTTTCTATTTCTTCCAGTTTCAGTTTTGGTAGTTTGTGGCTTTCCAGGAATGCGTCCATTTCTTCTAGATTGCTTAATTTATTGGCGTATAGCTGTTCATAATATGTTTTTAAAATCGTTTTTATTTCCCTGGTGTAATAGTGATGACTCCTTTCTCATTCATGATTTTATTAATTTGAGTCTTCTCTCTCTTCTTTTTAATTAGACAGGTTAGTGGTTTATCTATCTCATTAATTCTTTCAAAGAACCGTCTCCTGGTTTTGCTGATCTGTTCCACAGTTCTTCTGGTCTAGATTTCATTGAGTTCTGCTCGAGTCTTAATTAACTCTCTTCTTCTGCTGGGTGTAGGATCTATTTGTCGTTTTTTCTGTAGCTCCTTTATGTGTAAGGTTAGCTTTTGTACTTGAGTTCTCTCCAGTTTTGGATGGATGCATGTATTAATATGTATTTCCCCCTCAGGACTGCTTTTGCTGTATCCCAATGATTTTAAATGGTTGTATCTACATTCTCATTAGTTTCCATGAAACTTTTTAATTCTTCCTTAGTTTCCTCGTTGACCATTTCATCTTTTAACAAGATGGTCCTTAACCTCCACGTGTTGAAGTTCTTCCAAACTTCTTGTTGTGATTAGGTTCTAATTTCAAGGCATTATGGTCTGAGAATATGCAGGGGCCAATCCCAATCTTTTGGTATTGGTTCAGACCTGATTTGTGACCCAGTATGTGGTCTATTCTGGAGAATGTTCCAAGTGCCTTTGAGAAGAATGTGTATTCAGTTGTGTTTGGATGTAAAGTTCTGTAGATATCTGTGAAATCCATCTGGTCCAGTGTATCATTTAAAGCTCTTGTTTCATTGGAGATGTTGTGCTTAGAAGACCTATCAAGTGTAGAAAACGCTAGAGTGAATTCACCTAGTATAAGTGTATTATAATCTAAGTATGTCTTAATTTTGGTTATTAATTGATTGATATATTTGGCAGCTCTCACATTCCGGTCATATATATTGATGATTGTGACGTCCTCTTCTTGTTGTATAGATCCTTTCGGTATGATATAGTGTCCCTCTTCATCTCTCACTACAGTCTTCAGGGTAAATTTTAGTTTATCTTATATGAGGATGGCTACTACTGCTTTCTTTTGAGGACCATTTGAATGGTAAATGGATCTCCAACCTTTTATTTTCAGGCTGTAGGTGTCCTTCTGTGTAAAATGAGTCTCTTGTATACAGCAAATAGATGGGTCCTGCTTTTTTATCCAGTCTGAAACCCTGCGCCTTTTGATGGGGTCATTAAGCCCATTCACGTTCAGAGTTACTATTGAAAGATATGAGTTTAGTTTCGTCATGATATGTATTCAGTCCTTGTTTTTGTGGATTTTTCCATTGGACTTCTTCTTAATGGGGAATTTTAAGGATCCCCCTTAAAATTTCTTGCAGAGCTGGTTTGGAGGTCACAGATTCTTTCAGTTCCTGCCTGTCTTGGAAGCTCTTTATCTCTCCTATTCTGAATGGGAGCCTTGCTGGATAAAGTATTCTTGGTTGCATGTTCTTCTCATTTAGGACCCTGAATATATCCTGCCAGCCCTTTCTGGCCTGCCATGTCTCTGTGGAGAGGTCTGTTGTTACCCTAATATTCCTCCCCATAAAAGTCAGGGATTTCTTGTCTCTTGCTGCTTTAAGGATCTTCTCTTTATCTTTGGAATTTTCAAGCTTCACTATTAAATGTCAAGGTGTTGAATGGTTTTTATTGATTTTAGGGGGGGATCTCTCTATTTCCTGGATCTGAATGCCTTTTTCCCTTCCCAGATTAGGAAAGTTTTCAGCTATGATTTGTTCAAATACATATTCTGGCCCTCTTTCCCTTTCAGCGCCCTCCGGAACCGCAATTAAACGTAGGATTTTCTTCCTCAGGCTGTCACTTATTTCCCTTAATCTATCCTCATGATCTTTTAATTGTCTCTTTTTTCCTCAGTTTCGCTCTTTGCCATCAACTTGTCTTCTTTTTTTTTTTTTTTTTTTTTTTTGGTTTCAACTTGTCTTCTATGTCACTCACTCGTTCTTCCACCTTCAAAACCCTCATCATTAGGACTTCTAGTTTGGATTGCATGTCATTCAATTGATTTTTTTATTCTGCCTGATTAGATTCAAATTCTGCATTCATGAAGTCTCTTGAGTCCATTATGCTTTTTTGTAGAGCCACCAGGAGCTTTATAATAGTTCTTCCGAATTGGCTTTCTGACATTGAATTGTAATCCAAATTTTGTAACTCTGTGGGATAGAGGACTGTTCTGATTTTTTCTTTTCAGGTGAGGTTTTCCTTCTAGTCATTTTTCTCAGTGTAAAGTGGCCAAAAACAAGTTGTATTGGGAAAAGGGGAAAGATAGAGAAGAGAAAGAAATAAGAAAAAGAAAAGAAAAAAGCAAAAAGGAAGAAAAAAGAGAAAAAGAGAAGAAAAATAGAAAAAAGAAAAAGAGGGGAGGAAGCAAACAGAAAGCCAAAAAAAAAAAAAACAAAAAAAACAAGGGGGCGTATCCTCTGATTCTGTATACTGTAAGTCCCTTGACTTCCCCTGGAACAGTCCAGTGCTACTTGTCAATAATTTGTTTTGCCCCTGTCCGTCTAGCTTGTCTTCTGGCAGAGGGGCCTGTTGTGCTGATATTCAGATGTTAGCACTTGGTTTGCTGCTCAGCCCCCTGCCTGGTGCAGGGCTCAGTGAGTGATGTATAGATGCTTATCCAGTGAGGCCACCGTGAGGCTCAGTGGGTGTTGTTTACCCTTTGAGGCCCCAGGAGGAACAACCACAGTGACGGCGGCCAGCTCTGGAGCCCTGGATTCAGCTCCCACAGTAACTACAGAACTCTCTGTCTGCAGAGCCCTGGATGCTCTGGGGGCGGATCCTCTGATTTGCTCAGCTTGGGGTAGGAGCATCTAACTGCACCATCATTCAAAGGAATGGACAAACCCACACACGACAAAATTCAAATTCTCATGTAATTGCTACAAGTGAATGTAGATGAAGTAATCATTTTATCATAACCTTTCTTTAATCCTACAACAAAGAAAGGAATGCTTTCTATTATTTTTTTAAGGATTTTATTTATTCATGAGAGACAAAGGATTAGCAAGAGCAAGAGCATTAGAGACACAGGCAGACAGCGAACAGGCTCCATGCAGGGAGCCTGACGTGGGAGTCGATCCTGGGACTTCAAGATCACGCCCTTGGCCGAAGGCACACACTAAACCTCTGAGCTACCAAGGCATCCCTTCTTGTCTTTTCTATTCTTTTTGACTATTTTCTACAAATATTTATTGTAACACTTGAATAGAACAACAGGAAGCCCTTGGGACTGATTGAAAATATTGATTCACTGTTAGGTTACAAAAATTTATACATAGCAAAATTTAATGCTCTTTACATAAAAAATATTAGACTACTTAGACAAAACTTTCAGAAATTCCAGGTAATAGCTACCATAATTAGAAAAGTAAAATTGACCTTGAGACACTGCCCCTTCTAGAACACTGAACTCTAACATACCTCCACTGCTGGAAAAAAATATTTAAGTCTGTCTTGCAACAGGAAAACAAAACAAGATATTCAGGAACATCTGTTCTACACAGAAGAGAGCGTCCCCCAAATGAGAAAAAGGTGATGATCAAAATAGGCATTTTTAGGCATTAACAAGAACAAAAAGAATCCAAATGAAATATTACAGTTGATATTAAATTTAAATCACATCTTGATGAAGGTATGTTTCCTTTCACTTTAATACATTTCTGCACATGTATATGTTTTAAAATCCAGGAAATAGTACCACACAGTGTGGTACTGGCTCAAAAACAGACACGTAGATCAATGGAACAGAATAGAGAATCCAGAAGTGGACCCTCAACTTTATGGGCAACTAATATTCGATAAAGGAGGAAAGACTATCCATTGGAAGAAAGACAGTCTCTTCAATAAATGGTGCTGGGAAAATTGGACATCCAGATGCAGAAGAATGAACCTAGACCACTCTCTTTCACCATACACAAAGATAAACTCAAAATGGATGAAAGATCTAAATGTGAGACAAGATTCCATCAAAATCCTAGAGAAGAACACAGGCAACACCCTTTTTGAACTCGGCCATAGTAACTTCTTTCAAGATACATCCACGAAGGCAAAAGAAACAAGAGCAAAAATGAACTATTGGGACTTCATCAAGATAAGAAGCTTTTGCACAGCAAAGGATACAGTCAACAAAACTCAAAGACAACCTACAGAATGGGAGAAGATATTTGCAAATGACATATCAGATAAAGGGCTAGTTTCCAAGATCTGTAAAGAACTTATTAAACTCAACACCAAAGAAACAAACAATCGAATCATGAAATGGGCAAAAGACATGAAGAGAAATCTCACAGAGGAAGACATAGACATGGCCAACATGCACATGAGAAAATGTTCTGCATCACTTGCCATCAGGGAAAGACAAATCAGAACCACAATGAGGTATCACCTCGCGCCAGTGAGAATGGGGAATATTAACAAGGCAAGAAAACACAAATGTTGGAGAGGATGCGGAGAAAAGGGAACCCTCTTACACTGTTGGTGGGAATGTGAACTGGTGCAGCCACTCTGGAAAACTGTGTGGAGGTTCCTCAAAGAGTTAAAAATAGACCTGTTCTATGACCCTGCAATTGCCCTGTTTGGGATTTACCCCAAAGGTACAGATGCAATGAAATGCCAGGACACCTGCACTCCGATGTTTCTACCAGCAATGTCCACAATAGCCAAACTGTGGAAGGAGCCTCGGTGTCCATCGAAAGATGATGGATAAAGAAGATGTGGTCTATGTATACAATGGAATATTCCTCAGCCATTAGAAACGATAAACATCCACCTTTGCTTCAACGTGGATGAACTGGAGGGTATTATGCTGAGTGAAATAAGTCAATCGGAGAAGGACAAATATTATATGGTCTCATTTATTTGGGGAATATAAATAATAGTGAAAGGTAGAAGAAAGAAAGGGAGAAGAAATGGGTAGGAAATATCAGAAAGGGAGACAGAACATAAAGACTCCTAACTCTGGGAAATGAACTAAGGATGGTGGAAGGGGAGGAGGGCGCAGGAGTGTGGGTGAATGGGTGATGGGCACTGAGGAGGGCACTTGACAGGATGAGCACTGGGTGTTATTCTGTATGTTGGTAAATTGAACACCAATAAAAATAAATTTATTATTAAAAAATAAATTTCAAGAGGGATTAGTAGGTTTTGAGGATGATTTAAAAGTTACCTAGGTAAGTTGATGGGGACAGGTGACTTGAGATCCCTACTCCTCTGCCCTCCTGCCCCGCTCTGGTAAATTCAACTTAACAAAGAAAAATAAGTGGAGATTAGCCTGTGCCCCTGCTGGAACATGATACATGGACTGGGCAGATCAAACAATAGACACTCATTCTCACAGCTTTGGAATCTGGGACGTTTGAGACCCAGGTGCAGGTGTGGTGTCTAGAGAACACCCACGTCCTAGCCTGTCCTTTCCCCTTCACCTCACATGGGACCAGGGCACAGGGAGCTTTCCCAGTCCTGGTTTATAAGGGCTCTGATCTTATCATGAGGCTGCACCTCCTGACCTAAGTGCTCCCCTAAGGCCCCACCTCCTCCCCCCATCTCATGGGCATTATGTCCCAACATGGAGATGGTAGATGTCACACACAGTGAGCTGACAGTCAGCACCTGAAGGATCCACGAGTTATTCCCTGCAGGGGGAAGACCCTTCAATCAACCTCTTCACCTTGAGGATGCTCATGGATCCAATAGAAGCTTCTGGTCTCTAGCACACGGAGGACACATGACACATGATCAGCTGGTGACACTGGGGAGAGGACAGCCTCCATCTGATATCTGGTAGGATCTAGACCTATTTGTATTGTCATTTTGTGTTTCATGCTGCTTCCATATATTATTCATCTCCTTTCCATGGGATTCAGAAATTTGTCTACTGAGAATGACCACGTCTCTCTTTTGTCCTTCCAGTTTGATACTTATTTAGTGAAATTATTCCTCACACCATGTGCATTCTTTACTGCCTGCTAGCTCCCTGACATTCCATCCACATGCCTTTCCTCCATCCAAGACAAGAAATCAAACAATTACCCAGGAGTTACCTCTTTAGAAGCAGTTGGGACACTGACTCCACACAAGCCCATCCTGGAGCAGGACCCCATCCCCAACACTGACCCACAACACACACCATAAGCCAGTGTACCTCCCGTCACGACCCAGGCATTTATGACTTGATGAGAGGCCAGCCTGGCTCTCATCTGACATGAATATGAAGATAATTAAAGTTTATACTCTCCTGATTGTGTGTGTGTGTGTGTGTGTGTGTGTGTTTGTGTGTGTGAATCACCTCTGCATCCACATCCCTCCAATTTCATGCTGGGAATCCCCCTCCCTCTCAGGCCGTTATTAACATTTTTGTAGAATGTCTCTTTTCTCTTGTGTTGATTGCAGATTTCTCTATACCCTGATGTGCAAGACAGCATATTATCTTTGTGTCTTTTGATACACAGTGAGCCTCAGGAGGACTCATGAAAATGTTCAGATAATGTGAATGGGGTTATTTTTCATAGATGAATATTTCAGGTCAGGAAATGTTAAGTATAAGTAAGTGCAGGTGCTATAGTTGAATTTCTAAGTCTCTAAGAAAGAGACTGAAGAGGTAAACACATAACCAAGTGTTCAGAGAGACTCCCTGGGGGAAACTGCTGCATGGAGAGGAAACCCAGAAGCCGAGTGGAAACCTGCACAGAACCTCCATCTGCACCTGCTCCTGGTCCTTCAAGACTGAAGTGGTGAGGAGTGTGCACCCCCTGGTGGTCCCGATCCCCTTCTACAGGGAGGTTTGTGTCTGGGCTCACACTGAGGTCCCCTCACTGTGTCCCTCACACAGTAATACACGGCCGTGTCCTCGGCTCTCAGGCTGTTCATCTGCAGATACAGCGTGTTCTTGGCGTTGTCTCTAGAAACAGTGAATCGGCCTTTCACAGCTTCTGCGTAGCTTGTGCTACTTCCATCATACCTAATCCATGCGACCCATGGAGCCCCTTCCCTGGAGCCTGGTGGACCCAGTACATCCAGTAGCTACTGAAGGTGAATCCAGAGCCCACACAGGAGACTCTCAGGGACCCCCCCAGACTTCACCAGGTCTCCCCCAGACTCCACTAGCTGCACCTCACCCTGGACACCTGCAGACACAAGACATCCTGGTCAGGAAACTGTCCCACATCCCCTGTTTCTCTCACTCACCTCCACTCACACACTCAAAGTCCCTGGTTCTCCATGAATTACCTTTTAAAATAGCGACAAGGACAACCCAGCTGAGCACAGACTCCATGGTAGTTTGTCTGTGTTGTGTAGTGAGCACTGAATGGGGTCACCTGGGGATCCTGGGACTCTGGCTGCTCTCCCAGCTGCAGCGTCGAGGCTGGGCTGGTTTAATCAGTGGAGGGAGGGCCCAATTTGCATGTCCTCTGACTATATAGTCAGCTCCAGACTCGATTCAATACTTTAGAAGTTATATACAAGTATTACTTCACAACTGTAGATCACTTTCTTTTGGTGATACAGTGGATTTATGATGTTCTAATCCATCTACGTATTTATCTTTGCCTTTGTGCTTTTTAAAAACTCTATCATTAACATAGGTCATTTTTAAAAAGTATTTTCTCTCCTTAATGAACTTTAATCATAAATATTTATTTTTGTTATCTTTGTAAAGCGGATTGTTTTTTAAATTGTATAGTGATAATTTGTTGTTAGTGTGTAGAAATTAGCTTTAGTGTGTATGTTGGTTTTATATCCTGTATTTTACCTCAGCTCATTACTAACTTCAAGTCTTTTTTGTAAGGTTTGTCCTCATTCACCATTTATATGACAATGTCATATAAAAGCAAATTATTTTTCTTCCTGTTGAATGATATTAATACCTTTATTTTATTATTGCCTAATTTCTACGGAAATCTTTGATTTAGGGGAATAAAAGCTTTCCCTATTTTTGTCAAATTCTTTGTTGTAATATTTCATTTGATATATAGCAGATCTAGGAGAGCAAAAGAATTTCTTCTTGCTTGTGGATGAGCTCCCTAATATATGGTGTGATGTGGGATCTCAGGACAGGACAGGAAGTCTGTTCACAATTTCTGCCCAATTCTGATTGGCTGTTGAGCTTGATAAGTTTATTTTAGATTTGAATTTGAGCCTTTAATCTGATTAGACTTTACAAAATATCTTCTCCAATTCTGTAGGTTGCCTTTTAATTACACCGAATGATTCCTTTGCTGTGAAAATGCTCTTTCCTTGATGAAATCTCCATGGTTCATTTTCCTTTTCTTTCTCTTGCCTCTGGAGACACGTCTAGAAGTGGTTGCAGCCGAGGTAGAAAAGATGCTGCTTGTGTCCTCCTGAGGATTCTGATGGTTTCCTGACTCACGTTTAGGTCTTTCATCAACTTTGAGCCCATTGTTGTGAATGATATAAGAAAGGGGTCCACTTTCATTCTTCTGTATGTGTCTCCCCAACATTCCCCACACAATTTGTTGAAGAGACTTTCTTTTTTCCATTGAATATTCTTCCCTGCTTTGTCAAGATTTTTTTACTTTAGGCTTCAGGGTCCATTTCTGGGTTCTCAAACTTTTCTTAATTTGTGTCAGTACCATAATGTCCTGATGATCACAACGTTGTAATTTACCTTGACAACCAGAATCAGGATGTTTCCAGGCTTGCTTTACTTTAACAGGATTGCTTTGGATATTTGAGGCCTTCTTGGTTCCCTAACATTTCCTGATGGTTTGCTCTAGATCTGTAAACAATGCTGGTGATATTTTTATACGGATGGCTTTGAATGTGTAGCTTTCTCTGGAAGCATAAGTGTTTTATCAATATTCGTTCTTCTAATCTATGAAAATAATATTTTCTATGCTCTTGTGTCTTCCATACTGTCTTTCATAAGTGTTCTGGTATGTTTAGTCTATCCATCCATCCTTCTTTGGTTAGGATTTTTCCTCATTATCTGATTATTTATACTGGAATTATAAATTACATCCAGTCCTTGATTTTCTTTTTTTCTGTTTCATTTGAACTATATAGAAAAGCCCCTGTCTTTCTTGTATTGATTTTCCATGCACTGATTTTGCTGAATTCAGGTATCAGTTCTAGCAATTGTTTCAAAGGAATCTTTTTTTTTTTTTCAAAGGAATCTTTTGGATTTGAACTCAAATTATTGTGCCATGTGTGAAGAGTGAAAGTTTGAGTTTTCTCTTTGGTGATTTAGATGACTTCTACATCTGTTTTTTTTCTGATTTTTGAAGCTAGGACTTCTAGTACTATGGTGCGGAAGAGTGGTGAGGGTGGGAATCCCTGTCCTGTCCCTGATTTTAGGGGAAAAGCTCTAAAATTTTCCTGTTGAGGATGACATTCTCCATGTGTCTTCTGTAGGTAGCTCTTGTGATGAGAATGTCTCCTTATCTCTACACCGCAAAAGGTTTTTATGAGGAAAGTATAGTATCTTTTGACAAATATTTTTGGGCTTCAGATGAAAGGACAAAATGGTCCTTATATTTTCTTTTATGAATGAGTCAAATCCCATTGTTTGATTTTCAGATGCTGAACCACCCTTGCATACCAGAATTTAAGCGAATTTGGTCATGATGAATTATCCTATTAATGTACTGTAGGAACCTGTTAGTTAGGATCTTGGTGAGAATTTTGCATCCATATCCCTCAAGGATATTAGTCTGTAATTCTCCTTTTCAGTTGGATCTTTGCTTTTGAGGTCAGGAAATGCTACCATTGGATAATGAGTTTGGAAGTTTCCTTTAATTTCTATCTTTGAAACATTTTCATGATAAGTATTAAGTTATTTTAAATGCTTGTTGCATTCCCATGGGCAGCCATCTGTCCTTGGACTTTTGATTGTTAGAAGACTTTTAAATATATCTGATTTTCATTTCCAGGTTTTGGGTCTGTACAGCTTTTCCATTCATTCCTGTTTTAGATTTCATTGTTTCTACATTTATGGAATGGAAGGCATCCATTTCTTCCAGATTGCTGAATATGTTGGCATGTTATTGCTCATATTATCTCTCTTCGATAATTTATTTTTCATTTATTTATTCAATATTTTATTTAAGTTCAATTTGCCAACATATAGTAACACCAAGTGCTCATCTGATCACGTGCCCTCTTTAGTGCCCGTCACCCAGGGACCACGTCCCAACACCCACCTGCCCTTCTGCACCCCTTTGTTTGAGTCCCAGAGATAGGAATCTGTCATGGTTTGTCTTCCTCCTGATTTTTCCCCACTCAGTTTTCCTCCTTCCCTTACGATCCCTTTCATTGTTTCTATATTCCACATATGAGTGAAACCATGATGATTGTCCTTCACCAATTAATTTATTTCATTGACATAATACCCTGTAGTTCCATACACCTTGAAGAAATAATAGCTACTGATCCTTTCTGGTGACTGAGAAATATCCCTTTGTATATATAAACCTTATATGTTTATCAATTCATCTGTCAAAGGACATCGTGGCTTACCCGAGGATTTGGCTCTTGTGGACATGGCTGTAATAAACATTGGGATGCAGCTGTCCTGGAGTTTCACTGCATCTGTATCTTTGGGGTAAATCCCCAGCAGTGCAATTGCTGGGTCATAGGGCAGATCTATTTTTAACTCTTTGAGGAACTTCCACACAGTTTTCCAGAGTGTCTGCACCAGTTCACATTCCCACCAACAGTGCAAGAGGGGTCCCATTTCTCCACGTCCTCTCCACCATTTGTTATTTTTCTTTCTTATTAATTTTCTCTATTCTCTGTGGTGTAAAGTGACAGATGATTGCGGTTTGGATGTGCTTTTCCTTGATAGCAAGTGATGTGGAACATTTTTTTCATGGACTTGTTGGCCATATGTAGGTTTTATTGGATAAATTTCTGTTTATGTTTTCTCCCCGTTTCTTTACTGGGTTCCTTGTTTCTTGGGCATTGATTTTGATAAGTTCATTATACATGTTGGATAGAAAGCCCTTTGTCTGATACGTCAATTGCTAATATCATCTGCCCTTCTATGTGTTGTGTTTTTGTTCTTTTGTCAGATTCCTTTGCTCTGCAGAGCATTTTTATCTCGATGGAGCTCCCAAAATTCATTTTTGCTTTTGTTTCCCTTGCATTATAGATATGCCTTGCAAGAAATTGCTGTGGCTAAGTTCCAAAAAGTTGTTCCCTCTCTTCTCCTCGCAGAGATTTTGATGGATTGTTATCTCACATTTAGATCTTTTAACCATTTTGACTTTATCTTCTTTACTTGCATATGAGATTTGTCCCTTTAATTGTTCTACAGGGGCTGTTCAATTCTCACAATGCCAATTTTTTTTGAGACGGTTTTATTTTCCCAAGGGATATTCTTTCCTGTTTTGTCAAAGATTATTGACCATACATTTAAGGGTCCATTTCTGGGTTCTCTATTCTGTTCTATTGATCTTAGTGTCTGTTTTTGTGCCAGGACCAGACTGTCTTAATGATCACAGCTTTTTCTTTTTTTTTAATTTATTTTTTTATTGGTGTTCAATTTACTAACATACAGAATAACACCCAGTGCCCGTCACCCATTCACTCCCACCCCCGCCCTCCTCCCCTTCTACCACCCCTAGTTCGTTTCCCAGACTTAGCAGTCTTTACGTTCTGTCTCCCTTTCTGATATTTCCCACACATTTCTTCTCTCTTCCCTTATGTTCCCTTTCACTATTATTCATATTCCCCAAATGAATGAGAACATATAATGTTTGTCCTTCTCCGACTGACTTACTTCACTCAGCATAATACCCTCCAGTTCCATCCACGTTGAAGCAAATGGTGGGTATTTGTCATTTCTAATAGCTGAGTAATATTCCATTGTATACATAAACCACATCTTCTTTATGCATTCATCTTTCGTTGGACACCGAGGCTCCTTCCACAGTTTGGCTATCGTGGCCATTGCTGCTATAAACATCGGGGTGCAGGTGTCGCGGCATTTCATTGCATTTGTATCTTTGGGGTAAATCCCCAACAGTGCAATTGCTGGGTCGTAGGGCAGGTATATTTTTAACTGTTTGAGGAACCTCCACACAGTTTTCCGGAGTGGCTGCACCAGTTCACATTCCCACCAACAGTGTAAGAGGATTCCCTTTTCTCTGCATCCTCTCCAACATTTGTGGTTTCCTGCCTTGTTAATTTTCCCCGTTCTCACTGGTGTGAGGTGGTATCTCATTGTAGTTTTCATTTGTATTTTCCTGATGGCAAGTGATGCAGAGCATTTTCTCATATGCATGTTGGCCATGTCTATGTCTTCCTCTGTGAGATTTCTGTTCATGTCTTTTGCCCATTTCATGATTGGATTGTTTGTTTCTTTGGTGTTGAGTTTAATAAGTTCTTTATAGAACTTGGAAACTAGCCCTTTATCTGATATGTCATTTGCAAATATATTCTCCCATTCTGTAGGTTGTCTTTGAGTTTTGTTGACTGTATCCTTTGCTGTGCAAAAGCTTCTTATCTTGATGAAGTCCCAATAGTTCATTTTTGCTTTTGTTTCTTTTGCCTTTGTGGATGTATCTTGAAAGAAGTTACTATGGCCGAGTTCAAAAAGGGTGTTGCCTGTGTTATTCTCTAGGATTTTGATGGAATCTTGTCTCACATTTAGATCTTTCATCCATTTTGAATTTATCTTTGTGTATTGTGAAATAGAGTGGTCTAGTTTCATTCTTCTTCATGTGGATGTCCAATTTTCCCAGCACCATTTATTGAAGAGACTGTCTTTCTTCCAATGGATAGTCTTTCCTCCTTTATCGAATATTAGTTGCCCATAAAGTTCAGGGTCCACTTCTGGATTCTCTATTCTGTTCCACTGATCTATGTGTCTGTTTTTGTGCCAGTACCACACTGTCTTGATGACCACAGATTTGTAGTACAACCTGAAATCTGGCATTGTGATGCCCCCAGATATGGTTTTCTTTTTTAAAATTCCCCTGGCTATTCGGGGTCTTTTCTGATTCCACACAAACCTTAAAACAATTTGTTCTAACTCTCTGAAGAAAGTCCATGGTATTTTGATAGGGATTGCATTAAACGTGTATATTGCCCTGGGTAACATTGACATTTTCACAATATTAATTCTGCCAATCCAAGAGCATGGAATATTTTTCCATCTCTTTGTGTCTTCTTCAATTTCTTTCAGAAGTGTTCTATAGTTTTGAGGGTATAGATCCTTTACATCTTTGGTTAGGTTTATTCCTAGGTATCTTATGCTTTTGGGTGCAATTGTAAATGGGATTGACTCCTCAATTTCTCTTTCTTCAGTCTCATTGTTAGTGTATAGAAATGCCACTGACTTCTGGGCATTGATTTTGTATCCTGCCACGCTACCGAATTGCTGTATGAGTTCTAGCACTCTTGGGGTGGAGACTTTTGGGTTTTCTATGTAGAGTATCATGTCATCGGCGAAGAGGGAGAGTTTGACTTCTTCTTTGCCAATTTGAATGCCTTTAATGTCTTTTTGTTGTCTGATTACTGAGGCTAGGACTTCCAGTACTATGTTGAACAGCAGTGGTGAGAGTGGACATCCCTGTCTTGTTCCTGATCTTAGGGGAAAGGCTCCCAGTGCTTCCCCATTGAGAATGATATTTGCTGTGGGCTTTTCATAGATGGCTTTTAAGATGTCGAGGAATGTTCCCTCTATCCCTACACTCTGAAGAGTTTTGATTAGGAATGGATGCTGTATTTTGTCAAATGCTTTCTCTGCATCCAATGAGAGGATCATATGGTTCTTGGTTTTTCTCTTGCTGATAT
The DNA here is from genome assembly GCF_011100685.1 of Canis lupus familiaris. Taxonomy (NCBI): domain Eukaryota; kingdom Metazoa; phylum Chordata; class Mammalia; order Carnivora; family Canidae; genus Canis; species Canis lupus. The sequence continues at coordinate 75,535,098 of NC_049229.1, forward strand.
GATGAATCACATTGATTGTTTTACGGGTGTTGAACCAGCCTTGTGTCCCAGGGATAAACCCTACTTGGTCATGGTGAATAATTTTCTTAATGTACTGTTGGATCCTATTGGCCAGTATCTTGTTGAGAATTTTTGCATCCATGTTCATCAGGGATATTGGTCTGTAATTCTCCTTTTTGGTGGGGTCTTTGTCTGGCTTTGGAATTAAGGTGATGCTGGCTTCATAGAACGAATTTGGAAGTACTCCATCTCTTTCTATCTTTCCAAACAGCTTTAGGAGAATAGGTATGGTTTCTTCTTTAAACGTTTGATAAAATTCCCCTGGGAAGCCATCTGGCCCTGGACTCTTGTGTCTTGGGAGGTTTTTGATGACTGCTTCAATTTCCTCCCTGGTTATTGGCCTGTTCAGGTTTTCTATTTCTTCCTGTTCCAGTTTTGGTAGTTTGTGGCTTTCCAGGAATGCGTCCATTTCTTCTAGATTGCCTAATTTATTGGCGTATAGCTGTTCATAATATGTTTTTAAAATCGTTTGTATTTCCTTGGTGTTGGTAGTGATCTCTCCTTTCTCATTCATGATTTTATTAATTTGAGTCTTCTCTCTCTTCTTTTTAATAAGGCTGGCTAATGGTTTATCTATCTTATTAATTCTTTCAAAGAACCAACTCCTGGTTCTGTTGATCTGTTCCACAGTTCTTCTGGTCTCGATTTTGTTGAGTTCTGCTCGAATCCTTATTAACTCCCTTCTTCTCTTGGGTGTAGGATCTATTTGCTGTTTTTTCTCTAGCTCCTTTATGTGTAAGGTTAGCTTTTGTATTTGAGTTCTTTCCAGTTTTTGAATGGATGCTTGTATTGCGATGTATTTCCCCCTTATGACTGCTTTTGCTGCATCCCAAAGATTTTGAACTGTTGTATCTTCATTCTCATTATTTTCCATGAATCTTTTTAATTCTTCCTTAATTTCCTGGTTGACCCTTTTATCTTTTAGCAGGATGGTCCTTAACCTCCATGTGTTTGAGGTACTTCCAAACTTCTTGTTGGATCACAGCTTTTTCGTACAGCTTGAAATTGGGCATTCTGATGTCCCCAGCTTTGACTTTCTTTGTAAACCTTACTCTGGCAATTGGATATCTTTTCTGATTTTGTAGAAATCTTAGGATTACTTGTTCCATCATTGGGAAGAAAGATTGTGGTATTTTAACAGGAATGTATTCAGTGTCTAGATGGCCCTGGGTAGCTTAGACATTTTCAAAATATTTATTCTTCTGATCCATGAGAATTGGATGTTCTCCATCTCTTTGTGTCTTCATTAATTTCTTTCATAAAGTGTTCTCTAGATTTAAAGTACAGATCCCTGACCTCATTGGTTAGGTTTAATCCTATATATCATATGGTTGGTGCTATTGTAAATGAGTTCAATACCCTCTTTTCTCTGTTAACAGTATCATTGTTAGTGTGTAGGAATGCAGCTGTCTTCTATGCCTTGGTATCACCTCCTGCAATGTCGCTAAGTTGCTATATCATTTATAGAAATTTTAGGTGGTATCTCTTGGAGTTTACATACAAATATCATGTCTTCTACAGAAGGAGAGTTTGATTTCTTCTTTGCCATCTTGAATGATTTTATTTATTTTTGTTGTCTTATTGTTGATTCTAGGAATTATACTTCTTTTGTGAGCAGAAGTGGTGAGAGTGGGCACTTCCGCTGTCTTCCTGAGCTTCCTGAACATTTTTAAGCTCTTTTGATCCCCAGTTGGTATGAGATTCATTCTGAACGTTTCATAATTAGCTTTTAAGACATTGAAGAATGTTTTCTCTACCCTCTATTTGAAGAATATTAATCAGCAATGCCTGCTGTAATTTGCCCTATGAGTTCTCTGCATTTAGAGAAAGGACAATATACGTCTTGTCTTTTCTATTATTTTTTTAATATTTTATTTATTGATTGATTGATTGATTTGAGAGAGAGAGAGAGAGACAGAGACACAGGCAGAAGAATAGGCTCCATGCAAGTACTCTACATGGGACTCAATCCTGGGCCTTCAGGATCATGCCATGGGCCAAAGGCAGGCACTAAACCACTGAGCCATTCAGGAGTCCCTGTCTTTTCTATTATTGATGTGTACTATTACACTGATTCTTTTATGTATTTTGGGCCACCATATTATTCCAGGGACAAATCCCACCTGGTAACGGTGAATACTGGTCTTTATGTATTTTTTTATCCTGTTGTCTAGTATCTTGGTGAGAATTTAACATCCATGTTATCAGGAATAATGGTTTATAATTCCACTTTTGGCGGTGTTTTTGTCTGGTATTGGGATCAAGGTAATGCTGGCCCCATAGAAGGGATTTAGAAGTAATCCTTCTTTCTCTATCGTTTGAAAGAGCTTCAGTCCTAACAGTTCTATTTCTTCTTTAAATGTTTGGAAGAAATCTCCTGGGAAGCTATCAGGCCCTGGGGGGTTGTGTCTTGGGAGGATTTTGATAGCAGCCTCAATTTCCTCGCTTTTTATTGATATTTTTTTCTTTTCTACTTCTTCCTCTTTCAGCTTTTTCTTTTTAATTACCTAGCTAGGTGTGTATCTACCTTATTAATTCTTTCAAAGAACCAGATCCTGGTGTGATTGATGTGTTCTAGAATTCATCTAGTCTCTATTTCTCTGAGTTTTGCTAGAATCTTTATTATATCTCTTCTTCTACTTGGTGTAGAGCTTACCTGCTGTTCTTTCTCCAATTCCTTTATGTGCGAGGATAGTTTGTTTATTTGTTTTTCTTTTTCAAATTGTTAGAGGAAAACTTGTGGTGCGATGTATTTCCCTCTTATGACTATATTTTTGTATGGCAACAGTTTTGAATAGATATGCTTTCATTTTCATTAGTGTGCAAGAATATTTTTAGTACTTTTCTCATTTCCTTGTTGACCTGTTCATCTTTTAGTAGAATTCCCTTTAACCCATGTTTTGGAGTTTCTTCTAAACTCCTTCTAGTAATTGATTCCTAGTTTTATAGCATTGTCTGTATATATCCTTGGTCTACGTATCGACTTTATTCCCATTTGCTCATATTTTTTTCTTTCTTAAATTCAATACATGACTGAAATAATACAGTGATTGCCTTACTTTGACTGACTCACTTCATTTAGCATTATACTTGCTACCTCCATCCTCATAGTTCCAAAAGGATTAGATTTCATTCCATGTATGGATAGTTTTGATAGTTTGACTAATGTACATAATGCTGCTGTAAAAATCCAGGTGCATATATCCCTTTGAATTTGTATTTTTGTATTTTTTCTTTTATTTTTTTGAAGACTTTATTTATTTATACATGAGAAAGACACACACAGAGAGACAGAGACACAGCAGAGGGAGAAGCAGGGTAAATACAGGAAGCCCGATGTGGGAATCGATCCCCAAACTCTGGGATTATGCCATAAGCCAAAGGCAGATGCTCAACCACTGAGCCACCCAGGTGTCTCAGAATACTTTTCGTTTTAATGATTTTATTTATTTATTCATGGGAGACACAAAGAGAGTGATAAAGTGTGAGAAACAGGCTCCTCCCAGGGACCCGATATGGACTCAAACCCCAGATTAGGAATATGACCTGAGCTGAAGGCATGCACTCAACTCCTGAGATACTGAGGCATCTTAGTACTTTTGTATTCTTAGAGTAAATGCCCAGTCGTACAGTTGTGGGATCATAGAGTAGGTCTACTATTACTTATTTGATGTCGCACTGTATGGTTTGCCTGAATGGCTGCACCCTTGCCCACCGACATCTCCAGACCAGAGAATTCAGCAGGGCTTCATTTCTAGTGGAGGGGGAATCAGGGCTCATTTAACAGGCAGACCAGAGCACACCCAGTTAAAACTCACCACATGCTGGCCAGGCACCACACACTGCTCACTGCAGGCAAGGAGGGCCTGTGTAGATGCCTGTCCTGGAGGAAATAGCAGCCAAAACAGGACAGCACAGAGCATGCAGCACACACCACAGACACTCTCTGAACCCAGACCCAGCACCCTATGTGAACTCTATCATAAAGATGTTTTTCTGGGGCAGGAACTAAAACTGGGTTTTGTACAAACAGAGGAAGAGAGAAACTTACAGAAAATGCCATGATTCAGGAATTTCAATTCTAGTTTCCTGCTCTGATCCACCTCAATTTAGGGTTTCTCAGGTTACTCTCTTTGATCCTGCCAAATGAGATAGGACTACTTTTCTGTCTCCAGATCCAGCAGTTTCCATCCCTGAGGGAATCCTGTACATCAGGGAGACTGCCAGCTGCCCACACCATCCAAAGTGCATCTTCCTCAATGGCATGAAGACATAGAGTTGTGATAATAATAGTCCCAAAATTCTTTTCCTTGCGGAGGTTGCCCAACCTCCTGCTCAAAGGCGTGTCATATGTTGAGAGGTGCTTTCCTCTCTATGTACTAATTAGGGACAATATGTGCATGGACCATACATGTCACCATTACTTAGTGAAAATAATTTAATAATTGTACAACATACACTCAAACACAAAATGAATCCACAGGACTGATATAAGAGTTGGGAAGGATATAAATTTAGTTGACGTTGACATCAAATTCCAGAATCCCCATTTTAATCCCTGCATATAAAACAGAGGGAATTCCCCACAAGGTGTTTGCTATGACAGCGTTAGGAAGGAGGAGTTAAGATGCTGGACTAAAGTTCCTGAGCTTGTCTTGTTCCTGGAACATGAGAGATATTTATCAAATCATTCTGATCATGCAGGAAATCACTCAGAGTTCTGTGAGAACAGGAATTGCAAGTTCAGAGGTAGAAAATCAACGTCATTTTGGACGCAGGAGTTGTGGATGTTGTCATAGGGATATATAGCTGTGGCGATGAGGGCAGGATGGAGGCTGATCCAGAATATACTGTATAGTATTATGAGCAGCAGACAAGAAATTCTGAACTTTTATACCTCCACTTCCATGGGGATGTGCCTGGGTTAAAGCTGCTCAGGTAGTAAATTGGGAAGAATCCCAGGATACTAATGGGTCAAAAGAACCCCAAGGCTGTAGGAAGAATGTGTGTCACCAACGTGATGCACAGCTGCTAAGCAGAGGGCATGGAAGGTGGCAGAGGACAGTGAGTCCAGGTTTGGGTTTCCTGTTCTCTTTTGTCATAAATTGAGTGTTTTCTTGGAAACAGTTTGTAGAGGACAAAAAAAGTGGAAAGAGGGGATCCCTGGGTGGCGCAGTGGTTTGGCGCCTGCCTTTGGCCCAGGGTGCGATCCTGGAGACCCGGGATCGAATCCCACGTCGGGCTCCCGGTGAATGGAGCCTGCTTCTTCCTCTGCCTCTCTCTCTCTCTCTCTCTCTCTCTCTCTCTGTGACTATCATAAATAAATAAAAATTTTAAAAAAGTGGAAAGACACTGTTTTAGTGTGTCTGGGTGATGTCACCACATTCCCAGACTGGGTGGATTAAACAACAGACATTCATTCTCACAGTTCTGAAGTCTGGGATGTCTGAGGTCCAGGTGCAGGCAGATGTGGTGTCTGGAGAGTGTCCCTGTCCTAGCCTGTCCTTTCCCCATCACCTCACATGGGGTCAGAGTGTGGGGAGGTTTCCCAGTCCTGCTGTATAAGGTTCCTGATCCCATTATGAGACTGCACCTCCTGACCTAAATGCTCCCTTAAGGCCCCACTTCCTCCTCTCATCACACGGATGTTAGGTTCCAACAGGGGCATGGTTTGGTCACAGACAGTGAGCTGATATCAGCACTTGAAGAATCCATGAGTTGTTCCCTGCAGGTGGAAGGTCCTCCTCCACTTTTTTTCTCTCAGTTTTCATAATAGTTTAGTGGAATATTTTATCACACCATATCTTTGAGTGTCACCTGCTTACTCCTGTGATCACCAGTCCTCCCTCTTGTCTTCCTGCCCAAACCATGGGAAATGCAGCAGGAAAACTTGAATTTCATCCTTTGATGCAGGAGAGACACTGATTCCACACAAGCCCCTCCTAGAGCAACACCTCATCCCCAACACTGACCCACAACACACATTTTGAGCCAGTGTCCATCCCAAATCCAAGCACTTATGACTTGCTTAGAGGCCTGCCCTGAAATCAACAGACACAATGATGAAAGTGATAAAGGATTGTACTCTCATGTGTGTGTGTGTGTGTGTGTGTGGGCTCTTTAGACTACACTCCTCACAATGTACTTCTTGGTGTCCCTTGCTTTCCTGGGCTGATGCTAATATGTATTCTCTCAGTGTGGTTCAAGACTGAAGTCATGCCTGCACTCCATCTTCTCTCCTTTTGATTTTTGAGCTTTTGTAGGGTCATGAGTAGAATGTGCTTTATGCTGTTTCAAAGAACCATGAACACTAGCTGGTTGGACCTGTTGTAATCCATGTATACAGCTGGGACTTTATAAAGGAGAAGTTGCAGTAGGAGATATGAGTAATAAACTGATATTTTGGGAGAGCAGTAAGAAAGTTTAAGCAAATATGTCCTTGTGCATATAAGAAGAGTTGTTGAGTAAAACAAGCAAAGTTTCCAAATCAGAAACTAAATAAGGAATGAGCAAAGCAAGAGCCACTGTCATTTATGGACATTTGAATATATCGCTTTCTATGACAATGAAGTTTATAAGTTAGAGACTGAGATGGTGAGCACAGAATCCTGTGCCCAGAGAGACCCTCTGGGGGAAGCTGCTCCTGGAGAGGAAGCCCAGACCCTGACAGGAAACCTGCCCAGAAGATCCATCTGCACCTGCTCCTTGGCCTTCAAGACACAAGTGGTGAGGAGTGTACACCCCTGGTGGTCCCGATATCCTTCTACAGGGAGGTTTGTGCCTGGGCTCACAATGAGGTCCCCTCACTGTGTCCCTCACACAGTAATACAGGGCCGTGTCATCGGCTCCCAGGCTGCTCATCTGTAGATACAGCGTGTTCTTGGTGTTGTCTCTGGAGATGGTAAATCGGCCCTTTACTGTGTCTGCGTGATTTGTGCTACTTCCACTATTGCTAATAGTTGTGATCCACTGCAGCCACTTCCCTGGAGCCTGGCGGACCCAGATCATGCTGTAGTTACTGAAGGTGAATCCGGAAGCCACACAGGAGACAGGAGAGTCTCAGGAAACCTCCAGTCTTCACCAGGTCTCCCCAGGACTCCACCAGCTGCACCTCACACTGGAAACCTGCAGACACAAGACATCCTGGTCAGGAAACTGTCCCACATCCCCTGTTTCTCTCACTCACTTCCTCTCACATACTCAAAGTCCCTTCTTCACCATGAATTACATTTTAAAATAGCGACAAGGAACACTCAGCCAAGCACTGACTCCATGGTGGTTTGTCTGTGTTCTGTCATGATCCCTGAAAGGGTCACCTGGGGATCCTGGGGCTGGGTCTCCTCTCCCAGCTGCAGGGTCGGGGCTGGGCTGGTTTAATCAGTAGAAGGAGGGCCCTTTTTGCATGTCGTCTGAGTATATATTCAGCTTCTGACTACAATTCGATTCTAACAAGTAAATAGCAAGGATTGCATTACCTTCGCAGATCATTTCGTGCAGTTATGACTGTGGAAACATGAAGTTCTCATCTGTGAGAAGTGTTATCTTTTAATTTCTGTTTGTTTTATAAAAAGGCTTTCCTGAAAATAGGTCATTTTTTTAAATTTTTTTATTGGTGTTCAATTTACTAACATACAGAATAACCCCCAGTGCCCGTCACCCATTCACTCCCACCCCCTGCCCTCCTCCCCTTCTACCACCCCTAGTTTGTTTCCCAGAGTTAGCAGTCTTTACGTTCTGTCTCCATTTCTGATATTTCCCACACATTTCTTCTCCCTTCCCTTATATTCCTTTATCTCCCATTGAAATTGACAACCACATGCAGAAGAATGAAACTAGACCACTCTCTTGCACCATACACAAAGATAAACTCAAAATGTATGAAAGATCTAAATGTAAGACAAGATTCCATCAAAATCCTAGAGAACACAGGCAACACCCTTTTTGAACTTGGCCACAGTAACTTCTTGCAAGATACATCCATGAAGGGAAGAGAAACAAAAGCAAAAATGAACTATTGGGACTTCATCAGGATAAGAAGCTTTTGCAGAGCAAAAGATACAGCCAACAAAACTAAAAGACAATCTACAGAATGGGAGAAGATATTTTCAAATTATGTATCAAATAAAGGGCTAGTTTCCAAGTTCTATAAAGAAGTTTTTAAACTCAACAGCAAAGAAACAAACAATCCAATCATGAAATGGGCAAAAGACATGAAGATAAATCTCACAGAGGAAGACATCGACATGGCCAAAAAGCACATGAGGAAATGCTCCACATCAATTGCCATCAGGGAGATACAAAAGAAAACCACAATGAGATACCCCCTCACACCAGTGAGAACGGGGAAAATTAACAAGGCAGGAAACCAGAAATGTTGGAGAGGATGTGGAGAAAAGGGAAACCTCTCGCACTGTTGGTGGGAATGTGAACTGGTGCAGCCACCCTGGAAAACTATGTGGAGGTTCCTCAAGGAGTTAAAAATAGATTTGCCTCACCACCCAGCAATTACACCCCTGGGGATTTACCCCAAAGATACAGATGCAGTGAAATGGCAGGACTCCTGCACCTCAATGTTCACAGCAGCAATGTCCACAGTAGCCAAACTGTGGAAGGAGCCTATATGTCGATCGAAAGATGAATGCATAAGGAAGATGTGGTTTATGCATACAATGGAATATTTCTCAGCCATTCAAAACGACAAATACCAAACATTTGCTTTGACATGGATGGAACTGGAGGGTATTATGCTGAGTGAAATACATCAATCAGAGAAGGACAAACATTATATGGTCTCATTCATTTTGGGGAATATAAAAAAATAGTGAAAGGGAATAAAGGGGAAAGGAGAAAAAATGAGTTGGAAATATCAGAAAGGGAGACAGAACATGAGAGACTCCTAGCTCTGGGAAACTAAATAGGGGTGGTGTAAAGGAAGGTGGGAGGGGTGATGGGGTGACTGGGTGACTGGGTGATGGGCACATGATGGAATGAGCACTGTGTGTTATTCTATATGTTGGTAAATTGAACACCAATAAAAAAATAAATTTATAAAAAAAGGAATTTAACACTAAATTTTTATTTTGGATGTTATATAAATGGATCATTTTTGTTAATTTTATAAAGATAATTTTTTGTTACTGTGTGGAATCATCACTGTATATGTTGATTTTATATCCTGAATATTCCCTAAAATCTCTTATTAATTCCTAGAGTTTTTGGAGTTTATGGAGTTTGCTCATGTAGCAGATCATGTCATATGGAAACAATAATGTTCTTTCTCTCTCCTGATTTTATTATTTTTATAATTTTATTTCCTAATTTGCCTTACTGAGTCTTTATCTTCTTGGGGCAGAAAGATTTTTTTCTATTCTTCTGGTTTCTGTATCTGCTCTATTATCTCAGTAGATATAAGGCAAATCGAAGGGAAGATGTATTGCATTTTCTCGTGCAGGAGCTATGTAAAAACGGCACCCAGACAATGACCACTGTAGGCACCTCTTCTGTCTGTTAGACAATACAATATTGCGTTTGTGGATATTGAAGCCCAGGATTTGTGTTTGGGTCACTTAATGAGTAAAGAATGACAAGGGTTGTTTGCAGAGGTTTCTGGGCCCTATGTTCCCTATTCTGATTCTGAGGATGGTTCCCCAATTCTGCTACATGGAATGAGTTGATAACACCACAGATTTACTTCCTGCCATTAGGTGGACTCCCTTTTCACTTGTGGACTTAATTTCCTGAAACTGCTTCACTAACAGTAAGTTCACGTGTAAACTATGCAATAGAATGCAGAGCTGAGAGATATTGTTGACACCAGGTCATGCCACCAAGGTGGTGTAGAAACCCTCTAGAAAAATGGTTGCATATAAATATATAGATAAAGGGTAAACAATTATTGTAGGTGTTTGAGGGTTTCCAGACATAAACTCACCTAGAGGAACCTCCCTTACCTCCAGAGAGGTAGTAGGCTGGGGATATAGGGTACCAAAGTCAAATCCGGTCTTGAAGTGTCACTTCACAGCAATCAGTATAACACAACTCTGTAAGGAGGTGGTAACACTCAGATACTCCAGGGTCACCACAAACACAACTTGTGGAAACGCCAGAGTATCATTACTTGCATTCATGTGTCACTATGGCCATACCCTGTTCAGGCTTCTGTAACATTATTCAAGGACTGGATAGATGAAACTACAGACACTCATTTCTCACAGTTCTGGTATCTGGGAAGATTGAGGTCCAAGCACATGGAGATGTATCTGCAGAGGATCCAGGTCCTAGATGGTCCTTTCCCTATCAGCTCATGTGGAATCAGGGAGCCGAGTCTCTCCCAGTCCTGGTGCATCAGGGCAAAATTTGTTCAATATACTGTAAAGTTAAATGAAACTTCTCACTGATAATCATAGTATTTCATGATTTCATAGTATTTCAATAGTATTTCACTATTTCAATCATAGTAATCATAGCTACAGGTGTTGAGGAGAAGAGTAAATATCACTGAAGGGCTTCATCTCACATTCTTTGGAAGGTGCCATTGTATTTTCATTGTATACAGAATATTTGTCTCATATAAGGTGAAATTAACACCCTGTTGTTTACTTTCTTTTTCTAAAAGTTTTTATTTATTTATTCATGAGAGACACGGAGTGAGAGGAAGAGACACAGGCAGAGGGAGAAGCAGGCTCCATGCAGGGAGCCCAATGCAGCACGCAATCCTGGGACATGAGGATCATGCCCTGGGCTGAAGGCAGGCACTGAAATGCTGAGCCACCGAGGCATCGCTGTTACTTATCTTCTTTACAGAATGAGTGTGATGAATATGGATGCCCAATTTACAGGAGATTGGCATGTGACGGTTAATTCCATGTCTCAATAGACTGGCCCATTTCTGCCCAGATTAAATCTATTTTCAGAGGACGTCTGAGATAGTCATTGCAGAGACTGATATTTGCATCATCATCTCTGTGTATGTGGGCAACTTCCAATTCTTTAAGTTTCCTTTTAATTTAAATTCAATTGCCAACATATAGTAAAACACCCAGTAATAATCCCTTCAAGTGCCCCCCACAATGCCCGTCACCCCATACCCTGTCCACCTCCCCTTCCACTACCATTTGTTCATTTCCCAGATTTAAGAGTCTCCTATGTTCTGTCTCCATCTCTGATGTTTCCCACTCATTTTCTCTGCTTTCCCCTTTTTTCTTTCACTATTTTTAATATTCCCCATGAGTTAAACCATATAATGTTTGTCCTTCTTCAATTGACTTACTCCACTCAGCATAATACCCAACAGTTCCATCCACATTGAAGCAAATGGTGGATATTCATCCTTTCTAATGGCTGAATAATATTCCATTGTATACATAGACCACATCTTATTTATCCATCATCTTTCGAGGGGTACTAAGGCTCCTTCCACAGTCTGGCTATTGTGGACATTGCTGCTATAAACGTTGGGGTGCAGGTGTCCTGCTGTTTCACTGCATCTGTATCTTTGGGGTAAATCCCCAGTATTGCAATTCCTGTGTTGTAGGATAGCTATATTTTTACCTATTAGAGGAACCTACACACAGCTTTCCAGAGTGGCTCCACCAATTCAGATGCCTTTGAAACCTAATCCATTACAGAGACAGCATCACATCTGTAATTGTAGGAAAGGTAAAAGTCAGATCATTTGTCTTATTCACCATCTTCCAAGTTCTGAACTGATGAGGGCCCCGGAGGCCCTGATCATTTCCCCAGATGGGGAGGTTCTCAGGGACATTGACACCCAGAGGCAGATAAATATTGAGAGATGTTCTAAGAGTGGATCTATTCCCAGCTACAGAAACTGCAGAGCCCGACAGGAGAGACCTCTATTCCCAGACTCACTCTGTACCTACCCCTGGGGCTGGGACCTGTTGTCAGAGGGTCCTGAGGGGCCCAAGGGATCACATTCCTCTTCCTCACCATGGCTGGCTGCTCCCCTACCTGGTGGTCCAGTGTCTCAGTGCCCAGGTTCCTGAGCCCTGGGGTGTGCACAGATCTACTGTATCCAAAGTGGAGCACCAGGTGCATCTCCACCAATGGTGCAAGAGGGTTCAACTTCTCCACATCCTTACCAACATCCGCTTTTTCTTGCCTTGTTAATTTTAGCCACTCTGACCAGTGCGAGGTGATATCGCCTTGTGGTTTTGAATTGTATTTTCCTGAACCTGAGTGATATGGTGCATTTTTCATGTTTGTTGGCTATTTATATATCTCTTGGGAGAAATATATGTTCGTGTTTTCAGCTCATTTCTTGACTGGAATTTTTAAACATTGAGTGCTGAGTTTGCTAAGTTATTTATAGATTTTGGATACTAACCATTTAAATAATTTCTTTTTTATTTTTTATTGGTGTTCAATTTACCAACATACAGAATAACCCCCAGTGCCCATCACCCAATCACTCCCACTCCCCGCCCTTCTCACCTTCTACCACCCCTAGTTCGTTTCCCAGAGTTAGCAGTCTTTATGTTATGTCTCCCTTTCTGATATTTCCCACACATTTCTTCTCCCTTCCCTTATATTCCCTTTCACTATTATTTATATTCCCCACATGAATGAGAACATATAATGTTTGTCCTTCTCTGACTGACTTACTTCACTCAGCATAATACCCTCCAGTTCCATCCACGTTGAAGCAAATGGTGGGTATTTGTCATTTCTAATAGCTGAGTAATATTCCTAATTTGCAAATATCTTTTCCCCTTTTGTAGTTTTCCTTTTAACTGACTCTTTTCTTTACTGTGAAGAACTTTTTATCCTGATGAAGTCCCAACAGTTCGTTTTTGCCATAGTCTTATTTTCCATTGGAAATATGTCTTGTAATATGTTGTGAACAATATCAGAGAGGTTCTTGCCAGTGTTCTTCTACAGGATTATGAGTGACTCCTGTCTCACATGGAGATCTTTCATCTTTTTTGAGTTTTTTGTTGTGTCTGGTGTAAGAAAGTGGGTCAGGTTCATTCTTCTGCATAGAGCTGTTCAAGTATTCTAACACCACATTTGGAAGACTCTGTTTTGTTTTACTTTGATTTGTTTTCCTTTGGTATTTCTGTCTGTGTGTCAAAGATGATTTCACCATAAATGGGTGGGTCATTTCTGGGTTCTCTACTCTGTTCCCTTCATCTATGTGTCTATTTTGTACCAGATCCATACTGTCTTTTTTTTTTTGAAGTAGAAGAGGCAAAATATTGTTTATTGAATCGATTCCATTTTCAGCAGAATTCTTGAAAACAGTGCTGTGCCCTTCAACTTCCAAGATAGGCTACCTTCAAATATTTCTCTTTTTTATTGGTGTTCAATTTACCAACATACAGATAACCCCCAGTGCCCATCACCAAATCACTCCCATCCCCTGCCCTCCTCCCCTTCTACCACCCCTAGTTCATTTCCCAGAGTTAGCAGTCTTTACGTTATGTCTCCCTTTCTGACATTTCCCACACATTTCTTCTCCCTTCCCTTATATTCCCTTTCACTATTATTTATATTCCCCACATGAATGAGAACATATAATGTTTGTCCTTCTCCGACTGACTTACTTCACTCAGCATAATACCCTCCAGTTCCATCCACATTGAAGCAAATGGTGGGTATTTGTCATTTCTAATAGCTGAGTAATATTCCATTGTATACATAAACCACATCTTCTTTATCCACTCATCTTTCGATGGACACTGAGGCTCTTTCCACAGTTTGGCTATTGTGGCCATTGCTGCTATACACATTGGGGTGCAGGTGTCCCGGCATTTCATTGCATCTGTATCTTTGGGGTTAAATCCCCAACAGTGCAATAGCTGGGTCATAGGGCAGGAACTATAGAACTCTTCTGAAAGAAATTGAGGAAGACACAAAGAGATGGAAAAATATTCCATGCTCATGGATTGGCAGAATTAATATTGTGAAAATGTCAATGTTACCCAGGGCAATATACACGTTTAATGCAATCCCTATCAAAATACCATGGACTTTCTTCAGAGAGTTAGAACAAATTATTTTAAGATTTGTGTGGAATCAGAAAAGACCCCGAATAGCCAGGGGAATTTTAAAAAAGAAAACCATATCTGGGGATATCACAATGCCAGATTTCAGGTTGTACTACAAAGCTGTGGTCATCAAGACAGTGTGGTACTGGCACAGATACAGACACATAGATCAATGGAACAGAATAGAGAACCCAGAAGTGGACCCTGAACTTTATGGTCAACTAATATTCGATAAAGGAGGAAAGACTATCCATTGGAAGAAAGACAGTCTCTTCAATAAATGGTGCTGGGAAATTTGGACATCCACATGCAGAAGAAAGAAACTAGACCACTCTCTTTCACCATACACAAAGATAAATTCAAAATGGATGAAAGATCTAAATGTGAGACAAGATTCCATCAAAATCCTAGAGAAGAACACAGGCAACACCCTTTTTGAACTCGGCCACAGTAACTTCTTGCAAGATACACCCACGAAGACAAAAGAAACAAAAGCAAAAATGAACTATTGGGACTTCATCAAGATAAGAAGCTTTTTCACAGCAAAGGATACAGTCAACAAAACTCAAGGACAACCTACAGACTGGGAGAAGATGTTTGCAAATGACATATCAGATAAAGGGCTAGTTTCCAAGATCTATAAAGAACTTATTAAACTCAACACCAAAGAAACAAACAATCCAATCATGAAATGGGCAAAAGACATGAAGATAAATCTCACAGAGGAAGACATAGACATGGCCAACATGCATATGAGAAAATGCTCTGCATCACTTGCCATCAGGGAAATACAAATCAAAACCACAATGAGATACCACCTCACACCAGTGAGAATGGGGCAAATTAACAAGGCAGGAAACAACAAATGTTGGAGAGGATGCGGAGAAAAGGGAACTCTGTTACACTGTTGGTGGAAAGTGAACTGGTGCAGCCACTCTGGAAAACTGTGTGGAGGTTCCTCCATACTGTCTTAATGATCACAGCTTTGCTGTGGGCTTTTCGTAGATGGCTTTTAAGATGTTGAGGAATAATAGCCAAACTGTGGAACCAGCCTCGGTGTCCATCGAAAGATGAATGGATAAAGAAGATGTGGTTTATGTATACAATGGAATATTACTCAACCATTAGAAATGACAAATACCCACCATTTGCTTCAACGTGGATAGAACTGGAGGGTATTATGCTGAGTGAAGTAAGTCAATCGGAGAAGGACAAACAATATATGTTCTCATTCATTTGGGGAATATAAATAATATAAATAATATATATAAATATATAAATATAGTGAAAGGGAACATAAGGGAAGAGAGAAGAAATGTGTGGGAAATATCAGAAAGGGAGACACAACATAAAGACCCCTACCTGGGAAACGAACTAGGGGTGATGGAATGGAGGAGGGCGGGGTCTGGGGGTGAATGGGTGATGGGCACTGAAGGGGGCACTTGACGGGATGAGCACTGGGTGTTATTCTGTATGTTGGTAATTTGAACACCAATAAAAAATAAATTTATTATAAAAAAATGATCACAGCTTTGTCACACAGCTTGAAGTGGGGGATTCTGATGCCTCCACATTTACTTTGCTTTTTCTTTTTTTTTAATTTTTATTTATTTATGATAGTCACAGAGAGAGAGAGAGAGGCAGAGACACAGGCAGAGGGAGAAGCAGGCTCCACGCACCGGGAGCCCGATGTGGGATTCGATCCCAGGTCTCCAGGATCGTGCCCTGGGCCAAAGGCAGGCGCTAAACCGCTGCACCACCCAGGGATCCCTACTTTGCTTTTTCAACATCCATGTGGGTATTTAAAGTATTTTCTGGCTACATTCAAATATTAGGATTGTTTATTCCAGCTTCGTAAAAATACTATGAAGACATTTTGATAGTAATAGCATTAAATATTTAAATTTCTGGGACCTCTGCATGGCTGTCCACAATGAGTGTCTTCCTTTGGCTCAAGGTATGATCCCAGAGTCCTGGGATTGAGTCCCAAATCTGGCTCTTTTTGGGCTTCCTGCAGGGAACCAGCTTCTCCATCTGCTCTGTCTGCCTCTCTGTTCCTCTCATGAATACATAAATAAAATCTTTTAAATATATGTTGATTTCCTTGGGTAGCATAAATATTCAAAAATATATTTTCTTCTAATCCTTGAATATGGATTTCTTTTTTCTTTAGTTCTTCATGTCTTCCTCAATTTCTTTTCTAAGTTTTCTACAGTTCTCACAGTACAGATCCTTTACCTCTTTGTTTTGCATCATGCTTAACTACTGTTATTACAATTGTAAATGGGAATGATTACTGGGTTTCTCTTTCTTATGTCTCACTGTCACTATATAGAAATGTCTCTGATTTATGTGCATTGGTTTTATAACCTATCTTGCTGAATTGCAATATGAATTGAGTTTATGTAGACCTCCAGATGATATGGAATTAATGCCTGTAGACCTGAGCCCTGTGTGTGATACCCGGACACTGTGGCCATGGAAAGCACAGCATCCATTCCTAGTCAAAAATATTCAGACTATAAGGATAAAGGGAACATTCCTCAGCATCTTAAAAGCCATCTATGAAAGGCCCACAGCAAATATAATTCTTAATGGGGAAACACTGGGAGCTTTTCTCCTAAGATTGGGAACAAGTCAGGGATGTCCTCTGACACCACGGCTATTCAACATAGTACTTGAATTCCTTGCCTCAGCAATTAGTCAACAAAAAGAAACAAAAGGCATTCATATTGGCAAAGAATACGTCAAAATCTCCCTCATAATAGATGACATGATACTGTATGTAGAAAACCCTAAAGACTCCATCCAAATATTGCTTGAACTCATACAGCAATTTGGCAGTGTTGCAGGATACATAATCAATGCCCATAAATCAGTGGCATTTCTATACACTAACATGAGACTGAAGAAAGACAAATTAAGGAGTCAAACCCATTTACAATTGTAACCAAAAGCATAGGATACCTAGGAATAAACCTAAACAAAGAGGTAAAGGATCTATAACCTAAGAAGTACAGAAGACTTCTGAAAGAAATTGAGGAAGACACAAAGAGATGGAAATATATAACTTACTCATTGATTGGAAGAATTAATATCATGAAAATGTCAATGTTACCCAGCAATTTTACACATTTAATGCAATTCTTATCAAAATACCATGGACTTTCTTTAGAGAGTGGAAACAAATCATCTTAAGATTTGTGTGGAATCAGAAAAGACCCCGAATAGCAAGGGAAATACTAAAAATTAAAACCATAGCTGGGGGCATCACAATGCCAGATTTCGGGTTTTACCACAAAGCTGTGGTCATCAAGACAGTGTGGTACTGGCACAAAAACAGACACAGAGATCAATGGAACAAAATAGAGAATCCAGAAGTGAACCCTCAACTCCATGGTCAACTAATATTCGATAAAGCTGGAAAGACTATATACTGGAAAAAAGACAGTCTCTTTAATAAATGGTGCTGGGAAGAATGGACAGCCACATGCAGAAGAATGAAACTAGACCATTCTCTTACACCATGCACAAAGATAAACTCAAAATGGATGAAATATCTAAATGTGAGACAAGATTCCATCATAATCCTAGAGGAGAACACAGGCAACACCCTTTTCAAACTTGGAGTCAGCAAATTCTTGCAAGATATATCCATGAAGTCAAGAGAAACAAAAGCTAAAATGAATTATTGTGACTTCTTCAAGATGACAATCTTCTTCACAGCAAAAGAAACAGTCAACAAAACTGAAAGACAACCTACAGAATGGGAGAAGATATTTGCAAAGGACCTCTCCAATCAAGGGCTAGCATCCAAGATCCATCAAGAACTTACTAAACTTAAAAGCAAAGAATGGACATGAACAGTCATGAAATGGGCAAAAGACATGAACAGAAATCTCACAGAAGAAGACGTAGTTACGGCCAATGAGCACATGAGGAAATGCTCAGCATCACTTGCCATCAGGGAAATAAAAATCAAAACCACAATGAGATATCACCTCACACCAGTGAGAATGGGGAAAAATAACAAGACAGGAAACACCAATTGTCAGAGAGGTTGTGGAGAAAGGGGACCCCCCGCTGCACTGTTGGCGGGAATGTGAAATAGTGTAGCCACTCTGGAAAACTGTGTGGAGGTTTCAAAGAGTTAAAAGTAGATCTTCCCTATGAACCAGCAATTGCACTGCTGGGGATTTACCCCAAAGATACAGATGCAGTGAAACGCCAGGACACCTGCACCCTGATGTTCATAGCAGCAATGTCCACAATAACCAGACTGTGGAAGGAGCCTCAGTGTCCATCAACAGATGAATGGATAAAGAAGATGTGGTTTATCTATACAATGGAATATTCCTGGGCCATTAGAAATGAGAAATACCCACCATTTGCTTCGATGTGGATGGAACTGGAGGATATTATGCTGACAGAAATAAGTCAATCGGAGAAGGACAAACATCCTATGGTTTCATTCAGAAATTGAATATAAAAAATAATGAAAGAGATTGTAGGAGAAAGAAATGAAAATGGATGGGAAAAATCAGAGAGGGAGACAGTACATGACAGACTGCTAACTCAAGGAAATGAACAAGGGGTAGTGGAAGGGGAGGTGGGCGAGGGGATGGGTATCTGAGTGTTGGGCACTGAGGGGGACACTTGGTGGGATAGAGCATGGGTGTTATGCTATATGTTGGCAAATTAAACTCCAATAAAAAAAATACAAAAAACAGAAAGATGGAAATTCCTCCGTGTCTCAGCAATTGCTCATTAAGCACTGCTATCAGACAATGAGAAACAAGCACAATTTGAAACACTTGTCCTTATTCTTTTTTTAAATAACATGTCCTTATTTCCTCCTAAAACCTTATGATAGCTGGCCTTCTTTTTGTCTCTTCAAACTTTCTTCTTTTGTCTCTTCAAACTTTTCTTCACTATATTGTGCACGTCGCTAATTGTGATTCCTCTGCTATCTCTCCAAAAAACTCAATTTGCCAGAAATAAAAACAGGGAAAAATGAAATGATAGACAAATTTACCACAGAAAAATATACAGCATTCCCATCTCTATGTTCAGGAATTTAGTCATTAGAGAAATAAATAAATGCTCTATTGTGGAATTTATTTATTTTGTCAATATTTTATTTATTTATTCATGAAAGATTAAGAGATAGAGACACAGAGACACAGGCAGAAGGAGAAGCATCCTCCATGCAGGAACCCTGAAGCAGCCTCAATCCCACTACTGGATGACACCCTGAGTCAAAGTCAGATGCCCAACCACTGAGCCATCCAAGCATCTCTAAAGTGGAATTGAAACAGTGATTTAAAGAATACTAGGTGGGCTTGAAAAAATGGAGAGAAGACAATAGATATTGCCATTATTCTAGATGAATGAAGCAAAATCGCATCAGGCCACATTAAGAATCTATAACCAATATTTAATTCCCAGTGAAGGCTATAAAAATGCGGTTGGATAAATCACAGGAGTGAGTCAATTTAGACAAGATAAAATTATTGAAAATAATGACTGAAAAGAAGAGGAAATAAAGGTAAAGACAACAATGACAGACATAGGGAACTTAGTTAATCATGATGTCATAATAATATTCGTATGATAGGAGTCCCATTAGATGAAAAGGCAGGAAAAATTTATTTGTTTAATAACTGGAAAGTTCCCTAATCTCAGGAAGGACACAGATGTAAAAATCCAAGAAGCACAGAGAACTCCCACTGATCCCATCATAAGGCTGTACTTCTTGACCTAAGTGCTCCCCTAAGGCCCCACCTCCACCTCCCATCACATGGGCATTAGGTTCAAACATGGGGATGGTAGAGGTCACACACAGTGAGCTGACGTCAGCACCCGAAGGATCCATGAGTTATTCCCTGCAAGTGGAAGGTCCTCCAATCCAGCTCCTCACCCTGAGGAGCCTCTTGGATCCAGTAGAAGCTTCTGGTATCTGTATGCACATAGCACACATGTGACCTTCAGAACCTGCTAGTGACCTTGGGGAGAGGACAATTTCGACCTGAGACTCTGGGTTATCCTTGAACTGTTTCTATAATCACTTTATACTGTGTGAGGCTTGGAAGAAACATTCATCTAACCTCCCTCTAATTCGGACTTTTTCATACTTAGAACAAACAATTCTCTCTATTGTTCTACCGGTTTTCATACTTGTTTAGTGGAATGATTCCTTACACCATATTTTGAATGTACCTGCTAGATCCTGGACATCCATTCCTCCCTATTCTCCTGCACCATAAATATGGGTCATAACACCAGAACCCATAGGTTGTCCCACCTTTGATGCAGGGAGGACACTGACTCCACACAATCTCCTCCTGGAGCAGAACCCCATCCCCACCACTGACCCACAACACACACCCTGAGTCAGTGTCTTTCCTTATTCCATCCAAGCATTTATGACTTGCTATGAGGCCTTCCCTGCTCTAAACAGACTCGGTAAATATGATAATGATTTATAGTCTCATGTGTGTGTGTGTCTGTGTGTGTGTATGTGTGTGTGCATTTGTGTGCGTGCATATGTGCATGACCTCTGGATTCCACATCCTAGCAACACCCTTGGGGAGTTACCACTGCTTTTCCACATTATCACTAGCATGAAAGCTGGTAGGTTGGTTCATTATAGTGATACCTCCAAAAGTTCCCATTCTTGCTTTCTACTCCTGATCCGTCTATAGTTTCCTGTCCATCATTTGGTTCATGCTGCTTCTACCAACCTTGCACGCTGAGCAGGGAAGTTCTCTAATGAACAGTGTATAAAGGTGGAACTCCTAAAAGACAAGTTGAGGTGCACTGAGATATGAGTCATTAAATGATGTGTAAGGACAGTAGAGAGAAGTGTAAGGAGATTTGTCTTTAGCACATGTAAACAATACTGTGTATAAAAACAAACATTAAAAATTAGAAAGTTTATAAGGAGACACTGAATCATGGGTCTAGAGAGACACCGTAGGGAACCTGCTCCATGAGGAGGAAGCCCCAGACCATGACAGGAAACCTGCCCAGAACTTTCATCACCTGTTCCTGGGCCTTCAAGGGGGAAGTGGTGAGAAGTGTGCACCCCCTGGTGGTCCTGATCCACTTCTCCAGGGAGGTTTTGTGTCTGGGCTCACACTGATGTTCCCTCACTGTGTCACCCGCACAGTAATACATGGCCGTGTCCTCGGCTCTCAGGCTGTTCATCTGAAGATACAGCGTGTTCTTGGCGTTGTCTCTGGAGATGGTGAACCGGCCCTTCACAGCATCTGCATAGTATGTGCTACTTCCACCACTGCTAATGTATGCGACCCACTGCAGCCCCTTCCCTGGAGCCTGGCGGACCCAGTTCATGTCATAGCTACTGAAGGTGAATCCAGAGGCCACACAGGAGAGTCTCAGGGATCCCCCAGGCTTCACCAGGTCTCCCCCAGACTCCACCAGCTGCACCTCACTCTGGACACCTGCAGATACAAGACATCCTGGTCAGGATGCTGTCCCACGTCCTCTGTTTCTGTCACTCACCTCCACTCTCATATTCAAGGTCTCTTGTTCTTCATGAATTACCTTTTAAAATAGCGACAAGGAAAACCCAGCAGAGCACAGACTCCATGGTGAGTTGTTTGTGTTCAGTCCTGATCCCTCAATGAGGTCACCTGAGGATCCTGGGGTTGGGGCTCCTCTCCCAGCTATAGGGTCAGGGCTGGGCTGGTTTAATCAGCGGAGGGAGGGTCCTATTTGCATGTCTTATGAGTATATATTGAGCTTCTGACCACAACTCGATTTTAACAAGTTAATAGCAAAGATTGCATTACCTTTGCAGATCACTTTTTGCAGATGTCACTGTGGAAATATGATGTTCTCATCTGGGAGCATAGTAATCTTTTCATTTCTCTTTTCTTTAAAAAAAAGCCTTTCGTCAAAATACATCATTTTTAATATGGTATCTTATCTTCTATTGAAATTTAATCCTAAATATTTTTTGATGTTAGCAAAAGTCATATTTTATGAATTTTATATAGGATTTTATATAGATAATTTTTCTTAGTCTTTGGAATCATAGCTTTATTTGTTTATTTTATATCCTGAACATTCCCTGACATCATTAATTAATTCCTAGAGTTTGTGGAATTTGTAGACATTGCCACTTTAGCAGATCATGTCATATGGAAACAATTTTTCTTCCCTCTCCTGATTAATTTTTTAATTGCCTAATTTCCCTCAGTATGTCTTCAACCTGTTGCATTAGAAATATTTCTCTTCTGTTTTTCTGGTTTCTTTTTATCATCTAATAAATCAGTAGATATAAGACATATGTAAGGAGAGATTCATTTCATTTTCCACGTGCATGAGCTATGTAAAATACGACACCCAGACAATGATTGCTGAGGCAGCCCTTCTGTCTCCTAGACAATACAACATTGCATTTATAGATATTGAAGACCAGGATTTGTGTTTGGATCACTTAATGAGTGAAGAACGACAAGGGTTGTTTGCAGAGCCTTCTGGGTCCTACATTCCCTACTCTGATTCTGAGGATCATTTTTTCCCTCCTGATACAGAGAAGGGGTTGTTCCCACCAGAGTTTTATTTCTTGCGGTCAGGGGACTCACTTTCCATGACTGGATTTCACTTCCTGAAACAGTTGCTCTACCAGGGAGTTCACGTGTAAACTCTGGATAAGATGGAAGAGCTGAGAGATACTGTCAACACCAGATCATGCCACCAGGATGGTGTAGAAACTCTCAGAGATCCTGGGGAAACCTCATGATCCAAGAAAGAAGAGACATTTGGGGCTTGGACTCACTTGGGGGAAGATAGTTTCTGCTCCTTCTGGGAGAAATTCTAAACCTTGCTGACAGGCAAGTGCAGATGTGATCTGAGAGTGATATTATCACGTATGTAAGACAGGCAGATAATGATTTTGACTAAGGGATATTCTAATAAAATGAGTACAATACATGAATTGAAATTTAAATATAAATTCATGTAGTTGTTGATATAGAGTCAACTGTTCATAATCAGAGGATGGAGAAATCAAGGTGAAGAACCAGGATGGTTAGATGGATCCCATAAGCACATGTCCAGATGCCCCCTTATCCTCATACTTCCCATGTGGAATTAGGGACTGGAAGGTGGTGGGAGCTCATCTTGGAGCTAGTAACCATGGAAGTGCCTGCGTAGTTGGGGCTCCGTGTCTCCTGTTGTGTGAGAAGGGGACAATAACCCTACCCTTTCCACCTAAGTTGAGACTGTTCCTCCCAAGAACCATATGTGCCCCAGGTGAGTAAATGATCCTTTTGGCTTGACCATAGGTGTTATTATGATTGTAAATGTTGCTCTAGTTTCCATGGTACCTGGCTCTCAGGACAGCAGGGACCTCAGTTCAGAAGGTTGAGTCCATGTCGTCATGAATCCACAGAAATGATTTAAGAAAATGTAAGAAATGAAGAAAATTGGTAAGTCCTAGGTGAGGAGGACCAAAAGGCAAATACATGAGGGCTGGGCACCATCTATTTCCCAGCTGAGGCCGTGCACTTGTGACTTGACTTTTATGAAACTGGGAAAGGGGAAGGTGAGTCCTAGCTCCTGGGGATTTCCTGGGAACAGGGTCTTCAGTGACCTTTGGGACTTCATTCAATAAGGGATGAATGGGATCTCATTCAATAAGCCTTGGCTCCTCTTGCTCCCATGTGGAGAATGTCTTCAAAGGGCTAGCCAGGGTCCTGGACACAGTCAGGAGAGAGGGTTGTGTTGCAGATAGAACAACCTTCTGCCCCAAAGTCTGCTTACACATTCATCAAACATCCACCTAGGTCCTGGGCCTCCAAAGTGTTATGGAACATCTGTGCTCCACCCTCTCCTTCATCCTCTCATGATTAAAGTCCTGGATGTGCAAGTTTGGGAAAAGGAGATAAATGCACAAATCATGCTGATTTGGACAAAGCTGGGCCACTCCTCATGTTAAGTTCATTTGGGGCTGCCACACTGGCTGAGTTATGATGGGTGGACTTAACTTCCTGACACAACTGCACTCTCAGCTGCATTAATGTGTAAACTATGGGATAGGATGGCAGAGCTGTTTGATATTGTCATAACCAGGTCCTGTTACCTGGATGGTGCAGGGACCTTGTACAAAAGGGATTGCATATGAAGTAAAAAGTCAAATACGAAATGTAGCTGAGGCACACGACTCACAGTAGTCAGTATGACACAACTCCATAAGGAGATGATGGCACTCAAATCCCTCAGGGTCATCACATTCATCACTCCTGGAAACACCAAAGCATTGGTGTTTGGGTTCATGTGTCACTAATGTGTCACTAATGTTCTTGTGCCCCCTGCTGAAACAACTTACATGGACAGAGTGGATTAAACAACAGACACTCATTCCCACAGTTCTTGAGTCTGGGGATCTGAGGTCCAGCTGCAGGAAGATATGATGCCTGGAGAATGCCCATGTCCTAGGCTTCCATTCCCTGTCACCTCATACGGGGCAAGGGTCAGGGAGCTTTCCCAGTCCTGGTGTATAAGGGACCTGATTCCTCAATGGGACTAAGCCTCATGACCTAAGTGCTCCCTGAAGACCCCACCTCCTCCTCCCATCACATGGACTTTAGGTTTCACCACAGGGATGGTAGAGGTCACACCCAGTGAGATGATCCTTCAGCACCTGAAGGATCCATGAGTTATTCCCTGCAGGTGGGAGGTCCACCAATACAGCTTCTCGCCCTAATGAACCTCATGGATCCAGTAGAAACTTCTGGTCTCTGAGCACACAGTGTACACTTGGCCATCTGAACCAGCTGGTGACCTTGGTAAAAGGATAGCTTGCACTTGAGAGTCTGGGTAAGTCCTCGATCCAAGTTCATTATCACTTCATAAATTTTGCTGCTTCTCTTTAATCATTGTTCTCATTTACCTAGAAGTCAGATTTTTGGGGGGTGCATGGTCTGTTTTTTAATGTATATTTTTATTGGAGTTCAATTTGCCAAGTATACCGTAACACCCAGTGCTCAACCCTTAAAGTGCCCCCCTCAGTTCCTGTCACCCTGTCACCCCATTCCCCCGACCACCTCTCTTGCATTGCTGATCCAACTAAAGATAAGGCACATGGAGTTATGTGTATATTATTACACATTAGGAAAAATATTAAATATTTTTTAGGAATATATTCAGGAAAAATATTAAATAGATATAAGCAACTCTGTCTTGGGGGCATATAAAGAAGTTGTTTTCCTATATAAACTAAGTTTCTAAATAAGACCTTGCATAGTTCAGCACAAATTCCTTTGTCCAGAGAGGCTCTCTGGGGAAACTGATCAATGGAGAGGAATCCCAGACCCTGACAGGAAGTCTTCTCAGAACCTCCCTCTGCACCTGCTCCTGGGCCTTCAAGAGAGAAGTGGTGAGGACTGTGCACCCCCTGGTGGTCCCGATCCCCTTCTACAGGGAGGTTTGTGTCTGGGCTCACTCTGAGGTCCCCTAACTGTATCATTCACACAGTAATACATGGCCATGTCCTCAGCTCTCAGGCTGTTCATCTGCAGATACAGCATGTTCTTGGCATTGTCTCTGGAGATGGTGAATCAGCCCTTCACAGCGTCTGCATAGCTCATGTTACTTCCACTAGAATAAATTCATGCGACTCACGGCAGCCCCTTCCCAGGAGCCTTGTGGACCCAGCTCATGGTATAGGAAATGAAGGTGAATCCAGAGGCCACACGGGCGAGTCTCAGGGACCTCTCAGGCTTCACCAGGTCTCCCCCAGACTCCGCCAGCTGCCCCTCACCCTGGACACCTGCAGACACAAGACATCCTGGTGAGGACACTGTCCCACATCCCCTGTTTCTCTCACTCACCTCCACTCACAGACTCAAGGTCTCTTGTTCTCCATGAATTACCTTTTAAAATAGTGACAAGGAAAACCCAGCTGAGCACAGACTCCATGGTGAGTTGCCTCTATTCTCTCCTGATCACTGAATTCTGTCACCTGGGGATCCTGCAGCTGGGACTCCTTTCCCAGCTGCAGGTTTGAGGCTGGGCTGCTTTAATCAGTGGAGAGAAGGCCCTATTTGCATGTCCTCTGAGTATATAACCAGCTCCAGACTTATATTCGAGTCTTTAAAAGTCAACACAAGTGTTGCACCAGAATTCTCTAGCAATTTGTGTATATAGCACTATGACTATATGAAGGTCTAACGTGTAAACAGAGTTATCCTTGCATTTCTGGCTGCATTTTCAAAAGACTTTCATTAGGGGATCCCTGGGTGGCGCAGCGGTTTGGCGCCTGCCTTTGGCCTGGGCACGATCCTGAAGACTCGGGATCAAATCCCACGTTGGGCTCCCAGTGCATGGAGCCCGCTTCTCCCTCTGCCTGTGTCTCTGCTTCTCTCTCTCTCTCTGTGTGACTATCATAAATAAATAAAAATTTATGTAAAAAAAGACTTTCATTAATGTAGGTCATTTTCCACAGAGTATTTTATATCCTTAGTCAATTTTAATTCTGAATATTTATTTTTGATACCAGTGAAAAATGAATCATTTTGTTAATTTTACATAGGTAATTTGTTGTCAGGTTGTAGAAACATACTTTTATTTTAGTTGCTTATTTTACATCCTTATTTTTTCCTGAACTCATGAGTTATTTCTTCCAGTTTTTATGTGAGGTTTTTACTCATTGACTCTTTTAAGACATTGACATAGGCAAACAAATCATTTTCTTTCAGTTTACCAATTTTTCATTTCTTTTATGTAATTTTCTTGCCAGATTTTCTGGTAGGTCCTACAGTATGGGGCAGAAAATATTTCCCTCTTTTCTTTTGGATCCATTGTCTGTTCTAATCATGCAGTTGATATAAGGCTGACCTAGAGGAGACAATAAAGTTCATTTTCCATGTGGATGACCTACCTAATATAAGATGAGAGTCGTCAACTCAACTCAGAACAGGGTGTCTCTTCATGTCTTCTGCCCATTTCTGATTGTAGTTTTCAATTTGTAGTAGTTAAGTTTGATGATTTCTTTCTCTATTTTGGAAACCAGCCTTAATCTGAAGATAGATTTGCAAATATCTTATTTATTATTCATGAGAGATAGAGAGAGAGAGATGCAGAAACACAGGCAGAGGGAGAAGTACGCTCCCCACAGGGAGTCTGATGCTGTCTCAATCCCAGAACCCTGGGATCACTGAGCCAAAGACAGATGCTCAAGCTACACAGGCGTCTCTATATTTTCCCATTTTTTACGTGCCTTTTAATTATGTTCAGTGCGTCCATAGCTGTGGACAGCTCCTTCCTTGGTGTTGTCCATGAAGTTCATTTCTGCTTTTGTTTTCTTTCCCTTTGGAGACTTGAGTACCAAGGACATTTTGTACCCAAGGTCACAAAATCTCTTGGATTTTGATGGTTTCCTGACTCACATTTAGGTCTTTCATCTACTCTGAGTTTATCTTTGTGTGGAGTGTAAGAATGTGGCCAGGTTCATTCTTCTACTTGCAGCTGTCCAATGCTCCCAACACCACTTGTTCAAGAGATTGTCCTTTTTCCAGTCGATAGTCTTTTGTACTTTGTCGAGAATAAGTTGACCACAGAGCTGTGTGTCCATTTCTGGGTTCTCTATTCTATTCCATTGACCTATGTGCGTGTTCTACTGCCACAATTATACTGTCTTGATGACCACAACTTTGAAATCCCCAACTGTGATGCCTTCTGCTTTGGGTTTTTTTCCATGTTCCTTTGCCTAGTCAGAATCTGTTTTGTTTCCTTACATGTTTTAGGATTGTTTGTTCCATTTCCTAGAAAAATGTTTGTGGTGTTTTGATAGGGTTTGTATTGAATGCATAGACTGCTGTTGGTGGCATAGACATTATATCAATATTCACTCTCCCTCTCCATAGAAATAGAATGTTCTCCATAGGAATAGAATGTTTCTCTATATATTTGTGTCTTCTTTAATATCTTTCTTATGTATTTTAGAATTTTTAGATTTAGGTCCTTTCCCTCTTTGGTTAGGATTATTCCCATTATATGAATTTTTTGATGCAATGATAAATGAGATTCATTGTCCTTGATTTGTCTTTCTTCTCTTTCATTTGTGGTATATAGCAATGCCACTGACTTACTTGCATTAATTTTATATGCTCAGGTATTGCTGAATTCCTGTATCAGTTCCAGCAATTTTTCAATAGAGCCTTTGCAGTTTCTCCTTAAAGTATCTTGTCATCTGTGAAGAGTGAAAGTTTGTTTTTTTCCTTTGGTGATTTGCATGACTTTTGATTTTTTTTCTGACTACTCAGGCTTGGATGTCTAGTTTTATGTTGAATAACAGTGGTGACAGTGCAGAATCCTGTCATGTTCCTGACCTTAGGAGAAATGGTCTCAGGTTTTCCATGTTGAGGATGACATTCTTTGTGTAGCCTCTGCAGATGGCTTTTATGAATTTGGGTTTATCCCCCTATCCGTACACAGGAAAAGATTTTTATCAAGAAAGAATAATATATTTTGTCAAATTATTTTTGGGCATCAGTTGAGAGCATAAAATCGCTCTTATCCTTTCTTTTATTAATGGGATTATCACACTGTTCAATTAACACATACTGAACCACATTTGCAGCCCAAGAATTAAGCCCATTTTTTTCATTGTTGTGAATAATCCTATTAATATACTATTGGATCCTCCTGGTTAGGATCTTGCTGAGAAATTTGCATCCAGATTCACCAATGGAATTTTTCTGTAATTCTCCTTCTTACTGGGATGTTAGGTTTAGGGATCAAGGTAATGCTGACATCAGAAAATGAGTCTGGAAGTTTTCCTTCAATTTCTATTATTTGGAATCGTTTTCGAAGAATAGATACTGATTGTTCTTGTTGAATTTCCCTGGGGAATCATCTGTCCATATAATCTTGCTTTTGGGAGGCTTTTAATTATGATTCATTTTTATTTCCAGGTAATTGTTCTGTGAAGTTTGTCCATTCATTGTTGTTTCTGTTTTGGTTGTTTTTGTGTTCCTAGGATTGCATCCATTTCTCCAGATCATCCAATAAATTGGCTTATAACTGCTCAAAATTTCTTCTTATACTTGCTTGTAATTCTTAGGTGTTTGTTGTGATCTCTCCTCATTCATTCATGATTTTTTAGTTTGGGTACTTTCACATTTAAATTATCAAATCTGTCTCATGATTTCTTACACTTACTAATATTTACATTTTATTAGCTCCTAAGTTTGTTTGCCTTTTTTTATTTCTATATACTTAAGTTATACTCTAATATTCATTTTTTCTCTTATCCAGTTAGGTTTAGGCTCTCTTTGATCTTTTTATTTTTCCTCTTTGGTGCAGGGTTATCTTGCTTGTTTTAGACTTTTCCTGTTTTTGAGGACCTGTAGTCGTCAGTCATTCCATCTGTGGATGGCTGTTGGTGTATCCAAAGCATTAACAAGTCATGATTTAATTTTCATTGATCAAAATTTTGCTTAAATTCTTTTTCTTCATTGACCCATTTCTTCTTCAATAAGATGTTATTTATCTGAATTATATACATGTACATAATATATGTACATATATATATATATAATTTATTTATTCATGACAGACAAAGAGAGAGAGAAGCACAGACACAGGCAGAGGGAGAAGCAGAGTCCATGCAGGGAACCCAATGTGGAACTTGATCCTGGGGTCCAGGATCACACCCTGAGCTGAAGGCAGCTATAAACTTCTGAAACATCAGGGCTGCCCTTATTATATATTGTTATTGAAGTTTGAATCCAACCTATAACAAACACCCAGTGTTCATCCCATCAATGCCCATCGCCAAATCACTGAAACCATCCACTCACTTCCCCTTCCATTAGCCCTTGTTCTTTCCCAGAGTTAGGAGTCTCTCAGTTTGTCAACCTCACTGATGTTTCCCACTCATTTTCCCTCCTTTCACCCTTGCTGGGTGCTGGGCATAGTGGGAGCTGTTTACCGTGTGAGTGAGTCCTTTGTTCCCTGGCAGCCTTTCTCTCCCAGGCACAAGGTGAAACAATGAGGAAGAGCAACACAGTGGCAGCCAGTTCTCGAACCCTGGAATCAGCTCCACTCAGTAACTACCACAGACTCCCAGTCTGCACTGGCCTAGATGTTCACAGCCTGGCCTGTGGGTGCAGGTCTGCACAGCTTGCAGGGCCCCCATTGGCATGAGAGTCCTCCCTGTCCTGTGCCCTCCCCATCTCCTTCTCTTCCAGGGGAAGTCCAGGTTCCTGGTATGTATCCACTCTGTGCTCTGGGATCCAGGGCCCTGGCTGCTGGAATCGTGCTCCCATGGATCAAGTTTCCCGAAGCCAGCGGGACACAGACAGCTCCCTCTTGAGATCCCACCCCCAGCCCCTGGACAGACTGGTTTCTCCTACATGCCCTGCTTGGTGCGTGTTTCAGCCCTTTACTGAGATCCCACATTTGGTGCACTTGCCCCTGGACTCATTTCCTCTATTATTGACACTGGGAACTGGATGCTTCAATGCCCCTCCTGTGATTTTGCCCAATTTTCCTAGTAATCAATTTTCTGTATGGGAAGACACAGGCCGGATTTATAATGTTCCAGCTTCTCCAGGGCTGGACTTTCCTGTTCTGGAGGCTTTAGCTGTGGGCCTTACATGGGCTTATTCGGTGCTCCTCCCCTAGTTGATTTTTTTTTTGTTTTATTATTTCTCTCTTCCTACATTGTTAGAAGTGAAAACCCTTCTCTCTGTAGTGTTCTGGCCAATCTCTCTTTAAATCTCAGGTCAAATTAGTAGGTGTTCAGGATGGTTTGTAACTTATCTAGGTATTTGACGGAGCCAGGTGAGTTGAGGACCCCTACTCCTGTCATCTTGCCCTGCCTCACATTCATTTATTTTTTCTGCCAGTTTCTCTGGTAGATCCTCCAGTGGGACAGAAAGTTTTTTCCCTCTTTTCTGTTGGATTCATTGTCTGGTCTAATCACGGAGTTCGTAAAAGGCAGACCTTCAGGAGACAATGAATTTCATTGTGCATGTGCATGAGCTACATAATATATGATGTGAGGTGGGATCTCATATCAGGAGAGGGTGTCTGTTCATGTCTTCTGCACATTTCTTTTTTTTAAATTATTTATTTATTTATGATAGTCACAGAGAGAGAGAGAGGCAAGACACAGGCAGAGGGAGAAGCAGGCTCCATGCACCGGTAGCCCGATGTGGGACTCGATCCCGGGTCTCCAGGATCGCGCCCTGGGCCAAAGGCAGGCGCCCAACCGCTGCGCCACCCAGGGATCCCTTTCTGCACATTTCTGATTGGATTTTTCATTTTGTGTTTGTTTAGGTTGATAATTGTGCTCTATATTTTGGAAACCAGCCTTAATCTGATGATCAATTTACAAATATCTTCTCCCATCCTATCGGTTGTCTTTAAATTATGTTGAGTGTTTCCATAGCTGTACAACTGCCCTTTCCTTGATGGAATCCATATAGTTTATTTTTGGTTTTGTTTTCCTTCCCTCTAAAGACTTGAGTAG
Organism: Canis lupus familiaris; assembly: GCF_011100685.1. Classification (NCBI taxonomy): domain Eukaryota; kingdom Metazoa; phylum Chordata; class Mammalia; order Carnivora; family Canidae; genus Canis; species Canis lupus. The sequence goes on from NC_049229.1 coordinate 75,566,679, forward strand.
CAAGAAACTGTTGTACCTGAGGTCACAAATATCTAGGATTTTGATGGGTTCCTGCTTCACAATTAGGACTTTCATCTACTCGGATTTTTATCTCTGTGTCACTTGTAAGAATGTGGCACAGGTTCATTTTTTTACTTGTGACTGCCCAATATTCACAACCCCACCTGTTGAAAAGATTGTCCTTTTCCAGTGGATACTCTTTTTTGTGCTTTGTCAAAGACAATATGACCGTAGAGTTGTGTTTCCATTTCTGCATTCTCTACTGTATTCCTTTGACCTATCTGCCTCTTTTACTGCCAATATTATACCATCTTGATGATCAAAACTTTGAACTCCACAATTGTGATACCTTCTGCTTTGGGTTGTTTTCAACATTGTCTTGTTTCATCAAGATCGTTCTTGGTTCCTTACAAGTTTTAGGATTGTTTGTTCTATTTCCAAGAACAAAGTTCATGGTATTTTGATAGGGTTTTCATTGAATGTGTCAATTGCTCTTGGTAGCATAGATATTTTATCAATACTTATAACTCCAATCCATGAGAATAGAATGTTTTCAATCTATGTGTGTCTTCTTCAATTTCTTTCATAAGTGTTCTAGAAGTTTGAGACTATAGATCCTTTTCCCTTCTGGTTAGTATTTTTGTAGTGTTGGATGTTAGTGTTAGGAACTTGGTGAGACTTTTGCATCCATATTCATCAATATAATCTTTTGTAATTCTCCTTAATAACTGGGTCTTTAATTTGGAGGAGAATGTAATGCTGACATCAGAGACTGAGTCTGGAAGTTTTCCTTCAATTTATATTATTTAAATAGCTTCAGAAGAATGGGTATTGATTCTGGTTTATTTTTTTTTAATTTTATTTATTTATGATAGTCACAGAGAGAGAGAGAGAGGCAGAGACACAGGCAGAGGGAGAAGCAGGCTCCATGCACCGGGAGCCTGACGTGGGATTCGATCCCGGGTCTCCAGGATCGCGCCCTGGGCCAAAGGCAGGCGCCAAACCGCTGCGCCACCCAGGGATCCCTGATTCTGGTTTAAAATCACTTGATAGGGATCCCTGGGTGGCTCAGCAGTCTGGCACTGGCCTTAGGTCCAGGGCGTGACCCTGGAGTCCCAGGATCAAATCCCATATCAGGCTCCCTGCATGGAGCTTGCTCCTCCCTCTGCCTGTGTCTCTGTCTCTCTCTGTATGTCTCTCATGGAAGAAATAATCTTTGTTTAAAAAATTGGAGGGGTACATCTGGGTGCCTCAGTGGTTGAGTGTCTGTCGTTGGGTCAGGGCATGATATCTGAGTACTGGGGACAAGTCAAGCATCAGGCATGCTGCATGGAGTCTGCTTCTCCTCCCTCTATCTATGTCTCTGTCTCTGTGTGTCGCTCATGAATAAATAAATGCATTCTTTAAAAAATTGGCCCATGGATGATGCCCATGGGGAAACATTCTGTTAGTCATCCATTCTTGATTTCGGATGAGATGATGATGCAACTGCCTGGGATCAAGCCCCTGGTCAGGCTTTGTGCTCATTGAAGAAACTTCTTGAGATTTTCTGTTACCCTCAAACTCTTTTGTCAATTTGTCTGAAAAATTCTTGCAAGATACATCCGTGAAGGCAAAAGAAACAAAAGCAACAATGAACTATTGGGACGTCATCAAGATAAGAGGCTTTTGCACAGCAATGGATACAGTCAACAGGACTAAAAGACAACTTACAGAATGGGAGAAGATATTAGCAAATGACGTATCAGATAAAGGGCTAGTTTCAATGATCTATAAGGAACTTATTAAACTCAACACCAAAGAAACAAATAATCCAATCATGAAATGGGCAAAAGACATGAAGAAAAAACTCACAGAGGAAGACATAGGCACGGCCAACATGCACATGAGAAAATCCTCTGCATCACTTGCCATGAGGGAAATACAAATCAAAACCACAATGACATACCACCTCACACCAGTGAGAATGGGGAAAATTAACAAAGCAGGAAACCACAAATGTTGGAGAGGATGTGGAGAAAAGGGAACCCTCTTACACTGTTGGTGGGAATGTGAACTGGTGCAGCCACTCTGGAAAACTGTGTGGAGGTTCCTCAAAGAGTTAAACATAGACTTGCCCTATGACCCACCAATTGCACTGTTGGGGATTTACCCCAAAGATACAGATGCAAAGAAACGCCCAGACACCTGCACCCCGATGTTTCTAGCAGCAATGTCCACATTAGCCAAATTGTGGAGGAGACTCGGTGTCCATTGAAAGATGAATGGATAAGGAAATTGTGTAAAGGATCTATACCCTCAAAACTGTAGAACACTTCTGAAAGAAATTGAGGAAGACACAAAGAGATGGAAATATATTCCATGCTCATGGATTGGCAGAATTAATAATGTGAAAATGTCAATGTTACCCAGGCCAATATACACGTTTAATGCAATCCCTATCAAAATACCATGGACTTTCTTCAGAGAGTTAGAACAAATTATTTTAAGATTTGTGTGGAATCAGAAAAGACCCCGAATAGCCAGGGGAATTTTAAAAAAGAAAACCATATCTGGGGGCATCACAATGCCAGATTTCAGGTTGTACTACAAAGCTGTGGTCATCAAGACAGTGTGGTACTGGCACAAAAACAGACACATAGATCAATGGAACAGAATAGAGAATCCAGAAGTGGACCCTGAACTTTATGGGCAACTAATATTCGATAAAGGAGGAAAGACTATCCATTGGAAGAAAGACAGTCTCTTCAATAAATGGTGCTGGGAAAATTGGACATCCACATGAAGAAGAATGAAACTAGACCACTCTCTTTCACCATACACAAAGATAAACTCAAAATGGATGAAAGATCTAAATGTGAGACAAGATTCCATCAAAATCCTAGAGAAGTACACAGGCAACACCCTTTTTGAACTCGGCCATAGTAACTTCTTGCAAGATACATCCACGAAGGCAAAAGAAACAAGAGCAAAAATGAACTATTGGGACTTCATCAAGATAAGAAGCTTTTGCACAGCAAAGGATACAGTCAACAAAACTCAAAGACAACCTACAGAATGGGAGAAGATATTTGCAAATGACATATCAGATAAAGGGCTAGTTTCCAAGATCTGTAAAGAACTTATTAAACTCAACACCAAAGAAACAAACAATCCAATCATGAAATGGGCAAAAGACATGAACAGAAATCTCACAGAGGAAGACATAGACATGGCCAACATGCATATGAGAAAATGCTCTGCATGACTTGCCATCAGGGAAATACAAATCAAAACCACAATGAGATACCACCTCACACCAGTGAGAATGGGGCAAATTAACAAGGCAGGAAACCACAAATGTTGGAGAGGATGCGGAGAAAAGGGAACCCTCTTACACTGTTGGTGGGAATGTGAACTGGTGCAGCCACTCTGGAAAACTGTGTGGAGGTTCCTCAAACAGTTAATAATATACCTGCCCTACGACCCAGCAATTGCACTGTTGGGGATTTACCCCAAAGATACAAATGCAATGAAACGCCGGGACACCTGCACCCCGATGTTTCTAGCAGCAATGGCCACGATAGCCAAACTGTGGAAGGAGCCTCGGTGTCCAACGAAAGATGAATGCATAAAGAAGATGTGGTTTATGTATACAATGGAATATTACTCAGCTATTAGAAATGACAAATACCCACCATTTGCTTCAACGTGGATGGAACTGGAGGGTATTATGCTGAGTGAAGTAAGTCAGTCGGAGAAGGACAAACATTATATGTTCTCATTCATTTGGGGAATATAAATAATAGTGAAAGGGAATATAAGGGAAGGGAGAAGAAATGTGTGAGAAATATCAGAAAGGGAGACAGAACGTAAAGACTGCTAACTCTGGGAAACGAACTAGGGGTGGTAGAAGGGGAGGGGGTTGGGGGTTGGGAGTGAATGGGTGACGGGAACTGGGGGTTATTCTGTATGTTAATAAATTGAACACCAATAAAAAATAAATTAAAAAAAAGAAAATGTGGTATATGTATACAATGGAATATTACTCAGCCATTAGAAATGATAAATACCCACCTTTTGCTTCAATGTGGATGGAAATGGATGGTATTATGTTGAGTGAAATATGTCAACAAGAGAAGGACAAACATTATATGGTCTCATTCATTTGGGGAATATAAATATTCATGAATGGGAATATAAGGGAAGGGAGAAGAAATGTGTGGGAAATATCAGAAAGGGAGACAGAACATGGAAGACTCCTAACTCTGGGAAATGAACTAGGGGTGGTGGAAGGGGATGATGGTGGGGAGCGGGGGTGAATGGGTGACGGGCACTGAGGGGGGCACTATACGGGATGAGCACTGGGTGTTATTCAGTATGTTGGCAAATTGAAAACCAATAAAAAATAAATTTATTATTTAAAAAAAGCAAAATGATCCACATGAATTGTCATCAGGGAAATACAAATGAAAATCACATGGAGATACCACTTCTACAACTCAGAATGGATATACTAACACGGCTGGAAATAATAAGTATTGAGGATGTGGAGAAAGGGAGAACTCTTGCACTGTTGGTAGGAATGAAAGCTGGTGCAGGCTCCTCAGATAACAGAATCAAATTTATTCAAAAACTGAGAAGAGAGCCACGCTATGACCCAGCCATTGTTATTCTGAGTATTAGCTTCAGAGACACAGATGTTATTAAACGAAGGGTCACCTGCACCCCAATGTTCCCAGCAGCAATGTCCACAATAATTAAACTGGGAGGAACCATGGTGTTCCTCTACAGGAAAAAGGATATAGAAGATGTGGTTGGTATATAAATTAAAGTATAATTAAGCCGCTAGAAATTATGTATAACATGAAGCAATATTCACATCAACATGGTTGGAATTTGAGGTATTATATTGAAGAAAATAAACCAATCACTGATAGGCAATGATATGGTCTCAGTCATATGCGGAATATAAGAAATATGGAAAGAGACCAAAAGGGAAGGAGTGGAACTGACTTGGGTAATACTAGAGAGGAAGGTAAACCATGAGAGTCACTTAACTCTGGTAATTAAACTGAGGATCACTGGAAGGGAAGTTGTTGTGGGGATGGGGTAACTGGGTGATGGGCATTAAGGAGGTACGATCTGTGATAGGCACTGGGTGTATAGTAAATTTTGGAAAATTGAATTTAATTAAATAATAGTACTACTACTACTAAAAATAATAAAACTTTGGCCTTGTGCTGGCTGCTGTAACATAAGTGGATTTGGCAAATCAAAAGAAAGACCTTCATTTCCCATAGTTCTGGAGTCTGCGACGTCTGAGGTCCAGATGCACACAGATGTGGTGTCTGGAGAGCACCCACATCCTAGCCTGTCCTTTCTCTGTCACCTCACATGGGTCAGGAGGCAGGGAGATTTCCTAGTAATGGTGAATAAGGTTCCTGATCCCATCATGGGGATGCATCTGCTGACCTAAGTGCTCCCCAAGGCCCCACCTCATCCTCCCATCTCTTGGGCCTTAGGTTTCAACATGGGGATGGTAGAGGTCACACACAATGAGCTGATATCTACACCTGAAGGATCAATGAAAGCACCTCCTCCACCTTTTTTCCCTTAGTATTCATAATTGTTTAGTGGCATTTTTTCACCACACCATGTTTTTTTTTAATTTTTATTTATTTATGATAGTCATACAGAGAGAGAGAGAGAGAGGCAGAGACACAGGCAGAGGGAGAAGCAGGCTCCATGCACCGGGAGCCCGATGTGGGACTCGATCCTGGGTCTCCAGGATCGCGCCCTGGGCCAAAGGCAGGCGCTAAACCGCTATGCCACCCAGGGATCCCCACACCATGTTTTTGAATGTTACCTGATAACTCCTTGACCTCGAGTCCTACCTGTTCTCCTCTTGCCCTACTTGTCAAACTGCTGTGACTGCCTTTGTGTGTTCATATTGACTGCTTTGAGAAACTATGTTTTCATTAAGTAATATTCCAGACTTCAGACTTTGTGTCCACGTGGTACTTTGTAATGCTTTTTGCATGTAAATCTTGGTTTATAGGTGTCATGTGTCCCCATAGAGTGATTTTATCCTACCCCTTAAATTGTAGAGGGTTTCTCATATGTCCTTGTGCACATTTCAGTGAGTCAGAATCTTGGCCTGTGCTCCCCTCCACAGGAGTTACTGGCCCTCTTGAAACACCTGATAGACAGACTGGCAGGGTTCCTTAGAAAAGTAGACCCCTCCTGTATCAAGGATGACATGGTTTTGCTAAATTTAGAATTTAGCTGAATTTCAGAGTGATTCAGGTAATGAAGTTTGATTTGTCTCTATCAACTCAGTCACTGTGTCACTCCAGTCAAATCTGTGATTTTCTGTAATGGCTTTGATAAGCTTATCTGATGCAGAATGAGCTGCATCCATGCAGAGTTTGGGATATAATAAACTGGTGTCAGGATGAACATTTTCCATTGTAAAGCCTATATTTCTATTTTTCTTATCTCTCCTAAATGAACGGTGTAATGCTGCCTTTCCACTGTAAGTTTTTGATGAATTCCTTTTACATTCAAATAGTATATTCCATCTAAGAGAAGAAAAATATCTACCCTTGAACCCTTCTACAGATTGATCAGGTATTTTTGATAACAAATGTGACAGGAAAATTCAGTTTCAATCTATGCCTTTAAACAACCGTAATTTTGAAATTCCCCCTGACCCTATGGGCTATGTACAGGACTTGTCTTCTGTCTCCAAATCTAACACATTGCAACTTTGAATGGATCACATGCATCAGGAAGACTGCCAGCAGAACCCACCAACCAAAAGATGCCTGCGTCCACTTCACAAAGACACGGAGTCTTGCCTATAATATTCCTGCAATTCTAAATTTAGAATTTAGCTGAATTTCAGAGGGTTTCAAGTAATGCAGTTCTATTTGTAAGTCTCTAACAACTCAGTCACTGTGTTCCACTGCAGTTAACTCTGTGATCTTCTGTAATCCCTTTGAAGAGCTTACCTGATGCAGAATGAGCTCATTCAAGCAGAGTTTTGGATATAATAAACTCGTGTCAGAATGAACATTTTCCATTGTATAGCCTATAATTCTATTTTTCTCATCCCTCCTAAACTAACAGTATAGTGCTGCCTTACAAGTGTAAGTTTTTCATGAATTCCTTTTTATTCAAATACTATATTCCATCTAAGGGAAGTAAAGTATATACCATGAACTTCTACGGATTTATCAGGTATTTTTGATAACAAATGCAGCAGGAAATTTCAGTTTCAATCCAATTCTAATTTGTGTCTCTGATCAACCGTAGTGTTGGTTTTCTTAGATCAGTCCCCCTGACCCTGCTGGCTGCATGCAGGCCTTCTGTTCTGTTTCCAAATCTAGCCCATTCCTTCTTTGATTTCTAATGTTTTATTTATTTATCCATGAGACACACACACACACATACAGAGAGAGAGATGCAGAGACACAGGCAGAGGGAGAAGCAGACTCCATGCATGGACCTGATGTGGGACTCGATCCCTGATCGCCAGGATCAGGCCCTGGGCTGAAGGTGGCACGAAACTGCTGAGCACCCGGGTACCCCCCCTTTCCATCTTTGAATGGATCATATGCATCGGGAAGACCGCAAGCAGGGCCCACCACCCAAATGGCACCTGTGTCACCTGCACAGAGACATGGGGTCCTAGCAATAATATTCCTGCAATTCTGGTCCTTTGGGAGCATCTGTGTCCTCCTTGAAGCCCCAGTCTCACTGCTAGGTGGTGCATTGCTCCTTATCTCACTTGTTGGATGACCTTATGTGCATGGACCACATATGTCTATAATTACTTCTTGAAACATAATATTAGTACAATACTCAGTAGGCTTGTACAAACGAAAATGAGTCCTTAGGATCCAGAATCAGAGTAGGGGCGAAAATATGTTTACGACACTTTGAAACAAAACACCAGTGTCCAAAGTTCACCTCCAACATATAAATCAGAAAAAATTCGCCACACCATCTTTAGTATAAGAAAATATGGGATAGAGAAGTTAACATGTCAGAAGATTAGGGGGACTCAGGCCTTGTCACATCCCTGGAACAGCTGGATAGTTATTGAATCATTTCGAACATCCATAAAATTGATCAGAGTTGAAAAAACAACAACAGCAATTATTCTAATAGAATACTGAGCAGGTTTTGGAGTTTTGGAGCTGTGCAGTGTTGACATTGGGGAGATACAACCATAAGGATGACAGCAGGAGGGAGGTTGCTTGCAGAAGCTACTGTTAAGGATTTTAAGGACAAGAGAGGAACATATGAACTTGTAGAATTCTACTCCTGAGGTGGACAAACCTCACATGACGGTGCTCAAATGGAAAAATGGGGAAATTTCCTGGAAGTAAGGACCCCCTAAGTGCCAAGAAGAAAAAGTGGCACCATGTGATGGATGGGTAAGAAGGACAGGAACCTGAAGACGTGTGAACATTGGGTCTCAGTGCAGGCGTTGTGCTTTGTTTCCATAAACTGAACACTGTGTGGTCATGGGACCTCTATTCTGAGACGAGCAGTCAGGAAGTAAACTTACTCTCATGTCACCCCCTCAGAGGACCTGCCCAGGTCCACATTACAGGAGCTTTTCATATTGTCATTTAGAGACCCATTCATGTGCCTGAGATAAACCAGCTCAGAGACAGGTACGGTGAACACATGATTCAGATGTCAACTGAGGACAGATAGGGCTCGATGGCTCTCCTATGAGGGCTCCCTGAAGACTCTGGGGTGGAAACATTCAATCTCAGGCTAGAGATAGGAGGCCATGTTCATAACGGCTCTCTGATGCAGTCAGGAAGAGTCACAAAACCCTAATACAGGCCTCAACAAGGTGGGGTGTCAGCATCTACAGAGGAAACAATACCAACAGCAAATGATAACAATCCATTACCAATTGCACTGTGCATTTAGACATCCAGGTAAGCCCAGCTCAGGTCGAGGGCTGCACACAGCAAGAGGAACTGTGTGCTCCATCCCTTCCACCATCATCTCACATCTATTTTCTGAGTGTTCATGTTTGGGGACAGCTTCTATTTGTATAAATGTTGATAAAATCATCACAGCCAACCAATGCCCTGCTTCTGAGCATTCAGAGCTACTCCCCTGCCTTTCTGTCTATGAGTGGACTTACCTTCCCTGAAATAGCTTCACTGTCATGTAAGTTCACATGTAGACTATGGAATAGGATGGTAGAGCTCTTAGACATTGACATAACCAGGTCATGTTACCAGGTTGTTGCAAATTCCATGACAAAATGACTGAATTTAAATAAAATGATAAGAGGTAAATAAGTCGTGTAGGTCCCTTGAGGGGTTCCATTGAGGAAATCTTAAAGGGAAACTGATCTCATGTCCAGAGAGAGAGTCACAGATGGTTGAAATGAGGATACCGGCACCAAATGTTCATCCAGTGACAAGGGACACACCTAACAGCCATCAGTACAACACAACCCTGTAAGGTGATGGTGAGACACAAATCTCACTGGGTCATCACATCCTCATCTTCTGGAAATGTTATAACAGAACATTCTTAAACTGAAGTTCCAAAGTGTCTGAGTATCTCTGACTCTCTTGTATCATTGTTCTCCTTCTGTTCAGTGTGTCCACTGTGACTTTTTGACAGATACCTATGGTTTCCAAAGATTAGTCCTAGTTCCAGGTGAGAAATGCACCCTTCACTGGATGAGGGCGGTTACGTGATAATGCTCACAACAAAAACAGCAGGGCCATGCCAGTGCATCCATGTGTCCCTAATGTCTCTGTGTGTGACATAAAAATCTTAGGATTATATGTCCATACTCTGTGAAAAATGTCCGGGATGCTTTCTCAAGGATTGCTTTGAATATGTAGAAGCTTCTGGGCAACATAGAGATTGTCACAGTATTTATTTTTGTTTTTTTTAAGATTTTATTTATGCATTTATGATAGAGAGAGAGAGAGAGAGAGAGGCAGACACAGGCTGAGGGAGAAGCAAGACCATGCAGGGAGCCTCAAATGGGACTTGATCCCAGGACTCCAGGATCACACCCTGGGCCAAAGAGAGGCGCCAAACCGTTGAGTCAAGAAGGGATCACCAATATTTTTGTTTTTGTTTTAAAGATTTATTCATTTATTCAGGAGAGTCACAGAGACAGAGGAAGAGACATAGGCAGAGGGAGAAGCAGGCTCCCTTCCAAAAGCCTGATGCAGGACTCCACCCCAGGACCCCAGGATCACAACCCTAGCCAATTGCAGAAACTAAACCTCTGAGCAACACAGGTGCCCTGACAATATTCGTTGTTGTAATCTATAAGCACAGAATGTTTTCCATCTCTTTGTGTCTTCCTCAATTTCTTTCCTAAGTTGCCAAACAGGTAGAATCATTTTGGAAAAAAAAAAAAAAAACAGAAACAAAACTACAGCAGGAGGGCATAACAATGTTTGTAGAGAAGTTCTATTATAAAGCCTTTATCATCAAGATAGCCTGGTACTGGCAAAAACAACACATAGATCAATGAAACAGAGCAGAGAACGCAGAAAGGGACCCTCAACTCTATGGGCAACTACTCCTCAAAAAGCAAGAAAAAAATATCTAATGAAAGAAATACACATCCAAAAATGGATCTGAAAAATATTGGACAGCCACCTGCATAAAAATAAAAGTGGACCATTCTGCTACACAAAGCACAAAGATAATCTCAAAATAATGAAATATTGAAATCTGAGAGCTGTTCATCCAAATCCTAGAGGCGAATTCAGGTAGCATCTTTTTGTCCTCAGTTTCAGTGACTGCTAAGAAGGCATCTCTCAAAAGGCATAAGAAACAAAGGGAAAAATAAACTGTTAGGACTTCATCAAGATAGAATCTGTACAACAATGCAACAGGCAACAAAACAAAAGGCAGCCTGCAGAATAGGACAAGATATTTCCTTAACAAATTCAGCTCCCAACAAAACAATCAATCCAGTCAAGAAATGGGGAGAATACATGAACAGGCTTTTCTCCAAAGAAGACTGACAAATGGCCAACTGGCAGAGGAGAAAATGATCCACATGAGTTGTCATCAGGGAAATACAAATGAAAACCACACTAAGATCCCACTTATACAACTCAGAATGGATAAAGTAACAAGGCCAGAAACAATAAATGTAAGGGAGAATATTGAGAAAGCAGAACCCTCTTTCATTCCTGGTGGGAATTAGGCTTGTAGAGCCACTACCGAAAACAGGATGGAATGTCCTAAAACATGAGAATAGAGCCACCTCAGGAACCAGCCATTGCACTAAAGGCTATTTACCCCAAAGACACAGATTTAATGAAATGAAGGGACACTTGCACCTCAATGTTCACAGCAGCACATTCCACAACAGCCAACTGTGGAAGGAGCCTCAGTGTCTATTGACAGATGAATGGATAAAGAAGCTGTGGTCTATGTATACAATGGGATATTAATCAGCCATTAGAAAAAATGAATACCCACCAATTGCTTCGACATGGATGGAACTGGAGGATATTATGCTGAGTGAAATATGTCAATCGGAGAAGGAAAAACATTTTATGGTCTCATTCTTGGGGAATATAAAAAACAGTGAAAGGGATTATAGGGGAATGGAAAGGAAATGAGTGGAAATATAAGAGAGGGTGACAGAAGTTGAGAGACTCCTAACTCTGGGAAAAGAACAAGGGGTAGTGGATGGGGAGGTGGGCGGGGGTTGGTGGTGACTGAGTGACGGGCACTGAGGGGGACACTTGATGGGATGAACACTGGGTGTTATGCTATATGTTGGCGAATCCCACTCCAATAAACAATATACAAAAATAAGGTGTGCTTTATATATACAATGGGATATTACATAGCCTTCAGACACAATGAATATCATGAAATAATATTTCCGTCAAATGGATGGAACTGGAGTCATTATATTGAGAGAAATAAATCCATTACAGAAAGGCAATGATATGGTCTCAGTGATATTGAAAGAGACCATAAGGGAAAGAGTGAAAAAGTGGGGTAAGACTAGAGAGGAAGACAAATCATGAGAGACACTTAAGTCTGGGGAAAAAAACTGAGGGTCACTGGAAGGAAGGAGGTGGGGAATGGGGTCACGGGGTGATCGGAGTTAAGGAGGTTACGTGATGTGATGAACACTGAGGGTATAGTGAATGTTGGTAAATTCAATTTAAATAAAGAAAAAAATGACTTCAGCCTCTGCCCCCTGTTGGAAAATCATACATAAACTGGGCAGATCAAACAACAGACACTCAATCTCACAGATCTGGCGTCTCAGTCATCTGAGGTCCAGGGACAGGAAGCTGTGGTGTCTGGAGAGCGCCCACATCCTACCCCGTCCTTTCCCAGGCACCTCAAAACGGGCCAGGGTGCAGGGAGCTTTCCCAATCCTGGTGTATAAGGGCCCTGATCCCATCATGAGGCTGCATTTCCAAACCTAAATGGTCCCCTAAGGCTCCATCTCCTCCCCCATATCATGGACATTAGGTTTCACCACAGGGATGGTAAAGGTCACAACCAGTTAGCTGACATAAGCACCTGAAGCATCCATGAGTTTTGCCCTGCAGGTCGAAGGTCCTTCAATGAAGCTCCTCTCCCTGAGGATCCTCATGGTCCAGTAGAAGCTACTGGTCGCTGAGCACACCAAGTACACATGACCTTCAGAACCAGATGGTTCCTTGGGAAGAGGACAGCATCCATCTGAGACCTGGATAGGATCTTGGACTATTTGTATTATTATTTAAAGTTTTGTGCCGCTTCCATATATTATTCATCTCCTTTCCATATGATTCAGACACTTGTCTACTGAGAATGTCCATGTTTCTCTTTTGTCCTTCCGGTTTTACCCTGGTTTAGTGAAATTCCTCACACCATATCCAGTCTTTATTAACTGGGAGCTCCCTGAAATTCCTTCCTCATTCTTCTCCTCCACCCAAAGGAAAAGAAATCAAACAATAACCCAGGAGTTCCCTCTTTTGATGCAGTTGGGACACTAACTCCACACAAGCCCTTCCTGGAGCAGGACGCCATACCCACCACTTGCCCACAACACACACCAAGAGCCAGTGTCATTCCCTGGCACCATACAGGCATTTGTGACATGATGAGAGGCCGGCCTGGCTCTCATCAGACATGAAAGTGAAGGTGATGAAAGGTTATACTCTCATTATTGCGTGTGTGTGTGTGAATGACCTCTGAGTCCACTTCCCTACCATGTCAGCTGGGAATCTCTCTCACTCCCAGGCTGTTATTAACATTTTTGTATTATGTCTCTTTTCTCGTGTGTTGACTGGGGATTTCTATATACCAAGATGTGCAAGACAGTATGTTAGCTTGGGGTCCTGTGATCCATAGTGAGTGCCACTAGGACTCATGAAAAGGTTCAGATGATGTCAATGGAGTTATTTGTAATTGGTTAAAATTTTGGGTCAGGAAAAGTTAAGTATAAGTAAGTGCAAGTGATATCATTGAATTCTAAGTCTCTTAGAAAGAGACTGAATAGGTAAACACATAATCAAGTGTTGAGAGGGGCTCCCTGGGGGAAACTGCTCCTTGGAGAGGAAGCCCTGACCCTGACAGGAAACCTGCCCAGAACCAGCCTCTGCACCTGCTCCTGGGACTTCAAGATAGAAGTGGTGAGGAGTGCGCACCCCCTGGTGGTCATGATCCCCACCTACAGGGAGGTTTGTGTCTGGGCTCACAATGATTTCCCCTCACTGTGTCGGCACAGTAATATATGGCCGTGTCCTCGGCTCTCAGGCTGTTCATCTGCAGATACAGCGTGTTCTTGACGTTGTCTCTGGAGATGGTGAATCGGCCCTTCACAGTGTCTGCATACCTTGAGATACTTCCATCATACCTAATCCATGAGACCCACTGCAGCCCCTGCCCTGGAGCCTGGTGGACCCAGCTCATTTCACTGCTACTGAAGGTGAATCCAGAGGCCACACAGGAGAGTCTCAGGGACCCTCCAGGCTTCACCAAATCTTCCCCAGACTCCACCAGCTGTACCTCTCCCTGGACACCTGCAGACACAAGACATCCTGGTCAAACAACTGTCCCACATCCCCAGTTTCACTCACTCACTTCCACTCACAGACTCAAGGTCTCTGGTTCTCTATGAATTACCTTTTAAAATAGCGACAAGGGAAACCCAGCCGAGCACACACTCCATGGTGGTTTGTCTCTGTTGTGTCCTGATCAGTGAATCAGTTGACCTTGGGATCCTGGGGCTGGGTCTTCTCTCCCAGCTGCAGGGTCAGGACTGGGTCGGTTTAATCAGTGGCGGGAGGTCCCTATTTGCATGTCCTCTGACTATATAACCAGCTCCAGACTTACATTCGTCTATTTAAAAGCCAGAACAAATGTGGCACCACAATTCTATAGCAATTTGTGTAGATGGCCTTCTGACTATATGAAGTTCTAGGCACAGTTCTTTTTGAGTTTCTGTGTGTATTTTCAAAGACACGCATCAATATAGGTCATTTTCTGGAGAAATTTCAATTTATTAGTAAAATTTAATCCTAAATATTTATTTTTCGTGCCAGTGTAAATCGGATTATTTTGTTATTTTGTATATGTAATTTGTTGTTATTTTGTAGGAATATATCTTTATTTTATTTGCTGATTTTATATCCTGATTTTTTTTCTGAGCTCATGAGTTATTTTTCCAGTTTTTATGTAAGGTTTTTACTCATTGACTCTATTAAGATATTGTCATAGGAAAACTCATTATTTTCTTTACAGGTTACCAAGTTCTCTTTTTTTTTTTTTTAAGTAGTTTTCTTGCTACGTTTTCTGGCAGGTCCTCCAGTCTGGGGCAGAATGTATTTTCCTCTTGTCTTCAGGATGCATTGACTGTTCTAATCATGCAGTTGATATAAGGCAGACCTAGAGGAGACAATAAATTTCATTTTGCATGTGGATGACCTACCTAATATAAAGTGAGAGTTGACAACTCAAATCAGAACTGGGTGTCTCTTCATGTCTTCCATCCATTTATGATTGTAGTTTTCCCTTTGTGGTTGTTTAGTTTGGTAATTTGTTTTTCGACTTTGGAAACCTGCCATAATCTGGAGATAGATTTGCAAATCTCTTCTCCCATTGTTTTTATTCTTTTGGAAGATGTTATTTGTTCATTCATGAGAGACAGAGAGAGAGAGAGAGACAGAGAGAGAGAGAGAGAGAGATGCAGAGACGGGCAGAGGGAGAAGTGGGCTCCCCACAGGGAGCCTGATGCTGGTCTCAATCCTAGAGCTCTAGGACTCCCTGAGCCAAGACAGATGCTCAAGCTACACAGGGATCCCAATATTTCCAATTTGTTAGATTGCCTTTAAATTATGTTGAGTGTTTCCACAGCTGTAAGACAGCTCCTTCCTTGGTGTAGTCCATAGAGTTCATTTTTACTTTTGTTTCCCTTCCCTTTGGAGATGCGAGTACCAGGAACCCGTTTGCGGCCGAGGTCACAAAATCTCCTTGATTTTGATGTTTTCTTGCCTCACATTTAGGTCTTTCATCTACTCTGAGTTTATGTTTGTGTGGAGTGTAAGAATGGCCCAGGTTCATTCTTCTACTTGCAGCTGTCCAATGTTCCCAACACCACTTGTTGTAGAGATTGTCCTTTTTCCAGTTGATAGTTTTCTGTACTTTGTTGAAGATAAGTTGACCATAGAGCTGTGTGTCCATTTATGGGTTCTCTATTCTATTCCACTGACCATGTGCCTGTTTTACTGCCACTATTATACTGTTTGGACGATCACAACTTTGAAATCCGGAATTGTGATGGCTTTTGCTTTTTTTAAGGTTTATTTATTTACTCATGAGAGACACAGAGAGACAGAGAGAATGGCAGAGACACAGGCAGAGAGAGCAGCAGGCACCATGCAGGGAGCCTGATATGGGACTCATTCCCAGGTCTCCAGGATCAGGCCTGAACAAAAAGGTAGTGCTACAACGCTGAGCCACCCAGGTTGCCCTGATTTGTTTTTTGTTTCAACATTCTTTTGCCTAGTCAGAATCTTTTCTGTTTAGTTCTAAAATTTAGACTTGTTCCATTCCCTAGAAAAATGTTGGTGGTGTTTTGATAGTGTTCATATTGGATGCATAGATTGCTGTTGGTGGCTTAGATATTATATGAATATTTGTATTTCCAATACAAGAGAATAGACTGTTTTCCATATATTTCTGTCTTCTTTAATGTCTTTCATATGTATTTTAGAATTTTTAGACTATAGGTCCTTTCCTCTTTGGTTAGGATTATTCCTCATTATCTGAAGTTTTTTTTGTTTTTCAAATTTTATTTCTTAATTATTTTTCATTGCAGTGCACTTTGCCAACATATAGTATAACACTCAGTGCTCATCAGGTCAAGCTTCATAGCCCGTCACCCAGTCACCCCTACCTCCGGCGACCTCCCTTACCACTCACTACCCCTTCCCAGAGTTCCTTTCCCAGAGTTAGGAGTCTCTCATATTCTGTCGACCTCTCTGGTATTTCCCACTCATTTTATCTCCTTTCCCCTTTACTCTTTTTCACTACTTTTTATATTCCCTAAAGGAATGAGACCATATATTCGTTCTTCTGCGACTGACTTACTTCACTCAGCATAATACCCTCCAGTTCCATTCACGTCGAAGCAAATGGTGGGTGTTCTTCATTTCTAATGGCTGAGTAATATTCCATTGTATATATAGGCCACATCTTCATTATTGATTCATCTTTCGATGGACACCGAGTCTCCTTCCACACTTTGGCTACTATGGACCTTGCTGCTATAAACATTGGGGTGTGGGTGTTGTGGTCTTTCACTGCATCTGTATCTTTGTAGTAAATCCCATTAGTGCAATTGTTGGGTCGTAGGAAATCTCCAGGGGAAGTCGAGAGATTCATAATATCTAGAACTAGACATTACATTCAAAATATTGAATTAGAAACAGACATCCGTTATTGATGTCAGGTGGTGAAATTAAGGGGAACAGCACAGAGTAAACCTGAATCGTCGAGCTCTGACCTATTCCCTATAGAGGAATAGTAGCTCCAGATTAATGCCAGTAGACACTTGTTCATGCTTTCTGAGTATCCAATAGCACCCAGTATTAACAGGCCTTTCCCATCAGTGCAGGAAGTCCTGAAACACGGATGTCATGAGATGATGGGTGTCTGGACAGGCTGCAAGTGAGGTGTGGGCCTGGTTGAATTAGGAAAGGCAAAAAAAAAAAAAAGGAAAGGCAGCTGTGGTTTCAATTTCAACCTGAAATCTGGCATTGTGATGCCCCCAGCTATGGTTTTCTTTTTTAAAATTCCCCTGGCTATTCGGGGTCTTTTCTGATTCCATTCAAATCTTAAAATAATTTGTTCCAACGCTCTGAAGAAAGTCCATGGTATTTTGATAGGGATTGCATTAAACGTGTAAATTGCCCTGAGTAACGTTGACACTTTTACAATATAAATTCTGCCAATCCATGAGCATGGAATATTTTTCCATCTCTTTGTGTCTTTCTCAATTTCTTTCAAAAGTGTTTTATAGTTTTTAGGGTATAGATCCTTTACCTATTTGGTTAGGTTTATTCCTAGGTATCTTATGCTTTTGGGTGCAATTTCATGGTTTTGACTCCTTAGTTTCTCTTTCTTCAGTCTCATTGTTAGTGTACAAAAATGCCACTGATTTCTGGGCATTGATTTTGTATCCTTGGCCATGCTACCAAATTGCTGTATGAGTTCTAGCAATCTTGGGGTGGAGGCTTTTGGGTTTTCTATGAAGAGTATCATGTCATCGGTGACGAGGGAGACTTTGATATCTTCTTTGCCAATTTGAATGTCATTAATGTCTTTTTGTTGTCTGATTGCTGAGGCTAGGACTTCCAGTACTACGTTGAATAGCAGTGGTGAGAGTGGACATCCCTGTCTTGTTCCTGATCTTCGGGGAAAGGCTCCCAGTGTTTCCCCATTGAGAATGATATTTGCTGTGGGCTTTTCGTAGATGGCTTTGAAGACGTTGAGGAATGTTCCCTCTATCCCTACACTCTGAAGAGTTTTGATCAGGAATGGATGCTGTATTTTGTCAAATGCTTTCTCTGCATCTAATGAGAGGATCATATGGTTCTTGGTTTTTCTCTTGCTGATATGATGAATCACATTGATTGTTTTATGAGTGCTGAACCAGCTTTGTGTCCCAGGAATGAATCCTACTTGGTCATGATAAATAATTTTCTAATGTACTTTTGGATCCTATTGCCTAGTATCTTGTTGAGAATTTTTGCATCCATGTTCATCAGGGATATTGGTCTGTAATTCTCCTTTTTGTGGGGTCTTTGTCTGGTTTTGGAATTAAGGTGATGCTGGCCTCATAGAACGAATTCGGAAGTACTCCATCTCTTTCTATCTTTCCAAACAGCTTTAGTATGATAGGTATGGTATCTTCTTTAAACGTTTGACAGTATTCCCCAGGGAAGCCATCTGGCCCTGGACTTTTGTGTCTTGGGAGGTTTTTGATGACTGCCTCAATTTCTTCCCTGGTTTTTGGCCTGTTCAGGTTTTCTATTTCTTCCTGTTCCAATTTTGGTATTTTTAGTTTTCCGGGAATGCATCCATTTCTTATAGATTGCTTAATTTATTGGCATATAGCTGTTCATAATATGTTTTTAAAATAGTTTGTATTTCCTTGGTGTTGGTAGTGATCTCTCCTTTCTCATTCATGATTTTATTAATTTGAGTCTTCTTTCTCTTCTTTTTAATAAGTCTTGCTAATGGTTTATCTATCTTATTAATTCTTTCTAAGAACCAACTCTTGGTTTTGTTGATCTGTTCCACCGTACTTCTGGTCTCTATCTCGTGGAGTTCTGCTCAAATCTTTATTAACTCTCTTCTTCTGGGTGTAGGATATATTTGCTGTTTTTTTGCTAGCACCTTTAGGTGTAAGTTTAGCTTTTGTATTTGAGTTCTTTCCAGTTTTTGAATGTTGCTTGTATTGCGATGTATTTCCCCCTCAGGACTGCTTTTGCTGCATCCCAAAGATTTTGAACGGTTGTATCTTCATTCTCATTAGTGTCCATGAATCTTTTTAATTCTTCCTTAATTTCCTGGTTGACCCTTTCATTTTTTTGCAGGATGGTCCTTAACCTCCATGTGTTTGAAGTCCTTCCAAACTTCTTGTTGTGATTTTGTTCTAATTTCAAGGCATTATGGTCTTAGAATATGCAGGGGACGATCCCCATCTTTTGGTATCAGTTCAGACTCAATTTGTGACCCAGTATGTGGTCTATTCTGGGGAAAGTTCCATATGCACTTGAGAAAAATGTGTATTGAGTTTAGTTTGGATGTAAAGATCTGTAGATATCTGTGACATCCATCTGGTCCAGTGTATTATTTAAAGCTCTCTTTTCTTTGGAGATATTGTGTTCAGAAGACCTACCGAGTGTAGAAAGTGCTAGATTGAAGTCACCAAGTATAAGTGTATTATTATCTAAGTATATCTTAACTTTGCACATGAATTGATTGATATATTTGTCAGCTCCCACATTCGGGGCATATATATTGAGGATTGTTAAGTCCTCTTGTTGGATAGATCCTTTAAGTATGATATAGTGTGCTTTTGCATCTCTCACTATAGTCTTCGGGGTAAATTTTAGTTTATCTCATATAAGGATGGCTACCCCTGCTTTCTTTTGAGGACCATTTGAGTGGTAAATGGTTCTCCAAACTTTTATTTTCAGGCTATAGGTGTCCTTCTGTCTCAAATGAGTCTCTTGTAGACAGCAAATAGATGGGTCCTGCTTTTTTATCCAGTCTGGAACCCTGCGCCTTTTGATGGGGTCATTAAGCCTTTTCACATTCAGAGTACTATTGAAAGATATGACTTTAGGGTCATCATGATATCTATTCAGTCCTTGTTTTTGTGGATTGTTCCACTTGACTTCTTTTTAATGCAGAATTTTAAGAGTCCCCCTTAAAATTTCTTGTAGAGCTGGTTTGGAGGTCACATATTCTTTCAGTTCCTGCCTGTCTTGGAAGCTCTTTATCTCTCCTTCCTTTCTGAATGAGAGCCTTGCTGGATAAAGTATTCTTGGTTGCATGATTTCTAATTTAGGACCCTGAATATATCCTGTCAACCCTTTCTGGCCTGCCAGGTCTCTGTGGAGAGGTCTTCTGTTACCCTAATACTCCTCCTGATAGAAGTCAGGGATTTCTTGTGTCTTGCTGCTTTAAAGATTTTCTCTTTATCTTTGGAATTTGCAAGTTTAACTATTAAATGTCGAGGTGTCGAAAGGTTTTTTTGTTGATTTTAGGGGGGGATCTCTCTATTTCCTGGATCTGAATGCCTGTTTCCCTTCCCAGATTAGGAAAGTTTTGAGCCATGATTTGTTCAAATACATATTCTGGCCCTCTGTCCCTTTTGGAGCCTCTGGGATCCCCAATTAAACATAGGATTTTCTTCCTTGGGCTGTCGTTTTTTTCCCTTAATCTATCCTCATGGTCTTTTAATTGTTTGTCTTTTTACCTCAGTTTCCCTCTTTGCCATCAACTTGTCTTTTATGTGTGGAATCAGAAAAGACCCCGAATAGATAGGGGAATATTATAAAAGAAAACCATATTTGGGGGCATCACAATGCCAGATTTCTGGTTGTACTACAAAGCTGTGGTCATCAAGACAGTGTGGTACTGGCACAAAAACAGACACATAGATCAATGGAGCAGAATAGAGAACGCAGAAGTAGACCCTGAAGCTTATGGTCAATTAATATTTGGTAAAGGATGAAAGACTGTCCATTGGAAGAAAGAAAGTCTCTTCAATAAATGGTGCTGGGAAAATTGGACATCCACATGCAGAAGAATGAAACTAAACCACTCTCTTTCACCATACACAAAGATAAACTCAAAATGGATGAAAGATCTAAATGTGAGACAAGATTCCATCAAAATCCTAAAGGAGAACACAGGCAACACCCTTTTTGAACTCAGCCACAGTAACTTCTTGCAAGATACATCCAGGAAGGCAAAAGAAACAAAAGCAAAAATGAACTATTGGGACTTCATCAAGATAAGAAGCTTTTTCACAGCAAAGGATACAGTCAACAAAACTAAAAGACAACCTACAGAATGGGAGAAGATATTTGCAAATGACATATCAGATAAAGGGCTAGTTTCCAACACCAAAGAAACAAACAATCCAATCATGAAATGGGCAAAAGCCATTAAGAGAAGTCTCACAGAGGAAGACATAGACATGGCTAACAAGCACATGACAAAATGCTCTGCATCACTTGCCATCAGGGAAATACAAATCAAAACCACAATGAGATACCAACTCACACCTGGGAGAATGGGGAAAATTAACAAGACAGGAAACCACAAATGTTGGAAAGGATGTGGAGAAAAGGGAACCCTCTTGCACTGTTGGTGGGAATGTGAAATAGTGCAGCCATTTTGGAAAACTGTGTGGAGGTTCGTCAAAGAGGTAAAAATAGACCTGCCCTACGACCCAGCAATTGCACTGCTGGGGATTTATCACAAAGATTCAGATGCAATGATACACCGGGACACCTGCACCCCGATGTTTCTAGCAGCAATGTCCACAATAGCCAAATTGTGGAAGGAGCCTCGGTAACCATCGAAAGATGAATGGATAAGGAAGATGTGGTTTAGTATACAATGGAATATTACCCAGCCATTAGAAATGACAAATACCCACCATTTGCTTCAATGTGGATGGAACTGGAGGGTATTATGCTGAGTGAAATAGGTCAATCAGAGAATGACAAACAGTATATGTTCTCATTCATTTGGGGAATATAAATAATAGTGAAAGGGAATGTAAGGGAAGGGAGAGGAAATGTGTGGAAATGTCAGAAAGGGAGACAGAAAATAAAGACTCCTAAGTTTGGGAAAGGAACTAGGGTGGTGGAAGGGGTGTAGGGCGGGAGGTGGGGGTGAATGGGTGACGGGCACTGAGAAGGGCACTTGACGGGATGATCACTGGGTGTTATTCTGTATGTTGGCAAATTGAACACCAATAAAATATATTTATTATAAAAAATAAAATAAAATCATCCCAGGGATGATTTCCTCTAGGTCATCCTGTGTGATCTGTGCATGTCCTGTTGGATTCAGGATGCCAGGATTTTTGCATTTATGTGTATCTGAGATATTCTCCATGAGACCCTTCTTGGGTCCATGGTGTGTGTTTGCTGTCAGACTCATCCTGTCCTCCTTAAATAAATTTGATCATGTTCCATTCTCCTTAGGTTTTGGAAGACGTTGAAATGTTTTGGCCTTAATTTTTAAGATATTTTGAGTATTTGTAAATATAGCCATCTGATTTGGCCTTTTCATTATTTTTTTTAACTTTCATTGTTTTCTTTAACGCAGAATATGTCTTAAAGATTTCATTCATTTATTTATGAGAGACACACTGAGAGAAGCAGAGACACAGGCAGAGGAAGTAGCAGGCTGCATGTGGGGAGCCTGACATGGGACTTGATTCCAGGTCTCCAGGATCAGTCTTGGGCTGACGTTCCTGCTAAACCCATGAGACACTAGGGTTGCCACAGGGAGAGTTTTTGATAATGGTTTCAGTCTCTTTATCTGTTCTGTTTTGTTCATTTTTTATTTCTTCATGAAACAGTTTCATTTTACTGAAAATACTAGTAATTTTGTAATTTGCCTCAGTTATCCAATATCTTTGGTGTGTGTTGAGCTTGATAAGTTCATTGTAGATTTGAATTCGAGCCTTTAATCTGATAAGACATTTCCAAATATCTTCTTCCATTCTGTAGGTGGCCTTTTAATTACTTTGTGTGATTTCTTTGCTGTGAAAATGCTCTTTCCTTGATGAAGTCCCCATACTTCATTTTCCTTTTCTTCCCCTTGCCTCTGGAGACACGTCTGGAAATGGTTGCACCTAAGGTAGAAAAAGTGTTGCCTGTGTTTACCTGAGGATTCTGATGGTTTCCTGACTCACATTTAGATCCTTCATTAACTTTCAGTCCATTGTTGTGAATGTCAGAAAAGTGTCCCATTTCATTCTGCATGTGGGTCTCCAATATTTCCAAAACCATTTTTTGAAGAGATTTTATTTTTTTCCATTGGATATTCTTTCCTGTTTTGTCATAATTTTTGACCTTTTATTTCAGGGTCCATTTCTGGGTTCTCAGACATTTCTATTTCACTATAGGTCTGTATTTGTGTCAGTGCCATACTGTCATGATGATCACAATGTTGTAATCTACCCGTCAACCAGAATCAGGATGTCTCCAGCTTTGCCCTGCTTTTTCAGGATTGCTATGGCTATTTGAGGTCTTATGGTTCCCTAAAAGTTTTCAGATTGTTTGCTCAAGCTCTGAGAATAATGCTGGTGATATTTTTATACACCTACTTTGAATGTGTTACTTGCTCTTGGTAGCATAGATATTTTATCAATATGTATTCCTCTAATCTATGAGAATAAATATTTTCAATCTATTTGTGTCTTTCTTACTGTCTTCCATAAGTATTCTGGAATTTTGCGACTGTACATCCTTCCCTCTTGGGTTAGGATTTTTCCTCATTATATTATTATTTCTGGTGCAAGTATAAATTGCATCAACTCCTTGATTTTCTCTTTTTCTGTTTCATTTGAACTATATAGAAAATCCGCTGACTTCCTTGTATTGATTTTAAAATACAATTCAGATTTTGCTGAATTCAGGTATCAGTTGTAGCAATTTTTTCAAAACAATCTTAGGATTTGAACTTAAAGTAACTTGTATGTGAAGAGTGAAAGTTTGACTTTTTCTTTGCTGTTTGTATGATTTTTCCTTCCCTTTGTTGTTTGATTGTTGAGGCTAGGACTTCTAGCACTATGGTGAAGAACAGTGGTGATGGTGGGCATCCCTGTCCTGTTCCTGATCTTAGGGGAAAAGCTCTCAAATTTTCCCTTCAAGGATGACATTCCCCATCTGTCTTCTGTAGGTGGCTTTTGTGAAGTTGAGAATGTCTCCCCATCTCTACACAGCAACATGTTTTTTCAAGAAAGTATAAACTCTTTCACGAAAATTTTTGAGTATCAGTTGAGAGGACAAAATGTCCTTTCCTTTTATTGATGACTCAAATCCCATTGTTTGATTTGCAGATACTGAACCACCCTTGCAGTCCAAAATTTAATCCCATTTGGTCCTGGAGAATTGTGCTATTAATGTACTGTTGGATCCTGTTTCTTAGGATCTTGTTGAAAATTTCGCATCCATATCCATCAAGTCTGTAATTCTCCTTTTCAGTTGGATCTTTCTCTGCTTTTGAGATGAAGGAAATGATACCCTCAGAAAATGAACTTAGAAGTCTCCTTTAATTTCTATTTTTGGAACATTTTCAGGATAGGTATTAATTCTTTTTAAATGCTTGTTGCATTCCCATGGGCAGCCATCTGTCCCAGGACTTTTGATTGTTAGAAGAATTTAAATATGTTTGATTTTCATTTCTTGGTTTTGGGTCTTTACAAATTTTCTACTCACTCCTGTTTCTGACTGGGTTGTTTCTACATTTACTTGAAGGCATCCATTTTTTCTCTGTTGAATTTGTTGGCATGTTATTGCTCATAATGTTCTCTCTGTTTAATAATTTATTTTTAATTTATTTATTCAATATTTTATTTAAGTTCAATCTACCAGCATATAGTAACACCAAGTGCTCATCTCATTGAGTGCCTTACTTAGTGTCCATCACCCAGGTACCATGTCCTACCACACACCTCCCCTTCTGGAACCCTTTGTTCGAGTCCCAGAGATAGGAATCTCTCATGATTTGTCTTCCTCTCTGATTTATCCCCACACAATTTCCCTCCTTCCATTATGATCCCATTCACTTTTTCTCATATTCCACATATAAGTGAATCTATGATGATTGTCCTCTGACTTATTTCATTGGTAAAATACCCTGTAGTTCCATACACGTTGATGGAAATGGTACTTACTGATCCTTTCTAATGATGGAGAAATATCCCTTTGTATATATAAACTGTATCATGTTTATCAATTCATCTGACAAAGGACATCATGGCTTCTCTGGGAATTTGGCTCTTGTGGACATGGCTGCTACAAACATGGGGGTGCAGGTGTCCTGCCATTTCACTGCATCTGTATCTTTGGGATAAATCCCTGACAGTGCAATTGCTGGGTCTTAGGCAGATCTATTTTTAACTCTTTGAGGAACCCCACACAGTTATCCAGAGTGGCTGCACCAGTTCACATTCCCACCAACAGTGCAAGATGGTTCCCCTTTCTCCACATCCTGCCCATTTGGTGTTTTCTTTCTTATTAATTTTCCTATTCTCTGTGGTGTGAAGTGTCAGCTGAATGTGTTTGGATGTGCTTTTTCCTGATAGAGAGTGATGTGGAGCATTATTTTCATGGACTTGTTGGCAATAAGTAGGTTTTTTTTGGAGAAATTTCCGTTCATGTTTTCTCCTCATTTCTTGACTGGATTCCTTGTTTCTTGTGTGTTGAGTTTGATAAGTTCTTTATAGATGTTGGTTACAAGTTCTTTGATTTTTCATTTACTAATATCATCTACCCTTCTGTATGTTGTGTTTTAGGTTTGTTGACAGTTTCCTTTGCTCTTCAGGACATTTTTTTTGATGGAGCTCCCAAAATACAATTTTGCTTTTGATTCCCAGATCATTATACATATGCCTTGCAAGAAATTGCTGTGGCTAAGTTTCAAAATATTGTTCTCTCTCTTCTCCTCCTAGAGATTTTGATGGATTGTTGTCTTATATTTAGATCTTTTAACTATTTTGACTTTATCTTTTGTCTGGTATAAGAGAATGGTCTACTTTAATTCTTCTACATGTGTCATTCAATTCTCCCCGTGCCAATTATTTTTGAGAATATTTTATGTTCCAAGTGGACATTCTTTCCTATTTTATTGAAGATTATAGACTATATGTTTGAGGGTCCATTTCTGGATTCTCTATTCTGATGTATTGATCGTGTGTCTGTTTTTTTGACAGTACCACACCGTCTTAATGGTCACGGCTTTGTAGTACAGCTTGAAATCAGGCATTCTGAAGACCCAGCTTTGGTTTTCTTTCTCAACCTTACTCTGGCTATTGGAGCTCTTTTCTGATTTCATAGAAATCTGAGGATTATTTGTTCCATCACTAGGAAGAAAGCTTGTGGTATTTTGATAGGAACTGCATGCAATATCTAGATTGCCCTGGGTAGCATAGACATTTTCACAACGTTTATTCTTCTGATCCTTGAGCATAGAATGTTTCTCCATCTGTTTGTGTCTTCATTCATTTCTTTCATAAGTGTTCTCTAGATTTAAAGTACAGGTTCTTTACCTTATTGGTTAGGTCTATTCCTAGGTATCTTATATTGGAGCCATTGTAAATGGGTTTAATACCCTAATTTCTCTGTTATCAGTATCATTGTTACTGTGTAGGAATGCAGCTGCCTTCTAGCTGTGGTGTATCTCCTGCCACATCCCTAAGTTGCTACGTCCTTTCTAGAAATTTTAGATGCCATCTCTTGTGATTTATATAAAAATATCATGTACTCTGCAAAGAGGGAGAGTTTTAATTCATCTTTGCCATTTTGAATGCCTTTTATTTTGTTGTCTGATTGTTGATGCTAGGAATTCTATTTCTTTTGTGAGCAGAATCGGTGAGGGCCTGCATCTGTGCTGTCTTCCTGAGTTTAGGGACAAGCTCTTTTAATCGTCATTGAGTATGAGATTCACTGTGAACTTTCCTTAGATGGCTTTTAAGATATTGAAGCATGTTCCCTCTACCCTCTAGTTTGAAGAGTTTTAATCAGGGATGCCTGCTGTAATTTGTCCCATGAGTTCACTGCATCTAGTTAGAGGACAATATACATCTTGTCTTTTCTATTTTTTTATAAAGATTTTATTTATTTATTCATGAGTGACAGAGAGAATGAGAGGAAGAGAGAGAGAGAGAGAGAGAGAATTTAGGCAGAGAACAAACAGGCTTCATTCAGGGAGCCTGACATGGGACTCAATCCTGGGACTCCAGGTAATGCCCTTGCCTGAAGGTAGGAACTAAACAGCTGAGCCACCCAGGCATCCCTCCTTGTCTTTTCTATTTTTTTACTATTACCTACAAATACTTATTGTAACACTTGAATAGAACTACAGGAAACTCTTGGCATTGATAGAAAATATTGATTCGTTGTTAGGTTACAAAAATTTATACATAGCAAAATTTAATGCTCTTTACATAGAATATATTAGACTACTTAAATAAAACTTTCAGAAATTCCTGGTAATAGCTACGAGAATTAGAAAAGTAAAATTAAGCTTGAGACATTGCATCTTCTAGAACACTGGACTCTAACAGCACCTCCACTGCTGGAAAAAATATTTAAGTCTGTCATGCAACAGGAAAACAAAGCAAGCTATTCTGGAACAACTGTTCTACACAGAAGAGAGCTTCTCCCAATTAAAAATGGTGAAAATCCAAATAAGCATTTTAGGCATTAACGAGAACAAAAAGAATCCAAATGAAATATTATACTTGATGTTCAATTTTAATAGCATCTTGATAAAGGTATGCTTCCTTTCATTTTAATACATTTCTGCTCATGTATATGTTTTAAAATCCAGGAAACAGCCAATCCAAAAGTTAATTGTTAACATGAATATGCATAATTAACCCTATATTATGCAGCCCCTTTAAAAAACCACTGATGCACCCAACAGCTATAAGTATCATTTCATAAAGAACAACACAGTTTACCATCACTAATACCCAATACTTATAATCACTTAATGTGTTGGAACACAATGATTTAGAAGGCAAGTTTCTTTTGAAAATGGCTTAAACACAAGCAGGTGTTTTTTGCTGAACATTGAACTTGTATTATTTCAGGAAAGTTTTCAATTTAAAAATGAAATAAATGCCAATTCTAATTTAAACTACTTAAGTATTCAAGTCTATAAAAGTAGGAGGAGGTCTGTGGTTCATTTGTAAATGAGGTTTTTAGATAGTTGGTACAAAACGATAAACTTGCTATTCAGACCACATAAAAATGGTTCAGAATGGTGGTCATTTTAATAAGGTAACACTTCTTAATTAAGAAAAACGTTTGTGGAACAAAAGCCTATGAAGGATTTTGGGTCTCCTGTTGTAAAATAAGTTCTTAGAAGTCTAAAACAAATACTTATTAAGGCAGAGCTGACATTTATTTTCCAGGATGAAGAATGACAACTGGTCCATTTTATTCAAGGAAGTCTATTATAAATTTTTTTTGGAAAGCTTGTCAATGAGTCAGAATCCAGCTTCTTCAATGGTAGGTGTAATAGATTTATAGTAGATCCTTTTAGCATTATTGAAAAATAGGTTTCTGATTGGATCAGGAGACTAATGCGTCCTGGACTTAAAGAATAGAGAAGTCAGTTAATTTAAAAAAAAGCCAATTGTTAAGAATCACAAGATCTTGAGCCAAAGTTTAATAAATGTCAGCTTTCAGAAATGGAACCCTCACCCCCATTCCATTTTATTCCCTATATAGGTAAACTTACATTAGGACGGATGGCATATGTGTACTGATGGTCAAATTCCTTGATGCTGGCACATCCTTAGTCACTCTCAAGGAGTATGCCATATTCCCATCACTCCTCTTGGTAGGATCGCTCTACCAATAAACGTGAATATGCCACAAATTTCAGAAAGATCAACAATCATTTTGTCAAAGTGTTGACTTTTAAAATGGCTAACATGAAACCTCCAATATCTGCTCTCAAGAAAAAGATTGACATACAGGAATGTTTTCCTAGAAATACATCCCCACAGCTTGAGAAAGACAGGGAAGTGTTTGTACTTCTATACTTGTTTGTTTGGTGGGATACACATCTGTACTGCAGATCAGCTGTCTGATGACTTCTCAGAGCTTCAAACTCATCAGCTGTAACATTCTGGCAAACATTTATGTGTAAGAATTGAGTTGTTCTTTTGACCTAGCCTGGATATGTTGAAGTTCCTGTTCTTCCTTTGCCTGCATTTTGCTTGCCTCCTTTAAGTAAGCCCAGTGAGAAGACAGTATCATTAGGAAGTGATCTGGAAAGAAGGGTGAGCATGATTGGTAGTGAGCATGTCAGAAGTCAAAGCAAGCTGCTAGGCAGATTAGACCATCTTTACTGTCAAAAGGTAGAGTCGGATATTCTGTATTAATACTCATTCTGCTGTCAGAGCCATCAGATACTGGAAGCATGCTCGACTAGTATGCTTAAGAGTTAAAAGGCTGAAAAAAATTAGTATACAGACATAATGAACTGAAAAAAATGGCCAAGTTATTCTTAAGAAAAAGCAAAAATGAAATAGGAGAGGATGTTTTTTTGTTTTCTGGAGCATTTTTTGTTTTTGTTCTTGTTTCTTACCATTTTGGGAGTAATTTTAACTAACACAGATGTTCAGAAACACATTGTGTGCTTCTTTTAAAATCAGTGTCGTGCAAAGATCATTCCTCTCTGTGGATAAAAATCAATTCCAGAAAGGCCTAGAAGTGAATAATACTTATTTTGAGTAACGAATATAAACCATGTATTTAACATGGCAAAATTACCTGAATGTCAAGACTACAATTTTAAGACCTCTAAGCAAAGCACGCAGTCTGTGTTAACACATTTTCAGTAGTGAAACTCCTGGTTTTGTTCTCTGCCATTAGTGCATTTCAGAAAGTGTACAAATCCTTCTTCTTTTGAGTTGATGTGACCAACACTTCTTTCCCGCTTATTTTCTTCATCTTTCCTGCAAAATCTACATCTCCAGTGCCTCATATTTCCCTTTCAACATATCTGAGACTTTCAGATCCAGGCACAATTTCTGTTTACCTTAAAACCTGAAGTGCAGCTGGAGACCTGGGTCTGAGGAAACAGGGACTTGCACCAAAACGTGACAACACCAGGTTACTGATGGTGTGGCTCTGAAAGGAGGGACTGTGTTGTGCCAAGAGAACACATGCCCCACATTCAGATCCTGGTCTCATAGAAAACAACTGGGTGCTCTTTATTTTTCTTCACATTGTACTCTAGCTAGTGGCATACTTGGAGGGGCATTTATTTGGTAGTGAGCCATGTAGTCCGAAAATAATGTTTAGTCAAATTTAAAATATGTTTGCCTTTTTTCCCAGAGTCTAAGAAAACAAAATCCAGATGAAAACATCTCTCTGCCGTCTTCTCTCCAGCACTGGTATCGGTTATAAAGCAAGCAAAAGTAACGGACAATCATTGACAATGAATGAATAAAGAAGATGTGGTCTCTGTATACAATGGAATATTATTCAGCCATTAGAAACGACAAATACCCACCATTTGCTTTGACGTGGATGGACCAGGAGGGTTTTATGCTGAGTGAAATAAGTCAATCAGAAAGGACAAACATTATATGGTCTCATTCATTTGGGGAATATAAAAATAGTGAAAGGGAATAAAGGGGAAAGGAGAGAAAATGAGTGGGAAATATCACTGAGGGTGATAAATCATGAGAGACACCTAACTCTGGGAAATGAGCAAGGGGTAGTGGAAGGGGAGGTGGGCAGGGGGTGGGGTTGACTGAGTGACAGGCACTGAGGGGGGCACTTGGCAGGATGAGCACTGGCTGTTATGCTATATGTTGGTAAATTGAACTCCAATTAAAAAATAAGTCAAAAAAATTTTAAAAAGTAACAGACAAGGCAGGTGTTACAAAGTTTTAGCGCTACATTTAGAGATACCGCTCCAAGTTCCAGAAAGTTATTTTTTAATAGATCCTCACCAATGCCAGTACATAACTGAATCATTTTCACAACATGGAAATAGCCAGATCTCATCATTTTGTAATTCATTCCCCACATGTTGTTGCTATAACAGCATTGGGAAGGAGGAGTTAAGATTCTGGATCAGGGTCCTTGATCTTGTCTCGTAACTGGAATATGATAGACAGTTATGCAATCATTCTGATTTCCGATGAAATCAGAGGTCTGGGAGAGCAAAAACTGCAAGTCGACATGTAGAAAACCGACTACCTTTTGGACGTAGGAGGTGTGGATTTTGTCATGGAGACATATAGCTGTGGCGATGATGACAGGAGGGAGGCTGGTCCAGAATATTCTGCAGAGTAGTATGAGTAGCAGAGAGGAAAATCTGAACCTTTTATGTCCGCCTCCATGGGGATGTGCTGCCTTCAAGGTGCACAGGTGGTAAAGAGGGAGGAATCCCAGGATACTAATGGGTCTAACGAACCCCAGTGTTGTAGGAAGAATGTGTGGCTCAAATGTGATGCACAGCAGTAAGGACAGGAGCATGGACGGTGGCTGAGGACAGTGAGTCCAGGTGTGGGCTTCCTGCTCTATTTTGTCATACCCCGAGTGTTATCCTGGGACCAGATTATAAAGGACAAACAAGAGATGAGACCCTGTTTAAGTGTTTCTGGGTGATGTCACTGCATTCCCAGACTCTGTAGATTAAACAACAGACACTCATTCTCACAGCTCTGGAGGTTGGGATGTCTGAGGTCCAGGTGCAGGCAGATGTGGTATCTGGAGAGTGCCCACGTCCTAGCGCGTCCTTTCCCTGTCACCTCATATGGGGCCCAGAGGCAGGGAGCTTTCCTAGACCTGGTGTATAAGGTCCCTGATCCCATCATGAGGCTGCACCTCCTGACCTAAGTGCTCCCCTAAGGCCCCACCCCATCCTCCCTTCACATGGACATTAGGTTCCAAAACAGGGATGTAGAGGTCACACAGAGTGAGCTGATATCAGCACCTGAAGGATCCATGAGATATTCCCTACAGGTGGAAAGTCCTCCTCCACCTTTGTGCTCTCAGTTCTCATAATAGTTTAGTTTAATTTGTCATCACACCTTATCTTTAATTGTCACCTGCTGACACCTGTGATCACCAGTCCTCCCTCTTCTCCTCCAGCCCCACCCATGGGATATCCAGCAGGAACCATTGAATTCCCTCCTTTGATGGAGATGTGACACTGAATCCACACAAGTCCCTCCTGGAGCAGGACCTCGTCCCTACCACTGTCCCACAACACACACCATGAGCCAGTGTCCTTCCAAAATCCAAGCACTTATGACGTGATGACAGGCCTGCCCTGCTCTCAACAGACACGATGATGAAGGTGATAAAGGTTTGTACTCTCATGTCTGTGTGTGTTTGGGGTGCTCTTCAGACTACACATCCTCACAACATACTTCTTGGGGCCCCTTGCTTTCCCAGATTCACATTGATATTGATTCTTTAAGAGTGGTTAAAGACTGAAGTCACACCTGCACTCCGTCTTCTCTCCATTTGATTTTTGAGCCCTTTGTAGTGTCATGACCAACATGAATTTTATGTTGTTTCTAAAATCCTTGCATATGAGAATTGATGAATACCCACCCTTTGCAACAACGTGGATGGAACTGGATGGTATTATGCTCAGTGAAGTAAGTCAATTGGAGAAGGACAAACATATGGTCGCATTTATTCAGGGAATGGAAAAATCGAGAAAGGGAATAAAGGAGAAAGGAAGGAAAATGAGGGGGAAATGTCAGGGAAGGAGACAGAACATGAGAGAATCCTCACTCTGGGAAATGAACAAGGGGTAGTGGAAGGGGAGGTCGGTGGAGGGTTCGGGTGACTGGGTGACAGGCAGTGAGGGGGGCACTTGGCCGGATAAGCACTGGGTGTTATGGTATATGTTGGCAAATTGAAATCCAATAAACATACACAAAATAAAATAAAATCATTGCACAATGAGCTGGGTAGTTGTTTCATGTTCCATGTATATAGCTGGGACTCTTATAGAAGAGAAGTTGTGGTAAATGGAGATATGGGTAATAAACTGGTTTTTATGGACAGTAGTAAGAAATTTTAAGCAGATTTGTCCTTGAGCATATAAGAAGAGTTGTTGACTAAATCCAACCAACTTTCCAAAACAGAAACTGAATAAGGAATAAGCAAAACAAGAGGCACTGCCATTTTTGGGTGTTGGAATATTTCACTTTCTATGACAACAAAGTGTGTAAGTTAGAGATTGAATACGTAAGCACAGAATCCTGTACCCAGAGAGACTCCCTTGGGGAAACTGCTCCTTGGAGAGGAAGACCAGACCCTGACAGGAAACCTGCCCAGAGCCTCCATCTGCATCTGCTCCTGGGCCTTCAACACAGAAGTGGTGAGGACTGTGCACCCCCTGGTGGTACTGATCCCCTTCTACAGGGAGGTTTGTGTCTGGACTCACACTGAGGTCGACTCACTGTGTCCTTCGCACAGTAATACACGGCCGTGTCCTCGGCTCTCAGGCTGTTCATCTGCAGATACAGCGTGTTCTTGGCGTTGTCTCTGGAGATGGTGAATCGGCCCTTCACAGCGTCTGCGTAGTATGTGCTACTTCCATCATACCAAATAACTGCGACCCACTGCAGCCCCTTCCCTGGAGACTGACGGACCCAGCTCATGTCATAGCTACTAAAGGTGAATCCAGAGGCCACACAGGACAGTCTCAAGGTCCCCCCAGGCTTCACCAGGTCTCCCCCAGACTCCACCAGCTGCACCTCACCCTGGACACCTGCAAACACAAGACATCCTGGTCAGGAAACTGTCCCACATCCCCTGTTTCTGTCACTCACCTCCACTCACATACTCAGGGTTTCTGGTTCTTCATGAATTACCTTTTAAAATAGCGACAAGGAAAACCCAGCAGAGCACAGACTCCATGGTGGTTTGTCTGTGTTGTGTCCTGAGCACTGAATGGGGTCACCTGGGAACCCTGGGGCTGGAGTTCCTCTCCCAGCTGCAGGGTCGGGGCTGGGCTTCTTTAATAAGTGGAGGGAGGCCCCTATTTGCATGTCCCCTGACTATATAGTCACCTACCAACTTAGATTCAATTCTTAATAAGTTATATACAAAGATTGCTTCACAACCCCAGATCAGTTTGTTTTGGTTTCACAGTGAATTTATGATGTTCTAATCCATGCATTTATCTTTGCATTTCTGTTCCTCTTTAAAGGTCTTTCATTAGTATAGGCCATTTTTAAACAGTTTTTATTCTGCTTAATGAAGTTTAATCATAAATATTTATTTTTGGTACCAGTATAAAGGTGATTGTTTTCTAAATTTGATACAGAAAATTTGTTGTTAGGGTGTAGGATTTAACCTTATTGTCTATGCTGATTTTATATCCTGAATTTTCTTTGAGCTCATTAGTTACTTGTAATTGTTTTTTGAAATAATTTTCCTCATTGACTATGTATATGCAAACAAATTATTTAACTTCCTATTGACTTATTTTAATATCATTTATTTTATTATTGCCTAATTTCAAGGGTAATCTTAGATTTAGGTGCATAAATATTTTCCCTGTTATTTGTCAGATTCTTTACTCAATATTTTGTCTGATTTATAGCAGATTTAGGATAGCAAATGAATTTCTTTTTGCATGTGGATCAGCTGCCTAATATATGGTGTGGTGCGGGACCTCACGAAGGGCAGGAAGTCTGTTCACAACTTCTGCCCAATTCTGATTGGAGATATATATCTTTGGTGTGTGTTGAGATTGATAAGTTCATTTTAGATTTGAATTTGAGCCTTTAATCTGATAAGATTAAGTGGCCTTTTAGTTACTTTGAGTGATTCCTTTCCTGTGAAAATGCTCTTTCCTTGATAAAGTCGCCATAGTTCATTTTCCTTTGTTTTCCCTTGCCTCTGGAGACACGTCTAGAAGTGGTTGCAGCTGAGGTAGAAAAGGCGCTGCCTGTGTTCTCCTGAGGATTCTGATGGTTTCCTGACTCACATTTAGGTCTTTCATCAAGTTTGAGTCCATTTTTGTGAATGATGTAAAACAAGTGTCCCCTTTCATTCTTCTGCATGTGGCTCTCCAATATTGCCAATGGCATTTATTGAAGAGATTTTCTTTTATTCCATTGGATATTCTTTCCCGCTTTGTCAAGATTTTTTGCCCATACTATTCTGGGTCCATTTCTGGGTTCTTAAAGTTTTCTATTTATCTATAAGTCTGTATTTTTTCCAGGGCCATACTATCCTGGTGATCACAACGTTGTAATTTACCTTGCAACCAGAATCACGATGTCTCCAGCTTTGCTTTACTTTTTCAGGATTGCTTTGGTTAGTGGAGGTCTTTGTGGTTCTCTAAAGGTTTTTAGATCATTTGCTCAAGCTCTGCAACAAATGCTGGTGATATTTCATAAATCTGGCTTTGAAGGGATAACTTGCTCTTGGTAGTATAGTTATTTTTTCAATATTTATTCTTCTAATCTATGAGAATAAATATTTCCTATCTACTTGCATCTTCCATACTGTCTTTCATAAGTGTTCTGGAATGTTTAGACTATATATCCATCCCTCTTTGGTTAGGATTTTCCCTCATTATCTGATGATTTCTGGTGCAATTATAAATTGCATCCAGTCCTTTTTTTCCTTCTTTTCTATTTCATTTGCACTATGTAGAAAAGCTATTGACTTCCTTGTATTCATTTTACATGCTCCGATCTTGCTGAACTCCGGTGTCAGTTCTAGAAATTTTTTCAACGAATCTTTGGGATTTAAACTTAAAATAACTTTCGTGTGAAGAATGAAAGTTTGATTTTTTCTTTGCTGAGTTGGAGGACATTTCCTTCTGTTTGTTGTCTGATGGTTGAGGCTAGGCCTTCTACCACAATGGTGAAGAACAGTGGTGATGGAGGGCATCCCTGTCCTGTTTCTGATCTTAGGGGAAAAGCTCTCAACTTTTCCCTGTTGAGGAAGACATTCTCCATGTGTCTTCTGTAAATGGCTTTTATGTTGAATATGTTCCCCTATCTCTACGCAGCAAGAAATTTTTAACATGAAAGTATAATCGCTCTTGCCAAAAGCTTTTTGGGCATGAGTTGAGATTATAAAATGGTCCTTATCCTTTGTTTCATTAATGATCCAAATCCCATTGTTGGATTTGCAGATGATGATCCACCCTTACAGACCAGAAATTAGGCCCATTTCATCATGGCGAATTATCCTATTAAGGTACTGGTGGATCCTGTTTGTTAGGATCTTGGCGACATTTTGCATCCATATCCATCAAGGATATTAGTCTTTAATTCTCATTTTAGGTTAGATCTTTGTCTTCCTTTGAGGTCAAGGCAATGATACCCTCTGAAAATGAGCTTGGAAGTTTCCATTAATTTCTATTTTTTGAAAAATTTTCAGGATAGGTATTAATTCTATTTCAATGCTTGTTGCATTCCCATGGGTAGCCATCTGTCCCAGAACTTTTGATTGTTAGAAGACTTTTAAATATGTTTGATTTTCATTCCCTGGTTTGGAGTCTTTACATATTTTCTATTCATTCCTGTTTCCAACTGGGTTGTTTCTACATTTACTTGAAGGCATCCATTTTTTCTCTGATTGCTGAATTTGTTGGCATGTTATTGCTCATAATGTTTTCTCTAATAGTTTATTTTTCATGTATTTATTCCATATTTATTTAAGCTCAATTTTCCAACATAGAGTAACACCAAGTGCTCATCTCATCACGTGCCCTCCTTAGTGCCCGTCACCCAGGTACCAGGTCCTACCACCCACTTCCCTTCCCCAGCCCTTTGTTTGACTCCCAGGGATAGGAGTCTCTCATGTTTGGTCTTCCTCTCTGATTTATCCCCTCTCATTTTACCTCCTTCCCTTATGATCCTTTTCGTTGTATGAGAGAAAGTATGATGATTGTCCTTCTGGGACTGACTTATTTCATTGGCATAATACTGTGTAGTTACAAACATGTTGATGGAAATGGTAGCTACTGATCCTTTCTAATGACTTAGAAATATCCCTTTGTATATATAAACCATATCATGTTTATCAATTTGTCTCTCAAAGGACATCGTGGCTTCTCCCAGAATTTGGCTATTGTGGACATTGCTGCTATAAACATTGGGGTGCAGGTATCCTGCTGTTTCACTGCATCTGTGTCTTTGGGATAAATCCCTGACAGTGCAATTGCTGGGTCGTAGGCAGATCTATTTTTAACCCTTTAGGAACCTCCACACTGTTTTCCAGAGTGGCTGTACCAGCTCATATTCCCACCAACAGTGGAAGAGGGTTCCCCTTCCTCTACATCCTCTCGAACATGTGTTGTTTTATTTCTTATTAATATTCGCCATTCTCTGTTGTGTAAAGTAGCAGCTGATTGTGTTTGGATGTGCTTTTATCTGATAGAGAGTGATGTGGAGAATTTTTTCATGGACTTGTTGGCCATATGTAGGTCTTATTTGGAGAAATTCCTGTTCAAGATTTCTCCCCATTTCTTAACAGGATTCCTTGTTTCTTGGGTGTTGGTTTTGATAAGTAATTTACACATGTTGGATACAAGCCCTTTGCCTTATATGTTATTTGATAATATTATCTTCCCTTCTGTTGACTGTTTCTTTTGCTGTGCAGAAGTTATTTATCTTGAAGAAGTTCCAATAATTCATTTTTACTTTTGTTTCCCTTGCCCTCATGGATGTATCTTGCAAGAAGTTGCTGTGGCCAAGTTCAAAAGGGGTATTTCCTCTACTATTTTGATGGAATCTTGTCTCACACTTAGATATTTCATATATTTTGATTTTATCTTTTTGTACAGTGTAAGAGAATGGTCTAGTTTCATTCTTCTGCATGTGGCTGTCCAATTTTCCCAGCACCATTTATTGAAGACAGTGTCCTGAATATGGTCACCCAGGGATACTGGGGCTGGGGCTCCTCTCCGAGCTCAAAGTCTGGACTGGGGTGCTTTAATTAGTGGAGGGAGGGCCTTATTTGCATGTTCTCTGACTATAACCTCAGCTTTAAATTTTTATTTTTGATGCAAGTAAAGTGATATTTTTGTTAATTTTATATAGTTTTTGTTAGTGTTGGAATCATAACTGTATTTGTTTATTTTATATCCTGAATTTTCCCTGAAATCCTTAGCTGATTCTTCGTTTGTAGAGTTTGTAGGCATTGCCCCTGTAGCAGATCATGTCATATGGAAATGAATAATATTTCTTCCTCTCTATTGATTAATTTTTTATTGCCAACTTTCCCTGGGTAGTTCTTCACCTCGTTGGAGCAGAATAAATTGCTCTGCTTTTCTTCTGATTTCATTGCCTCATCTAATAGCTCAGTAGACATAAGACATAACTAAGGGGAGATGCATTTCATTTTCCAGGTGCATGAGCTACGTAAAATACAACACCCATACAATGACCACAGCAGGCAGCACTTCTGCCCTTAGACAATACGATGGTGTGTTTGTGGATATTTAAGGCCAGGATTTGGGTTTTGGTCAGTGAATGAGTGAGCAGATGACAAGGGTTGTTTGCAGAGCCTTCTGAGCCCTGTTCCCTACCATGATTTGCAGGATGGTTTTCCTCTCTTGAAACAGAGAAAGAGTAAATCCCAACAAATATTTATTTGACTGGCTTAGGGAGCTTAAAAGGTTCTTTACACAACAAATGCAGCCTGAAAAAGCCAGAGTATCAGCGTTGGATTCATGTGTCACTAGTATCTTTGTCTGTGCCTACAAAACTTAGGAATGTCTGTCTTAACTCTGTAAAGAAAGTCTATAATCTTTTGATAAGGATTGCATTGACTGCATAGCAAGTTCTGGGTAGCATATATTTTAAAAATATTCCTGTTTTTGAAATTATTTCATAACTTTCTTATTCACACCTAGAGTGATGCAGAGACATAGTGAGAGGGAGAAGCGGGATCTCTACAGGGAGCCCATTGTGGAATCCATCCAAGGACCTTGAGTTTGACGAGAGCCAAAGGCAGACACTCAATCACTGAGCAACACAGGTGTCCAAACAATAGTTATTCTTCTAATACATAAACATGCAATGGTTTTCTATCTCGTTGTGTCTTCCTCAGTTTACTTCTTAAAAAGCTGTATAAGTAGAAATATGTTGAAAAAATCAAAGTACCTCAGGAGGGGGACATCACAATGTTGGTGGTCAAGCTGTATTACTGAGTCGTTATCATCAAGACAACCTGGTACCTGCACAAAACAACACATAGATGAATGGAACAGAGTAGAGAAGCCAGAAATGGATAATCAACTCTATGATCAACTAATCCTCCAGAATCAAGAGTGCATGTGCAATGGAAAACACACAGGCTCATCAATAAATAGTGTAGAACACTCGCCAAAGTAACTGAAGAAGACACAAAGAAAGTGAAAATACACCATGCCCATGAAATGAAAGAATAAATATTTTTAAGATGCCTCTACTATGCAGAGCAGTCTACACATTCAATGCAATCCCCATCCATTTACCATGTTCCCCAGTGTAGTTAACTCGCCATGTGATATTGAGTGTACAATATAGTGATGACACTTCCATCCATCCCCCACTGCTCCTAGGACCAGTGCTCTCCCTTATCCAGGTCTGCTATGTCACTTGGGCCCTCCCACCTCCCCCTTTACTAACCAACAGTATGTTTCCATATTGAAGAGTATGTTTCATGGTTTGTCTCAATAAATTTTTCCCCTTGGATAATTTGTGTTTTTTAATTGAATTTTGCATATGAGTGAGTCATACGGTATTTGTCTTGTTGTGACTTAGTTAACATTACACGCTATCTAGTTCTATACTCTTTGCTGCAAATTGCAAGGATTCATTCTTCTTTGTGTATGTCCCGCATCTCTGCATCCTTTCATCAGTAGTGGACAGTTGGGCTGCTTCCCTTATTTGTCTATAGCACAAACAGGTCCTATAAATATAGGGATGTGAACTTCTCTTTGAATTAGTGTTTTATTTTTTGGGTAAATACACTGTACCACAACTATTTGATCATGCAGTAGTTCTATTTTTAACTGTAGTAGGAATATCTATACTGTTTTCACAGTGTCTACACCAATGTCACTCCCACCAGCAGTGTAAGAGGAACCTTATCCCTTCTAGAAACACTTCACAGTGTTTATATCATGGAAGAAGTTTTCAGAGCATGATGCTAAGACCCTAAGAGGAGACGACTGTTTAACTCCTTCCCTGGATTAAGAAATCCCTCAATCTTGTGTTCTCTGGTGAGTGTGAGTGTCCTCTGATGGTCCAAGTCCACATGTTGGATCCCAGGATCCCAGCAGACATTCACGGATCTGTTTTCCTCCCTTCTCTTTTATCCACAATCAACATAGAGAACTTTGCAGCATGAGCACCATGGAGCCTCCTGTTCAGAGAATGTCTCCCCTTACTTATTTCCCATCTTTGCCTCCTCACTCTGCTCCTGGCTTACAAATATCCAGATACCCTTACTGTATTCAGAGGTTTCCAGGAATCTTGTATCAAGTATTCTTTAGCATATTTAAGAGACAGAAGCACTTTTTCTTCCATAAAAGTGAGAAGAAAATGAAAGATGCTTTCTGGACTCACAAATGATACTGAAACAGGCAGATAAAGTGCTCTGCCTCAAACATGTACCAAATTCAAAGAAAAGGAAGGGTTGAACCAGATTAAAAAAAAACAGCACAGTAGTTGGAGTCTGAGATTCAGAACATTCTCAAGCCTTGATCCTAGTGGAATGTTGCCCAGATGGATGTTCATTGCTTAGTGTTGGTGATGCCTTTTGAACTTACATTTTACCTCCTCTGAAACAAAATGCCAGCACCTGTTCTTTAATGTTTGCGGAGAATTGTGTTCATAAGGAGGTGGTCTGTGTTTTATTTTATTTTTTAATTTATTTTTTGTTTGCTTTTGCATTTTGTTTGGTGTTTCCAGTTTTTTTTAAGATTTTATTTATTTATTCATGATAGACATGCACAAAAAGAGAGGCAGAGACACAGGCAGAGGAAGAAGCAGGCTCCATGCAGGGAGCTCGATGTGGGACTTGATCCGAGGACTCCAGGATCACCTCGGGCTAAAGGTGGCACTAAACCACTGGGCCACCGGGGCAGCCCTGTTTCCAGTTTTGTGTGTGTGTATGTGTGTGTGTGTGTGTTAGATTCATAGATCTATCACCTCCTAGAAAAGGATTTACACCAAAAGTAGGTACCCAAATATCACCATACCTGAGTTAGATGATTAGATTTTGGAAGATATAAATTATGATATGTAGGTAAAATTTGGCCTTGGGTCATTACTGTTATGGGTTGCCATTTAGGGTGATGCCAATGTGTGTCACTGTCAATCCCATGTGAGAATAAGGTGAACATTTGCATGTCTGAGTATGGACTGTATTTATCTAGGTCATTGTTGAGTCTGTGGTTGATAACTTTGTGGCCCAACAGATTGTCATGGTTGATAATTTCAGAGATCTTGATATTACCACCATGATGGGGAGTTTTGATCTGGACATTGGGGGATTGAAAGACATTCACCTTCTGTCCATCTCATGTCTCCAGATGCGAGGGACTGAGGACTCAACATCCATTAGTGGTTTCACTCTGTGAATTGGGCAGGGAAAACCTCATAACCAAGTGAAGCCACTTTCCTCTATAAACTCCAGGTCTCTTTCTGGTTCTGTGTGTCTAACTGAACTCAGATACGTGTACATGGATGGAAGGAAAACTCCATGAGTCAGAGAGAGACTTTGCCGTATAAACAAGGAAAGGTCCCTAAATTTGTCATTGCACCTGAGTCTGGTGTGCACCTGGTTCTCTGCAGGCCTGATGGGATGATGCAGGACACCTGTCAGTGGAGAGGGGAGCCATCCCTACAAACTTGGCTCTGGGATGTCTGCCAGAACCCATTACCATCCTCACAGTGAATGTGATTAGACCCAGGGGTATCCACAGGGTGTCTCTTACCAGCAATCTTTAGGTCCCTAGCATTTGTGTGGAGCCATCAAGCCTCTGAGTTGTTTCTCTCCAAGTGTTTCATTGCCATAGGTTCTATTGGATGGGAAATGTAGCCTCTTTCAGTAAGTTCAGAGAACCCACCTCTCCTGGAAGGAGTCATTCCTGGGATCTTGTCTCTGGTATAAACCTCTGATCTGTGTTCTGATAGTGAAAGTGAAGGTCTTCTTCCCTTGAAGATAAAATCTGATATGGTTTCCACACTTATTCCCAACTATTCTCATTGTGAATCACTAACGAGATTGTCATTGGTCTGATAATTCTCCCAAGGAGCCAGTGCTGGGATCCATGGGTGGTGTCAGGTGGTGGAGACCGGGGTACAGATCCTGGTAAAAAGGCATCCCCAAGCTCAGTATTGTTTCCTACAGAGGAAAGGGAGGTGAATGGGAATGCCAGCTGACACTTGTCTGTGACTTCTGCAGATCCAGCAGCACTCTGTGCACGAGGATGGACCAGGAGCTCAGGATGACCCCACGCAGGCAGGTTGTGGGAGACCATGCCTGGATAGGCTGCCCGTGAGGTGTGGGCACAGATGATCTAGTATGGGCAGCTTTGGATCGATGTCGAGCCAAAGGGACACCACACTGATAGTCCCTATATTTTAGTTAACCAATGTTGTTTATCTGTTATTAATAAAATGATAAAATGCAAAAAGAGAGACTTGTTTAATTAGATCCCTTTGGCTATGTCCTTTGAGGCAAAATTTCTCTTTATTCCTGAATGTATAATGATCATAAAATTATTCTGAAACCTCTGTGTCTCTCATGAATAAATAAATAAAATCTTTAAAAAATTATTCTGAAACCTTAAAAAAGACTTTTATAAATATACGGTAGATTTTCTGTCAGTTAAACGGCTTTATTTTTATTTTAGAAATAGTACACAGAGTGAATCTTAAAATTTTTGAAGTGTAAAGCACAGTACTGTTAGGCATATGCACTGGAAATTGTCACCCTGAAGCACCTACAACAGAACCTCATTGATTCCACAACACCTGTTATGAAGGTCAGCCCTTGCCGGCTCAGAGGCTCAGGAGCCAACCAGAGTTGTATTGCTGGTCACATATCATCTGGGCCTTTGCAAGAGCTCCCAGGGTTATTGATATAATTGAGTTGAGTAGAGATACAGATAATATGTTAATGTTTACAAGGTATATCCTTTTCATCCCTCATGTAGGAAGCAAATAACATCAGGACAATTAGGCAGGAGTTAAAGCACATGCATATTCCAAAGCAAAAATTTAAGAATAAGCCATCTACTCCCAAGTCATACAAGATTCTGAGGGGCAAGATGACGGAAGAGTAGGGTCTCCAAGTCACCTGTCCCCACCAAATTACCTAGATCACTTTCAAATCATCCTGAATACCTA
Organism: Canis lupus familiaris; assembly: GCF_011100685.1. Lineage (NCBI taxonomy): Eukaryota > Metazoa > Chordata > Mammalia > Carnivora > Canidae > Canis > Canis lupus. The sequence continues at coordinate 75,609,826 of NC_049229.1, forward strand.
CAAATTTGGCCTGAGATTTAAAGAGAGAACAGCAGGAATGCTACAGTGAGAACAGTTCACGCTTCTACCAAGGTAGAAACATGGAAAAAAATAAAACAGCATCTAAAGGGGAGGGGCCCCAGCGAGGAGCTGGACTAAAAGAAGCCTTAATAATCTACATTTTTTAAAAAAGATTTTATTTATTTATTCATCTCTCTCTCTGTCTCTGTCTCTCTCTCTCTCTCTCACACACACACACACACACACACACACACACACACAAACACAGAGGCAGAGACACAGGCAGGGGGAGAAGCAGGCTCCAAGCAGGGAACCTGATATGGGACTCGATCCAGGGTCTCCAGGATCACACCCTGGGGTGAAGGCGGTGCTAATCTGCTGAGCTACCCGGGCTGCACAATAATCTAATTTTATCCTACATTTCGCTACACCAATTGTTAGAGTATAAAGTCCAGAATTTCCATTTTTTAATAGATTATTAAATTTCATTTTCACATAAGTGGTAATTAGTGAATCTCTAAATACTACCAGCTTTGTTTAATAGAAAAAACTGCCTGAATTATGCATGAAACAGAGGACAATGTTTAAAATTTCCAGTTGTAGTTCTTCTTTTAAATTTTTATTTGAATTGCAGTAGACACTCCTGTGTGTGTGCACGTGTGTGGTAATTAAGTATTATTCAATTATACACATGTGTATATTTGTGTACTCAGCACCACAACTAAGCCATAGAACTGTTCTATAGAAAGTATCCCTCATGCAATCCTCTTATAGTCAGTCACCACAATACCACTCACTTCCCTAACTGTTGGAAACCACTAATCTTTATAACATTTTCATGTCAAAAATGTTATAAAATTGGAATCATACACAATGTACCTTAGGGATTGCTTTTTTCACTCAGCATAATTCCCTCTAGGTTCATCTAATTTGTTGTGTGTATCGATAATTTGTTTCTTTTCATAGCTGAGTTGTATCCCATGGTGTAGATGTAAAATGTTGGTTTTACCATTAATTGGCTGAAGGATATAGGGGCTGATTCTGAGTTTTAGCTGTTACAACTAAAGCTGCTATGAACATTCAAAAAAATGAATTGCAGTAGAGGTCACATACAGTGTAACACCTGTTTCATGTATTCAACATGCTGATTGCACACTTCCATACATCACCCAGTGTTCATCAGGACAAGTGCACTCCCTAAGCCCCCTCTGACAGGTCACCCATCCCCCAGTCTCCTCCCACCTCGTAACTATCATTTTTTATCTCTGTATTGAAGGGACTATTTTTGATCTCTGCATCAATCTCTTTGTTCATTTGTTCTGTTTCTTAAATTCAAACTATGACTCGAAGTATACAGTATTTTCTTTTTCTCACTGGCATGTCAATTAGCATTATGCATACTACTTCCATCCTCATACTTGTAAATTGTTAGATTTATTATTATTATTTTTTATTATTTATTTATGATAGGCACACAGTGAGAGAGAGAGAGGCAGAGACACAGGCAGAGGGAGAAGCAGGCTCCATGCACCGGGAGCCCGACGTGGGATTCGATCCCAGGTCTCCAGGATCGCGCCCTGGGCCAAAGGCAGGCGCCAAACCGCTGCGCCACCCAGGGATCCCAAATTGTTAGATTTTTTTTTTTTTAATTTTTATTTATTTATGATAGTCAGAGAGAGAGAGAGAGAGAGAGGCAGAGACACAGGCAGAGGGAGAAGCAGGCTCCATGCACCGGGAGCCCGACGTGGGATTCGATCCCGGGTCTCCAGGATCGCGCCCTGGGCCAAAGGCAGGCGCCAAACCGCTGCGCCACCCAGGGATCCCCAAATTGTTAGATTTAATTCCATTGCAATGATTAGTAAAATCCCTATGTATCTAGCTCTATCTTTTTTTTTTTTTTTTTTTAATTATTTTTTTTATTGGTGTTCAATTTACTAACATACAGAATAACACCCAGTGCCCGTCACCCATTCACTCCCACCCTATCTCTATCTATCTATCTCACATGTTCTTTATCCATTCATCAGTTGACAGATACTGGGATTGTTTCCATAGTTTGCCTAATGTAGATAATGCTGCTGTAAACATTGAGGTGCGTGTATCCCTTTGAATCAGCACTTTTGTAATCTTAGTGTAAATACCCAGTAGGGCAGTTGCTGGATCACAGGGGAGGTCTACATTTACCTATTTGAGGCACCACCATATGGTGTCTCTGAGTGGCTGCACCCCTGCCCACCCACATCTCCTGACCAGAGAATTCTGCAGGGCCCCAGTTCTAGTGGAGGTGGTTTCATGGCTCATTTAACGAGCTGAGCAGAGCACACCCAGTTAAAACTCATCACATTCTTCCCAAGGACCACACACTGCCCACTTCAGGCAGGGATAGCGTGTGTAGATGCCAGACCTGAAGGAAAGAGGCACCAAAACAGTACATCACAGTGCATACAGCACACACCAGAGACACTCTCTGAAGATCCAGACCCAGGACCCTATGTGACCTCTTCTTCATAAAACTGTTATAGTTGTAGCAGGATCTATAACTGGCATTTGTACACACAGAGGAAGATAAAGACTTAGAGAAAATTCCAAGATTAAGGAATTCAATTCCAGTTTCCTGCCTGGAGCCACCTCAATTTGGTTTTCTCATGTCAGTCCCTTTGACCCTGCCAAATGAGAGAAGACTTTTCTGCCTCCAGATCCAGCAGTTTCCATCCTTGAATGGGTTGTTTTCATCACCGAGACTTCCAGCAGCCCATCCCATCCAAAATGGAGTTACATAGACTGTAGGGAGACATATAACTCATGACAATTATATTCCTGCATTTATGTCCTTGGGGAGGTTGCCAGAACTCCTGCCTGAAGCCCATGTCACATGGTGATAAGTGCTTTCTCTCTTTGTCACTCATCAGTGAGGTGATTTTCATGGAACACAAAACTCAACCATTACTACTGCAAAAATAATAACAATTGAATGACATACACCCAGACAGATGGCCTCACATGCAGCCAAAGGGCAGGAGGCATTCCCAGTCCTGGTGTATAAAGGCCCTGATCCCATAATGAGAATGCACCTCCTGACCTAAGTGGTCCCCTGAGGCCCCACTTCCTCCTCCCATCACATGGACGTTAGGTTCCAACATGTGGCTGTTAGAGGACTCACACAGTGAGCTGATATCAGCACCTGAAGGATCCATGAGTTATTCCCTGCAGGTGGAAGGTCCTCCTCCACTTTTGTTCTCTCAGTTTTCATAATTGTATAGTAGAATTTGTCATCACACCATATATTTGAGTATTACCTGCTGTCTCCTTGATCTCCAATCCTCCCTCTTCTCCTCCTGCCCCACCCATGGGAAATCCAACAAGCGCTCTTGAGTTCCCTCCCCAGATACTGGTGGGTACTGGTGGGAAACTGACTCCATATAATCCCCTCCTTGATCAGGACCTCATCATCACCACTTTCCCTCAACACACACCCTGAGCCAGTGTCTTTCCCTGGCTCCATCCAAACATATCTGACTTGCTGAGAGGCCTCCCCGCTTTTAACAGAAACAATGATGAAGCTGAAAACGTTTTCATACTCTTGTGTGTGTGTGTGTGTGTGTGTGTGTGTGTTGATGTTCAGACTCCACATCCACAGAACATCCTGCTGTGAATACTGCTTCCTTCCCAGGCTGTCACTGACATGGATGCTGTGTGCATGGATCAAGATATTGACCCCATTAGGGGTATGTCTTCTTTTGCTTTAGATATTTGATGCATTTGCAGCCTCATATCCAACATGGAGTTTATACTGCTTCTACCAAATTTCTCTTTGAGCTGGGTGATCATGTGATTCACAATGATTGCAGGTGTGGATCGGGGAAATGCTTAGGTAATGTACATGGAAATATTTGCAATTAACTGGTATTTAGGGTAAATAGTAAGCAACTGCAAGAATCTATGTCTTAGCAATATCACAGAAGTGACGTTGTGTTCTTGACAATGTATCATATCAGGGGATACACGATATATTTTTTCTCTCAGGATAATCTTGATCAAGGTAATGTGTGTTGGGTATTTCCACTGTAGATTTACTATTATTCCCTTTGTAACTAACAACTATATTTGGAGAGATGCTCTGAGATTACATAAATATTCTGGTTCACCCAATTATTTTATTATTTTATTATTTTATTTTACTTTATTTTATTTTATTTTATTTTATTTATATATATATTGTTAGTTATGATTCTTTTTTGAAAATAATAAATTTATTTTTTATGGTGTTAAATTTGCCAGCATACAGAATAACACCCAGTGCTCATCCCGCCAAGTGCCCCCTCAGTGCCCATCACCCATTCACCCCCAACCCCACCCTCCTCCCCTTCCACCATGCCCTGTTTGTTTCCTGGAGCTAGGAGCCTCTCATGTTCTGTCTCCATCTCTGATATTTCCCATTCATTTTCTCTCCTTTCCCCTTTATTCCCTTTCAGTATTTTTTATATCCCCCAAATGAATGAGACCATATAATGTTTGTCCTTCTCCAATTGACTTATTTCACTCAGCATAATACCCTCCAGTTCCATCCACGTTGAAGCAAATGGTGGGTATTTGTCACTTTTTTAAAATTTTCTTTAAAAAATATTTATTTATTTATGATAGAGAGAGGCAGAGACACAGGAGAGAGAAGCAGGATCCATGTGAGGAGCCCGACGTGGGACTCATTCCGGGAATCCAGGACCATGCCCTGGGCCAAAGATAGGTGCCAAACTGCTGAGCCACCCAGGGATCCCCATATTTGTCATTTCTAATGGCTGAATAATATTCCCTTGTATACCTATACCATATCTTCCTTATCCATTCATCTTTTGATGGACACTGAAGCTCCTTCCACATTTTTGCTGTGATATCCCCAAGAAATACAAAACCTTAATCTAATCATGCCAAAAGGGTCACATAAACCCAAAGTGAGAGGCATTCTTAGAACAACTGACCAGTACTCATGAAATGTTTCAAGGCCATGAAGGACAAAGAAAGACTTAAATAGCTGCCATAGGTTAGCAGAAAAAAAGAAAACAGCAACTAAATGCAATTGGGGATCCTAGTTTGGATCCTGGGCAGGAAAAAAAAACTATTTGGAAAACTGGTGAAATTTCAATAAGGGCTATAGATTACTCAATATTATAGTACCAGTGCAAATCATACTACTGTATAAAAAATTTATTATAGCAGGCAAATTAATACAATGTCACCATTATGCTAAATTATACAGTTATTCACTGTCCTAGCATTTTTATTCCAAATAAATAGAGCATGTATTACTCCTTCTTATGAAACCAGTTGCATAAGCCTACGTTTTCTAGAATCATTACATTTACCTATCCCCCAAATTATCTTTTCTATTATACTATCTCATCAAATTCACATATTTATTGATTGCCACAGTGTGCAGTGTACTCAAGATATAAGATGATTACAACGTTTCTACCTGCATAAACAAATCTAGAAAAACAGTTTATGTAATTTATGTTTTACATGCCTACTATAACCTATTATCATGTAAACTAAAAGTACTGTGAAATCTAATGTGAAATGGAGCAGCCACTCTGGAAAACTGTGTGCAGGTTCCTCAAAGAGTTAAAAATAAACCTGCCCTACAACCCAGCAATTTCACTGTTGGGGATTTACCCCAAAGATGCAGATGCAATGAAATGTCTGGATGCCTGCACCCCAATGTTTATAGCAGCAATGTCCACAATAGCCAAACTGTAGAAGGAACCTCGGTGTCCATCGAAAGATGAATGGATAAAGGAGATGTGGTTTATGTATGCAATGGATTATTACTCAGCTATTAGAAATGACAAACACCCACCATTTGCTTCCATGTGGATGGAACTGGAGGGTATTATGCTGAGTGAAATGAGTCAATCGGAGAAGTACAAACATTATATGTTCTCATTCATTTGGGGAATATAAACAATAGTGAAAGGGAATAGAAGGGAAGGGAGAAGAAATGGGTAGGAAATATCAGAAAGGGAGACAAAACATAAAGACTCCTAACTCTGGGAATCAAACTAGGGGTGGATGGAAACGGAGGAGGGCGGGGGTGGGGAGTCAATGTGTGATGGGCACTGAGGGGGGCACTTGACGGGATGAGCACTATTATTCTGTATGTTGACAAATTGAACACCAATAAAAAATAAATTTATTATTAAAGAAATAAAATAAAATTACTGTGAAATCTATTGATAAAAAAAGAATCGCTGTCTTTTGTGCATGGCATAATACCTGTTTTCATATAAAAAACAGATGTGTCTAAATCAGAGACTGAATAGGTATGCACATATCATCTGCATAGATAACTCCCTGGGGAAATCTGCTCCTTGGAGAGGAATCCCAGATCCTGACAGGAAACCTGCCCAGAACTTCCATCTGCACCTTCTCCTGGGCCTTCAAGACAGAAGTGGTGAGGAGTGTGCACCCCCTGGTGGTCCTGATCCCCTTAACAGAGAGGTTTGTGTCTGGGCTCACACTGAGGTCGACTCACTGTGTCCTTCGCACAGTAATACACGGCTGTGTCCTCGGCTCTCAGGCTGTTCATCTGAAGATACAGCGTGTTCTTGGCGTTCTCTCTGGAGATGGTGAACCGGCCCTTCACAGCGTCTGCGTAGCCTGTGCTACCTCCACTATCACTAATATCTGCGACCCACTGCAGCCCCTTCCCAGGAGCCTGGCGGATCCAGCTCATGTAGTAGCTACTGAAGGTGAATCCCGAGGCCACACAGGAGAGTCTCAGGGACCCCCCAGGCTTCACGAGGTCTCCCCCAGACTCCACCAGCTGTACCTCTCCCTGGACACCTGCAGACACAAGACATCCTGGTCAAACAACTGTCCCACATCCCCAGTTTCTCTCACTCACTTCCACTCACAGACTCAAGGTCTCTGCTTCTCTATGAATTACCTTTTAAAATAGCGACAAGGAAAACCCAGCCAAGCACACACTCCATGGTGGTTTGTCTCTGTTGTGTCCTGATCAGTGAATCAGGTCACCTTGGGATGCTGTGGCTGGGGCTCCTCTCCCAGCTGCAGGGTCAGGACTGGCCTGGATTAATCAGTGGAGGGTGGGCCCTATTTGCATGTCCTCTGACTATGTAACCAGCTCCAGACTTACATTCGTGTATTTAAAGCCAACACATGTATTGCACCACAATTCTATAGCAATTTGTGTAGATGGCCCTCTAACTATATGCAGTTCTAAGCACAGTTATTTATTAATTTCTGGGTGCATTTCAAAAGACACATCAATATAGGTCATTTTCTGGAGATATTTCATCTTGCTAGTAAATTTTAATTCTACATATTTATTTTAGGTGCTGGTGTAAATTGGATTATTTTGTTAATCTTGTATATGTAATTTGTTGTTATTATGTAGGAATATATCTTTATTTTATTTGCTGATTTTATATACTGATTTTTTGCTGAGCTCACGAGTTATTTCTTCCAGTTTTTATCTGGCGTTTTTACTCATTGACTCTATTAATACATTGTCATAAGAAAACTAATTATTTTCTTTCCAGTTTATCACCTTTTTTTTATGTAGATTTCTTGCCATGTTTACTGGTAGGTCTTCCAGTCTGTGGCAGAAAGCATTTTCCTCTTCTCTTCAGGATGCATTGTCTGTTTTAATCATGCAGTTGATATAAGGCAGACCTAGAGGAGACAATAAATTTCATTTTGTATGTAGATGACCTACCTAATATAAAGTGACAGTCTACATTCCAATCAGGACAAGGTGAATCTTTATGTCTTCTGCCCATTTCTGACTGTAGTTTTCACTTTGTGGTTGTTTTGTTTGGTAATTTATTTTTCGATTTTGGAAACAAGCCTTTATCTGGAGATAGATTTGCAATTCTCTTCTCCCATTGCTTTTATTCTTTTGGAAGATGTTATTTATTTATTCATCAGAGATGGGGAGATTCAGAGATGGGCAGAGGGAGAAGTGGGCTCCCCACACTGAGCCCAATGCTGATCTCAGTCCCAGAGCTCTAGGACTTCATGAGCCAAAGACAGATGCTCAAGCTACACAGGCATCCCAATCTTTTCCAATTTGTTAGGCCTTTTAATTATGTTGAGTGTTTCCACAGCTGTATGACAGCTCCTTCCTTGATGTAGTCCATAGAGTTCACTTTTACTTTTGTTTCCCTTCCCTTTGGAGATTCGAGTACAAGAACCTGTTGTGGCTGAGGTCACAAAATCTCCTTGATTTTGATGGTTTCTTGCCTCACATTTAGGTCTTTCATCTACTCTGAGTTTATCTTTGTGTGGAATGTAAGAATGTGGCCCAGGTTCATTCTTCTACTTGCAGCCGTCCAATGTTCCCAACACCACTTGTTGAAGAGGCTGTTCTTTTTCCCATCGATAGTCTTTTGTACTTTGTTGAAGATAAGTTGACCATAGAGCTGTGTGTCCATTTATGGGTTCTTTATTCTATTCCATTGACCATGTGCCTGTTATAGTGACACTATTATACTGTTTGGACGATCATAACTTTGAAATCTGGAATTGTGATGGCTTTCGCTTTGTTTTTTTTTAAGTTTTTATTTATGTACTCACTAGAGACACAGAGAGACTGAGAGAATGACAGAGACACAGGCAGAGGGAGCAGCAGGCACCAAGCAGGGTGCCTGTCATGGGACTTGTTCCCAGGTCTCCAGGATCACGCCCTGGATGAAAAGGCAGTGCTAAAACGCTGATCCACCCAGGCTGCCCTGATTTGTTTTTTGTTTCAACATTCTTTTGCCTAGTCAGAATCTTTTCTGTTTATTTACAAATTTTAGGCTTGTTCCATTCCCTAGAAAAATGTTGGTGGTGTTTTGATAGGGTTCATATTGAATGCATAGATTGTTGTTGGTGGCTTAGACATTATATGAATATTTATTTTTCCAATCCATGAGAATAGACTGTTTTCCATATATTTCTGTCTTCTCTAATGTCTTTCATATGTATTTTAGAATTTTTAGACTATAGGTCCTTTCCTCTTTGGTTAGGATTATTCCTCATTATCTGAAGTTTCATTTGTTTTTTTAAAATTTTATTTCTTAATTATATTTTTTATTGGAGTTCGTTTTGCCAACATATAGTATAACACCCAGTGCTCATCCCGTCAAGTGACCCCTCAGTAACCGTCACCCAGTCACCCCTACCTCTGCTGACCTCCCTTACAACTACGCCTTCCCAGAGTTCCTTCCCAGAGTTCCTTTCCCAGAGTTAGGAGTCTCTCATGTTCTGTCGACCTCTCTGACAGTTCCCACTCATTTTATCTCCTTTCCCCTATACTCCCATTTACTACTTTTTATATTCCCTGAATGAATGATACCATATGTTTGTTCTTCTGCGACTGACTTACTTCACTCAGCATAATACCCTCCAGTTCCAATCACCTCAAAGCAAATGGTGGGTGTTTTTCATTTCTAATGACTGAGTAATATTGCATTGTATATATAGACCACATCTTCTTTATCCTTTCATCTTTCAATGGACACCGAGGCTCCTTCCACAGTTTGGCCACTCTGGACTTTGTTGCTATAAACATCGAGGTGCAGGTGTCGTGGTCTTTCACTGTATTTGTATCTTTGTAGTAAATCCCATTAGTGCAATTGCCGGGTCATAGGGAAGCTCCAGGGGAACTTTAGAGATTCATAGTATATAGAACTAGATTTTAAATTAAAAATATTTAATTAGAAAAAGGAATCCCTTTTTTTTGTATCAGGAGATGAAAGTCAGGGGAACAGCACAGAGTAAACATGAATTTTCGAGCTCTGACCTATTCCCTGTAGAGGAATAGTAGCTTCAGGTGAATGCCAGTAGACACTTGTTCATGCTTTCTGAGTATCCAGCAGCACCCCGTATTAACAGGCCTTTTCCATCAGTGCAGGAAGTCCCCAAACAGGGATGTCATGGGATGATGGGTACCGGACAGGCTGAAAGTGAGATGCGGGCATTGATGAATTAGGAAAGGCAGGTGTGGTTTCAATTTCAACCCACATGTTACCACAGTGGAGTCATGATGGTTTTGGTTAATTAATATCTGCTCCCAGTTGGGGATAAAATGTTTAAATCAAACATATTCAACCTCAATACCCTATATCCCAATGTTTATGAACTTTTGAGGTATAATTTCTCTCTTTCTAACAAAATTAGATGAAAATATCAAAATCATAGAGACATTTTTAAAAAGATTAAACATATACATTATGGTAGATTTTCTGTCAGTTCTTAAAAATGCCCATTCTTCTGTTGATGTGATGAGCACTGGTTGATATGCTTTATGTTGGCAAATTGACTCAAATAGAAAATAAAAAATATATATATTTAAAAATAGTGTCAAGGAAAACCCAGAAAAACACAGACTCCGTGGTGAGTTGTGTTTTGTCCTGATCACTGAATTGGTCACCTATTGTTCCTGGAGCAGGGCTCCTCCCCCAGATGCAGAATCAGGTTTGGGATGTTTTATTCAATAGAGAGGGGCCCTTATATACATGTCCTCTCAGTATATTCTCAGCTTGGGCTCATTTCTGTGGAACTCTTTTGACCAGAGATGTTACTGCCTTTGTATGTTCATATTTACTTCTTTGGAAAACTATGGTTTTTATTATGTAATATTCCAGACTTCAGACTTTGTGTCCACGTGCTACTTTGTAATTGTATTTGCATATAACTCTTGGTTTGTAGGTGTCACGTTTCCCCATACAGTGTTGTGAACTTACCCCTTGCATTGTAGAGGGTTTCTAAGGTGTCCTTGTGCACATTTTCAGGTGGGTCTAACCCCAGATTCTTGGCCTGTGCTCCTCTCCACAGGATTTACTGCCCCTCTGAAACACCTGAACGACAGAGTGGCAGGGTTCCTTAGAATAGTGGATTCCGCATGTATTGGGGATTGCATGATTTTGCTTAATTTAGAATTTAGCTGAATTTCAGAAGGTTTCAGGTAATGCAGTTCTATTTGTAAGTCTCTAACAAACCATTCACTGTGTTCCACTGCAGTTAAATCTGTGATCTTCTGTTTTCGCTTTGATGAGATTACCTGATGCAGAATGAGCTCATTCAAGTAGAGTTTGGGATATAATAAACTGGTGTCAGAATGAACATTTTTCATTGTGTAGCATATATTTTTATTTTTATTATCCCTCCTAAACTAACAGTATAATGCTGCCTGAGATAAACCAGCTCAGAGACAGGTACGGTGAACACAAGATTCAGATGTCGACTGAGGACAGAAAGTGCTTAATGGCTCCTATGAGAGTTCCCTGAAGAATCAGGGGTGAGAACATTCAATCCCAGGCTAGAGGTAGGAGGCCATGTTCAGAATGGCTCTCCAGTGCAACCAGGAAGAGAGTCACAAAACCCCAAAACAAGCCTCAACAAGGTGGGGAGTGAGCATTCACAGAGGAAACAAAACCAAGAGCAAATGATAACAATCTATTGCCAACTGCACTGTGCATTTAGACATCCATGTAACTCCAGCTCAGGTCCAGGAGCTGCACACTACAAGATGAACTGTGATCACTTGCTCCATCTTCTCACACTTATTTTCTGAGTGTTCATGTCTGGGGAAGCTGATATTTGTATAAATGTTGATGAAATCGTCAAAGCCAACCACTGCCCTGTTTCTGGGCATTCAGAGCTTCTCCCCTGCCTTGCTGACTATGAGTGGACTTAACTTGCCTGAAATAGCTTCACTATCATGTAAGTTCACATGTAGACTATGAAATAGGATGGTAGAGCTGTTAGATATTGACATAACCAGGTCATGTTACCTGGTTATTGCAAATTCCATGACAAAAATGATTGCATTTAAATAAAATGATAAGAGATAAATAAGTTGTGTAGGTCCCTCGAGGGTTCCATTGAGGAAATCCTAAAGGGAAACTGATCTCATGTACAGAGGGAGAATCACAGATGCAGGTGGGATTGAAATGGGGACATGGGGACATGGGGCATGAAATGTTCATCCAGTGATAAGGGGTGATGGAAGGGGAGGAGAGCGGGGTGTGGGGGTGAATGGGTGACAGGCAGTGAGGGGGGCACTTGAGGGGATGAGCACTGGGTGTTATGCTGTATGTTGGCAAAGTGAACACCAATAAAAAATAAATTTATTATAAAAAAAGGCATAGGGGGATCCCTGGGTGGCGCAGCGGTTTGGCGCCTGCCTTTGGCCCAGGGCGCGATCCTGGAGACCCGGGATCGAATCCCACGTCGGGCTCCCAGTGTATGGAGCCTGCTTCTCCCTCTGTCTGTGTCTCTGCCTCTCTCTCTCTCTCTCACTGTGTGCTTATCATAAATAAAATAAAATTAAAAAAAAAAGTTTTAAAAAAAAAGCATAGGAAACAAAGGGAAAAATAAACTATTAGGACTTCCTCAAGATAGAATCTGTACAACAATGCAACAGGCGACAAAATGAGAGGCAACCTACAGAATAGGACAAGATATTTCCTTAACAAAGGCAGCACCCAAAAAAACAATGAATCCGGTCAAGAAATGGGGAGAATACATGAACAGGCTTTTCTCCAAAGAAGACTGACAAATGGCCAACCAGCAGATGAGAAAAATGAATCACATGACTTGGCATCAGGGAAATACAAATGAAAACTAGACTAAGATCCCACTTATACAACTCAGAATGGATAAAGTAACAAGGCCAGAAACAATAAATACAAGCGAAGATTTTGAGAAAGTGGAACTTTCTCTTTCACGTTTGGTGCAAAGGTAGGCTCGTTCAGCCACTCCAGAAAACAGAAAGGAATGTCCTGAAAAAGTGAGAAAATGCCATGCTTGGATGCAGACATTGCACTACAGGGTATTTACCCAAAAGACACATTTAATGAATGAAATGACCCCTGTACATCAATGTTCACTGCAGCAATGTCCACAATAGCCAAACTATGGGAGAAATCAGGATGCCCTTCTACAGAAGAGTGATAAATAAGATGTGGAAGGAGCCTCTGTGTCCATTGACAGATGAATGGATTGATGTGATCTATATATAAAGTGGGATATTACACAGCCTTCAGATATTACATGCTTTCATTAAAACGGGGAATATAAAAAATGGTGAAAGCGAATAAAGAGGAAAGGAGAGAAAATGAGTGTGGAATATCAGAGTCAATGACAGAACATGAGAGACTCCTAACTCTGGGAAAGAAACAAGGGGTAGTGGAAGTGTGGGAGGGGGTTAGGGTGACTGGGTGATGGACACTGAGGGGGGCACTTGGCGGGATGAGCCCTGGGTGTTATGCTATATGTTGCCAAATGGAACTCAAATAAAAAATACAAAATAAAGATGTGGTTTATATGTATTTTGGGATATTACACAGCTGTCAGAATTGATGAATATAATGAAATAACATTTCCTTCAAAATGAATGGAACTGGAGGTATTATATTGAGAGAAATAAATCAATCACAAAAAGGCAATGATATGGTCTCACCCATATGTGGAATATAGGAAATATTGAAAGAGACCATAAGGGAAGGAGTGAAACTCAGTGGAGTAATACTACAGAGGAAGACAAATCATGAGAGACACTTAACTCAGGGGGAAAAAAGCCTGAGAGTTGGTGGAAGGGAGAGGTTGGGGATGGGGCAACTGGGTGATGGGTGTTTAGGAGGGCACATGAAGTGATAGGAACTGTGTATGTAGTAAATAATGGTAAATTCAATTTAAACAAAGAAAAAAATGATTTATCCTGTCCTCACTACTGAAACATCGTACATGGACTGGGTGGATCAAACAACAGACACTTATTCTCACAGATCTGGAATCTGGGACTTCTGAGGTCCAGGTGCAGGCTGATGTGGTGTCTGGAGAGCACGCAAGTCCTACCCTGTCCTTTCTCCATCCCCTCACATGGGGCCAGTGTGCAGGGAGGTTTCCCAGTCCTGGTGTATAAGTGCCCTGATCCCATAATGAGGCTGCACCTCCTGACCTAAGTGCTTCTCTAAGGCCCCACTTCCTCCCCATATACCATAGAGCAGGACCCTGTCCCCACCACTGACCCACAAATCACACCCTGAGCCAGTGTCATTCCTTGGCACCACCCAGGCATTTATGACGTGATGAGAGGCCTGCCTGGTTCTCATCAGACATGAAAGTGAAGGTGTAGAATGGTTATACTCTCGTGATTGTGTGTGTGTGTGTGTGTGAGTTACCTCTGAGTCCACCTCCCTACCATGTCATACTGAGATTATTTCTCACTCCCCAGACATTATTAATATTTTGGTAGAATGTCTCTTTTATATTGTGTTGATTGGAGATTCCTCTGTACCGTGATGTGCAAGACAGCATGTTAGCTTGGGGTCCTGTGATCTACAGTGAGTATCACTGCGACTCATGAAAATGTTCAGATGATGTGAATGGAGTTATTTGTAATTGATTAGTATTTTGGGTCAGGAAAAGTTAAGTACAAGTAACTGCAAGTGCTATATTTGAATTTTTAAGTCTCTAAGACAGAGACTGAAGAGGTAAGCAAGTAATCAAGTGTTCAGAGGGGCTCCCTGGGGGAAACTGCTCCATGGAGAGGAAGTCCAGACCCTGACAAGAAACCTGCCCAGAACCTCCATCTGCACTTGCTCCTGGGCCTTCAAGACAGAAGTGGTTAGGAGTGTCCACCCCCTGGTGGTCCTGATCCCCTTCTACAGGGACGTTTGTGTCTGGATTCACACTGAGGTCCCCTCACTGTGTCCCTCGCACAGTAATACAGGGCTATGTCCTCGGCTCTCAGGCTGTTCATCTGCAGATACAGCATGTTCTTGGCGTTGTCTATGGAGATGGTGAATCGGCCCTTTACAGTGTCTGTGTAGTATGTGCTACTTCCATCATACCCAATCCATGTAACCCATTGCAGCCCCTTCCCTGGAGCCTGGCGAAACCAGCTCATGCCCTTCACAGCATCTGCGAAGCTTGTGCTACTTCCACCACTGTTAATGTATGCGACCCACTGCACCCCCTTCCCAGGAGCCTGACGGACCCATTGCATGCTGTAGCTACTGAAGGTGAATCCAAAGGCCACACAGGAGAGTCTCAGGGACCCCCCAGGCTTCACTAGGTCTCCCCCAGACTCCACCAGCTGCACCTCACCCTGGACACCTGAAGACACAAGACATCCTGGTCAGGAAATTGTCCGACAACCCCTCTTTCGCTCACTCACCTCCACTCACAGACTCAAAGTTCCTTCTTCACCATGAATTACATTTTAAAATAGTGACAAGGAAAACCCAGCGGAGCACAGACTCCATACTGGTTTTTCTGTGCTGTGTCCTGAGCATTGAATGGGGCCACCTGGGGATCCTGTTGCTAGAGCTCCTATCCAGGCTTAGGGTTGGCGTTGGGCTGGTTTAATCAGTGTAGGGAGGGCCTTATTTGCATGTCCTCTGACTATATAGTCAGCTCCAGTCTTAGATTCCATTCTTTTTTATTATTATTATTTTATTTTTAATTTTATTTTATTATGAATTTATTTATTGATTTATTTATTATTTATTTATCTTTTATAATACATTTATTTTTATTGCTGTTCAATTTACCAACATACAGAATAACACCCAGTGCTCATCCCGTCAAGTGCCCCCCTCAGTGCCCGTCAAGCATTCACCCCCACCCCTCGCCGTCTTCCCCTTCCACCACCCCTAGTTCATTTCCCAGAGTTAGGAGTCTTTATGTTCTGTATTCCTTTCTGATACTTTCCACTAATTTCTTCTCCCTTCCCTTCTATTCCCTTTCACTATTATTTATATTCCCTAAATGAATGAGAACATATAACGTTTGTCCTTCTCCGACTGACTTACTTCACTAAGCATAATACCCTCCAGTTCCATCCACATTGAAGCAAATGGTGGGTATTTGTCATTTCTAATGGCTGAGTCATATTCCATTCTAACATAAACCACATCTTTATCCATTCTTCTTTTGATGGACACCGAGGCTCCTTCCACAGTTTGGCTATTGTGGACATTGCTGCTATAAACATCAGGTGCAGGTGTCCCGGCATTTCATTGCATCTGTATCTTTGGGGTAAATCCCCAACAGTGCAATTGCTGGGTCGTAGGGCAGGTCTATTTTTAACTCTTTGAGGAACCTACACACAGTTTTCCAGACTGGCTGCACCAGTTCACATTCCCACCAACAGTGTAAGAGGGTTCCCTTTTCTCCGCATCCTCTCCAACATTTGTTGTTTCCTGCCTTGTTAATTTGCCCCATTCTCACTGGTGTGAGGTGGTATCTCATTGTGGTCTGATTTGTATTTTCCTGATGGCAAGTGATGCAGCGCATTTTCTCATGTGCTGGTTGGCCATGTCGATGTCTTCCTCTGTGAGACTTCTCTTAATGGCTTTTGCCCATTTCATGATTGGATTGTTTATTTCTTTGGTGTTGAGTTTAATAAGTTCTTTATAGTTCTTCCCTTTATCTGATACGTCATTTGCAAATATCTTCTCCCATTCTGTAGGTTGTCTTTTAGTTTTGTTGACTGTATCCTTTGCTGTGCAAAAGCTTCTTATCTTGATGAAGTCCCAATAGTTCATTTATGCTCTTGTTTCTTTTGCCGTCATGGATGTATCTTGCAAGAAGTTACTGTGGCTGAGTTCAAAAAGGGTTTTGCCTGTTTCTCCTCTAGGATTCTGATGGAATATTGTCCCACATTTAGATCTTGCATCCATTTTGAGTTTATCTTTGTGTATGGTGCAAAAGAGTGGTCTAGTTTCATTCTTCTGCATGTAGATGTCCAATTTTCCCAGCACCATTTTTTGAAGAGAGTGTCTTTCTTCCAATGGATTGTCTTTCCTCCTTTATCGAATATTAGTTGACCATAAAGTTCAGGGTCCATTTCTGGGTTCTCTATTCTGTTCCATTGATCTATGTGTCAGTTTTTGTGCCAGTACCACACTGTCTTGATGACCACAGTTTGTAGTACAATCTGAAATCTGGCATTGTGATGCCCCCAGCAAAAAGCAAAAAAAACAACAACAACAAAAAAAAAACCCACTCATGGGGGAGTATCTTCTGTTTCTGTATACTTTAAGTCCATTGACTTCCCCTGGAACTTGTCCATCTAGCTGGTCTTTTGAGGGAGGGGCCGGTTGTGCTGATTTTCAGGTGTTAGCACTTGAAGGAGCTCCTCTGCCCCCTGCCTGGTGCAGGGCTCAGTGAGTGTTGTTTTCCCCATGAGGCCCCAGAAGGAACAACCGCAGTGGCAGCGGCCAGCTCTGGAGCCCTGGATTCAGCTCACGCAGTAACTATGGAGCTCTCCACCTGCAGGGGCCTGGAGGCTCTAGAGGCGGGGCTGATGATCTGTTCAGCTTGGGGCAGGAGCGTCCTTGCTGTCCTGGGCCCTCCTGACCTCTTCCTGTCCCATGGGTAGGTCGGATCCTGGGCTGTCCCCCAGCGCCCTGTGCTCCCGGGCCTGTGCTGTTTGACTCATTCTCCCGGCCACGCAGCCCCCTCCACGGAGCCGCCAACTGAGCCCCTCCGAGCTGCCCCCAGGGCTGCCCAGCCCCCTCTGTGCAGAGCTGCTGCCGGAGCCCCTGTGAGCTGCTCTGGGGTCAATGCGTGCATGCGGTAGCCCTTTAGGGTGCTCGGTGCATTCTCCCCAGTGTACAGTTGCTCTGTTAGTGTCCCCAGGAGCCTGACAGCATCACCGTCCTCCTGGGGTCCTGCTCTAACTTCCTGCGAGTGCCTTTCTGCCCGGGAAGATTGATGAAGCTCCTGCTTCTCTGGGACGGGGCTTTCCTGTCCTGGGGGCACTCGCTCCAGCCTTATCCTGGTTCCTCGCAGGGCCACTCCCCCTTGGATGCCCTTTGTTTCTTTAATTCTTTTTTCCCCTTATCTTCCTACCTTTATAGTAGCGTGATGTCTTCTCCTGTAGCATTCCACCTGTTCTCTCTTTTAATCTCAGGCCGAATTCATAGATTTTCAGGATGATTGAAGGTTATCTAGGTTATATGGTGGGGACAGGTGACTTGGGGACCTGAATCTTCCGCCATCTTGCCCCTCCCAGCATATGTTCCTGATTAAAACTCTTTAAGTGGAGGATAGAGGGAACGTTCTTCAATCTCACAAAAGCCATCTATGACTTTCACAGTGAATCTCATTCTCAGTGGGGAAAAACAGAGTTGTCCCTAATTTCACAAAGACAGCAGAGCTTCCCAATCTCAGCACTTGTGTCACTATAGGAGTAGAAATCCTACCATCAGCAATCGGACAACAAAATAAATAAAATCCATTCAAAATGACAAAGAAGAAATGAAACTCTCCCTTTTTGCAGAGTACATGATATTTCTCTCTTAACTCCAAGACACACCACCTAAATTTTCTAGAAATGACATAGCAATGTAGAGACGTGGCAGAAGACAAAACCATGGCATAGAGGGCACCTGCATTCCTATACACTAACAGTGAGACTGACAGGAGAGAAATTCGGAATTGAACTCATTTACAATGGCACCAACCTTAAGATACATAGGAATAACCCTAACCAATGAGGTAAAGGATCTGTCCTTTAAATCTAGAGAACACTTATGAAAGAAATCAAAGAAGACACAAAGAGAAACATGGAGAAACATTCCATGCTCATGGATCAGAAAAATAAACTTTGGGAAAATGTCTATGCTTCCCAGGGCAATGTAGACACTGAATGCAAGTCCTATAAGAATACCGCAATCATTCTTCCCAGTGATGAAACAAATAATCTTCAGATTTCTATAAAATCAGAAAAGAGCTTCAATAGCCAGAGTAAGGTTAAGAAAGAAAACCAAAATTAAGGCATCAGAATGCATGCTATCAAGCTGCACTACAATGCTGTGATCATTAAGGCACTGCGGTCCTGGCACAAAAACAGACACATAGATCAATAGAACAGCTTATAGAACCTGGAAATGGACCTCCAAATATATGGTCAAAATCTTCGACAAAATAGGAAAGAATATCCCCTGGGAAACTATAACAGTCTCAAAAATAATTGGTATGAAGAAAATTGAACAGCTCCTGCAGGAGAATTAAACTGGACCATTCTCTTATACCAAACAAAAATATAAAGTCAACATGATTAAAATGTGACCCTTCACGTCCCACTTGCCTCTCACTCAACTTCTGTCATGCATCGAACATAAGCTTGTTTGAAGCTAAGCATACAGGCAATCAGGATGTGGGACGCAGAGGCCATAAGTTCTACTCTCAGAAATATGTATGCCTTGGAGGCAGATATCAGCTCTCCACTCATTTATGACAGTTAGAACCTACCTCAATTCTAACTGAAGATATTACTTGGAAATCGATGTATTAAAACTCACATACACATGAAAACAACAGAATAAAATTTGAGAAAAAAATCCATCTAAATCTCTGGAAGGGGAGGAGGGCAGGGGGTGGGGATGATTGGGTGATAGGCACTGAGGGGGGCATTGGGATGAGCACTGGGTGTTATTCTGTATGTTGGTAAATTGAACACCAATAAAAACTGTGGAAGGAGCCTCGGTGTCCAACGAAAGATGAATGGATAAAGAAGATGTGGTTTATGTATACAATGGAATATTACTCAGCTATTAGAAATGACAAATACCCACCATTTGCTTCAACGTGGATGGAACTGGAGGGTATTATGCTGAGTGAAGTAAGTCAGTCGGAGAAGGACAAACATTATATGTTCTCATTCATTTGGGGAATATAAATAATAGTGAAAGGGAATATAAGGGAAGGGAGAAGAAATGTGTGGGAAATATCAGAAAGGGAGACAGAACGTAAAGACTGCTAACTCTGGGAAACGAACTAGGGGTGGTAGAAGGGGAGGAGGGCGGGGGGTGGGAGTGAATGGGTGACGGGCACTGGGTGTTATTCTGTATGTTAGTAAATTGAACACCAATAAAAAATAAATTAAAAAAAATTTTATTATAAAAAATAAAGAGGGGATGTCAAAAATAAATAAAATGTAAACAAAAAAATCTCTGTCAGGAGAAGAGAGGGAACAGCTTTTTGGAACATAGCCACAGCAATTTCTTGCAAAGCATATCTATAATGGCAAGGCAAACAAAAGCAAATATGAATTTTGGGAGCTCCATCAAGATAAGAATCTTCTGGAGAGCAAAGGAAACTGTCAACAAAGCTAAAACACAACATACAGAAGGGAAGATGATACTAGCAGATGACATATCGAACAAAGGTCTTGTATCCAACATCTATAAAGAACCTATCAAACTCAACACACAAGAACAGGGATTCCAGGCAAGAAATGGCAATAAAACATGAACAGAAATTTTTACAAATAAAACCTACATATGGCCAAGAAGTCCATAAAAAATTGCTCCATATCACTTGTTATCAGGGAAAAGCACATCCAAACCACAATCAGCTGCTGCTTTACACCACAGAGAATAGCATAAATTAATACGAAAGAAATCATCAAATGTTAGAGAGAATGTGGAGAAAGCGGAACCCTCTTGCACTGTTGGAGGAAATGTGAACTGGTGCAGCCACTCTGGAAAACTGGGTGGAGGATCCCGAAAGAGTTAAAAAAAGAGCTACCCTCTGACCCTGCAATTATACTACTCGGGATTTATCCAAAAGATACAGATGTAGTGAAGCGGCAGGATACGTGCACCCCAATGTTTACAGCAGCAATGTCCACAAATACCCATAGGCAAACTATGCGAGAAGCCACGATGTCCTTTGACAGATGAATTGATAAACATGATATGGTTTATATATACAAAAAATATTTCTCAGTCATCAGAAATAGTCAATTGCTACCATTTCCAATGAAACTACAGGGGAATTATGCCAATGAAATAAGTCAATCGAAAAAAAGAGAAATAAGTCAATTGAAGAACAGTCATCATAATTTTACTCATACATGGAATATAATAAATAGTGAAAGGGATTATAAGGGAAGGAGGGTAACAGAGTGGGGATAAATTAGGGAGGAAGAAAAACCATGAGAGACTCGTATTTCTGGGACTTAGAGGAGTGCAGAAGGGGAGGTAGGTGGTGGGACATGGTACCTGGGTGATGGGCACTAAGGAGGGAACGTGATCAGATGAGAACTTGGTGTTACATTATGTTGGCAAATTGAACTTAAATAAAATATTGAATAAACAAATGAAAAATAAATTATTAAAGAGAGAGAACATTATGAGCTATAACATGCCAACAAATTCAGCAATCTCAGAGAAATGGATACCCTCCTATAAATGTGGAAACAACCAAATCTGAAACAGGAATGAATAGAAAAGCAAGACAGACCCAAAACTGGAAAGGAAAATCGAACATATTTAAAGGTCTTTTAACAATCAAAAGTCCAGGGACAGATGATTGTCCAAGGGAATGCAACAGGTATTTAAAAAGAATTAATGCCCATCCTGATAATGTTACAAAAAACAGAAATTAAAGGAAAATTCCACTCATTTTCTGAGGGTAGCGTTACCTTGACCTGAAATGGAGACAATGATCCAACTTAAAAAGAAAATTACAGATTAATTTTCCTGACGGACATGGATGCAATATTCTCATTAAGATCCTAACCAACAGGATCCAACAGTACTTTAAAATAATAATTCTTCAAGACAAAAATTGGATTAATTTCTGGTCTGCAAGGGTGGTTCAGCATATGCAAAACTAAGAGTGGGATTTGAGTCATTGATAAATGAAAGGATAAGGACCATTTTATCCTCTCAGCTGATACCCAAAAAGCTTTTGGCAAAAGAGATTATACCTTCTTGATAAAAAAATCCTCTTGGTATGTAGAGATAGTGGGACCTACTCAACATCATAAAATCCATTTACAGAGACATATGGAGAGTGTCATCCTCAACAAGGAAAAGTTGAGAGGTTTTCCCATAAGACCAGGAACGAGACAGGGATGCCCACCATCACCACTGTTCTTCACCATAGTGCTATACGTCCTAGCCTCAACAACCAGACAACAAAGAAAAGGAAATGTCATCCAACTCAGCAAAGAAAAAGTAAAAAGTTGACTCCTCACACCACAAGATACTTTAAGTTCAAATCCCAAAGATTCCTTTGAAAAAAATTGCTAGAACTGATACCAGAATTCAGCAAAATTAGAGAGTGTAAAATCAATACAAGGAAGTCAGTGGCTCTTCCCTAAAGTGCAAGTGACGCAGAAAAAAGAAAATCAAGGACTGGGTGCAATTTATAAGTGAACCAGATATCATCAGATGATGAGGAAAAATCCTAACCGAAGAGGGATGGATCTATATTCTAAACACTGAATAGCACTTATGAAAGACAGGAAGGAATAAAAACGTAGATAGAAAATATTTAAAATCCTTTGTATTTCCTTGGGGTTGGTAGTGATCTCTCCTTTCTCATTCATGATTTTATTAAATTGAGTCTTCTCTCTCTTCTTTTTAATAAGGCTGGCTAATCGTTTATCTCTCTTATTAATTCTTTCAAAGAACCAACTCCTGGTTTTATTGATCTGTTCCACAGTTCTTCTCAATTTCATTGAGTTCTGCTGGAATCTTCATTAACTCTCTTCTTCTATTGCGTGTAGCATCTATTTGCTGTTTTTTTCTCTAGCTCCTTTATGTGTTAGCTTTTGTATTTGAGTTCTTTCCAGTTTTTGAATGGATGCTTGTATTGCGATGTATTTCCCCATCAGGACTACTTTTGCTGCATCCCAAAAATTTGAACGTTTGTATCTTCATTCTCCTTAGTTTCCATGAATCTTTTAATTCTTCCTAAATTTCCTGGTTGACCCTTTCATCTTTTAGCAGGATGGTCCTTAACCTCCACGAGTTTGAAATCCTTCCAAACTTCTTGTTCTGATTTAGTTCTAATTTCAAGGCATTATGGTCTAAGAATATGCAGGGGATGATCCCAATCTTTTGGTATCGGTTCAGACCCGATTTGTGACCCAGTATGTGGTCTATCCTGGAGAAAGAACCATGTGCGCTTGAGAAGAATGTGTATTCAGTTGAGTTTGGATGTGAAGTTCTGTAGATATCTGTGAAATCCATCTGGTCCAGTGTATCATTTACAGCTCTCGTTTCTTTGGAGATATTTCATTTAGAAGACCTATTGAGTATAGAAAGTGCTATATTGAAGTCACCAAGTATAAGTGTATTATCTAAGCATTTCTTCAATTTTGTTATTAATTGGTTGATATATTTGGCAGCTACCACATTCGGGGCATATATATTGATGATTAAGTCCTCTTGTTGGATAGATCCTTAAGTATGAGATAGTGTCCCTCTTCATCTCTCACTACAGTCTTTGGGGTAAATTTTAGTTTATCTGATATAAGGATGGCTACCCCTGCTTTCTTTTGAGGACCATTCGAATGGTAAATGGTTCTCCAACCTTTTATTTTCAGGCTGTAGGTGTCCTTCTGTCTAAAATGAGTCTCTTGTAGACAGCAAATAGATGAGTCCTGCTTTTATATCCAGTCTGAAACCCTACACCTTTTGATGCGGTCATTAAGCCCGTTCATGTTCAGAGTTACTATTGAAAGATATGAGTTTAGTGTCATCATGATATCTATTCAGTCCTTGTTTTTTTTTTATTGTTCCACTCGACTTCTTCTTAAAGGGGAATTTTAAGAGTCCTCCTTAAAATTTCTTGCAAAGCTGGTTTGGAGGTCACAGATTCTTTCAGTTCCTGCCTCTCTTGGAAGGTCTTTATCTCTCCTTCCATTCTGAATGAGAGCCTTGCTGGATAAAGTATTCTTGGTTGCATGTTCTTCTCATTTAGGACCCTGAATATATCCTGCCAGCCCTTTCTGGCCTGCCAGGTCTCTGTGGAGAGGTCTGCTATTACCCTAATACTCTTCCCCATAAGAGTCAAGGATTTCTTATCTCTTGCTGCTTTAAGTATCTTCTCTTTATCTTTGGAATCTGCAAGCTTCACTATTAAATGTCGAGGTGTTGAACGGTTTTTATGATTTTAGGGGGGATCTCTCTATTTCCTGGATCTGAATGACTGTTTCCCTTTCCAGATTAGGAAAGTTTTCAGCTATGATTTGTTCAAATACATATTCTGGACCTCTTTCGATGCCCTCGGGAACCCCAATTAAATGTAAGTTTTTCTTCCTCAGGCTGTCACTTATTTCCCTTATTCCGTCCTCAAGATCTTTTAATTGTTTGTCTCTTTTTTCCTCAGTTTCCCTCTTTGCCATCAACTTGTCTTCTATGTCACTCCCTTGTTCTTCCACCTTGTTAACCCTCATCGTTTGGACTTCTAGTTTGGATTGCATCTCATTCAATTGATTTTTAATTTCTGCAGGATTAGGTCTAAATTCTTCAGTCATGAATTCTCTTCAGTCCTTTATGCTTTTCTTCTAGAGCCACCAGAAGCTTTATAATAGTGCTTCTGAATTGGCTTTCTGACATTGAATTATAATCCAAATTTTGTAACTCTGTGGAAGAGAGGACTGCTTCTGATTCTTCCTTTTGAGGTGAGGTTTTCCTTCTAGTCATTTTGCTCAGTGCAGAGTGGCCAAAAACAAGTTGTATTGGGAAAAAGAGAAAAAGAGATGAGAGAAATAAGGAAAGAAAAGTCAAAACGAAAAAAGAAAAAAGAAGGAACAAGGAAAAAAAGAAGAAAAGTTGAAAGAAAAAGAAAAAGGAAAAAAAACGGGGTCGAGGAAGCAAACAGAAATAAAAAAAAACACTGGGGGGATCCCTGGGTGGCGCAGCGGTTTAGCGCCTGCCTTTGGCCCAGGGCGCGATCCTGGAGACCCGGGATCGAATCCCACGTCAGGCTCCCGGTGCATGGAGCCTGCTTCTCCCTCTGCCTGTGTCTCTGCCTCTCTCTCTTTCTCTGTGACTATCATAAATAAATAAAAATTAAAAAAAAACACTGGGAGTATCTTCTGATTCTGTATACTGTAAGTCCTTTGACTTCCCCTGGAAGTTTCCAGTTCTGCTAGGTCAATAATTTGTTTTTCCCCTGCATTGTTAATTCCCATGCCCAGTCCCTCTAGCTGGTCTTCGGGGGGGGGGGGGCTGTTGTGCTCATTTTCAGGTGTTAGCACTTGGGAGAGCTGCTCTGCCCCCTGCCTGGTGTAGGGCTCTGTGAGTGAAGTTTATCCTGTTTATCTAGTGAGGCCACTGTGGGGCTCAGTGGGGGTTGCTTACCCTATAAGGCCGCAGGAGGAACAACCACAGTGGCAGCTGCCAGCTCTGGAGCCCTCATTCTGCTCCCGCAGTAAATACC
Source organism: Canis lupus familiaris (assembly GCF_011100685.1). Classification (NCBI taxonomy): domain Eukaryota; kingdom Metazoa; phylum Chordata; class Mammalia; order Carnivora; family Canidae; genus Canis; species Canis lupus. Next base: position 75,635,026 of record NC_049229.1, read on the forward strand.
TCAGCTCTCAGTCTGCAGGGAAGTTGATGCTCCAGGTGCAGGGCCACTGATCTGCTCAGCTCAGGGCAGGAGTGTCCTTGTTGTCCAAGGCCCTCCTGGCCTCTGCCTGTCCTGGGGGGGAGGGGGCGGATCCTGGGCTGTGTCCCCAGCGCCCTCTACTCCCCGGGCTGCACTGTTGGGTTTGTGCTCCCTGCCAGGCAGGCCCTCTCTGTGGAGCTGCCACCGAAACCCCTCCGAACTGCTCCCAGGACCACGCAGCCCCCTTCGTGCAGAGTCTCCTACCGAGCCCCTCTGAGCTGCTCCTGGGTCCAGCCATGCGCACGTTGCAGCCCTTTAGGGAGCTCAGCCATGGGGTTTGGAGCGCTCTCCCTGGGGCGCAGGGGTCTGTTAGTGTCCCAGGGAGCCTGAGGGCATTCCTGCCCTCCTGGGGTTCTGCTCTAACTCCCTGTGAGCCCCTTTCTGTCCAGGAAGATTGGTGAAGCTCCTGCTTCTCTGGGACTGGGCTTTCCTGTCCTGGGTACACTTGCCTTGGCCTTATCCTGGCTCCTCATGGGGCCTGTCCCCCTTGGATGTCTTTTATTTCTTTCTTCCCCATCTTCTTACCTTGATAGAAGCATGAACTCTTCTTGCTGTAGCATTCCAGATGTTCTCTCTTTAAATCTCAGGCCAAATTCGTAGATTCTCAGGATGATTTGAAGGTTATCTAGGTAATTTAGTGGGGACAGGTGAATTGGGGACCCTACGAATCCACCATCTTGCCCGTCACCCCAAAAGAAATGTTTCTAGATCACAGACTGAATAGTAAGAACAGAATCCTGGGCCCAGAGAGGCTCCCAGGGGGAAACTGCTCCATGGAGAGGAAGCCCTGACCCTGACAGGTAACCTGCCAGAACCTCCATCTACACCTGCTCCTGGGTCTTCAAGACAGAAGTGGTGAAGAGTGAACACCCCCTGGTGGTCCTGATCCCCTTCTACAGGGAGGTTTGTGTCTGGGATCACACTGAGGTCGCCTCACTGTTTCCCTCACACAGTAATATACGGCCGTGTCCTCGGCTCTCAGACTTTTCATCTGCAGATACAGCGTGTTCTTGGCGTTGTCTCTGGAGATGGTGAATCCGCCCTTCACAGCGTCTGCATAGTATGTGCTACTTCCACCACTGTTAATGTATGCAACCCACTGCAACCCTTTCCCTGGAGCCTGGCGGAACCAGCTCATCCAATAGCTACTGAAGGTGAATCCAGAGGCCACACAGGAGAGTCTCAGGGACCCCCCAGGCTTCACCAGGTCTCCCCCAGCCTCCACCAGCTGCATCTCACTCTGGACACCTGAAGACACAAGACATCCTGGTCAGGAAACTGTCCCACATCCTCTTTTTCTCTCAGCAACCTCCACTCCCATCCTCAAGGTCTCTTTTTCTCCATGAATTACCTTTTAAAATAGCGACAAGGAAAACCCAGCTGAGCACAGACTCCATAGTGGTTTGTCTGTGTTGTGTCGTGAGCACTGAATGGTGTCACCTGGGGATCCTGGGGCTGGGGCTCCTCTCCCAGCTGCAGGGTCAGGGCTGGGCTGGTTTAATCAGCCAAGAAAGGGCCCTATTTGCATGTACTTGAATATATCATCAGCGCCAGACCTCCAGTTGGTTCTTTACAAGTTATTAACAAGGATTGCTTTATATCTCTAGTCCACTGTCTAATGTCTTGTGACATTATGAAGTGTTCAAATCTATGAAAAAATTACCTTTTCATTTCCTTATGAGTTTTTAAAAATCTCTCATCAATGTAGGTACTTTTAGTGGGTCGTATTTTGCCTCCTTCAGAATATGTAATCCTACATAGTATATTTTTAAAACTGGTGTCAATGTAATAAGGTTTTGTTAATTGCCTTTTAAATTCTCTATTGTTATAGATGCCTGGGGGGCTCTGCCTTCTGCTCTGGTAGTAATTCTGGAGTCCAGAGATCCAGTCCCACATCGGCTCCCAGCATGAAACCTTCTTCTCTCTCTGCTTGTGTCTCTGCCTCTCTCTGTCTGTGTGTCTGATAAGTAATTAAATAAAATCTTTAAAATATAAATTATGAGTTGTTACTGTGGAGACTTGATTTTTTTTGTCATTTACCTGTTGAAGGACATCATGGCTCCCATCACCCATTCACCCCCCCCATCCTCCCCTTCCAAGATCCCTAGTTTGTTTCCCAGAATTAGGAGTTTTCCATGTTCTGTCTCCCTTTCTGATATTTACTACCCATTTCTTCTCCCATTCCCTCTATTCCCTTGCACTATTATTTATATTCCCAAATGAGTGAGACTATATAATGTTTGTCTTTTTCTGATTGACTTATTTCAGTCAGGATAATACCGTCCAGTTCCATCCATGTTGAAGCAAATATAAGGTATTTGTCGTTTCTAAGGGCTGAGTAATATTCCATTGTGTACAGGTGCACAACAAAGGATACAGTCAGCAAAACTAAAAGACAATCTACAGAATGGGAGAAGATATTTGCAAATGACGTATCAGATAAAGGGCTAGTTTCCAAGATCTATAAAGACCTTATTAAACTCAATAGCAAAAAACAAACAATCCAATCATGAAATGGGCAAAAGACATGAACAGAAATCTCACAGAGGAAGACATAAACATGGCCAAAATGCACATGAGAAAATGCTCTGCATCACTTGCCATCAGGGAAATACAAACCAAAACCACAATGAGATACCACCTCATACCAGTGAGGATGGGGAAAATTAACAAGGCAGGAAACCACAAATGTTGGAGAGGATGTGGAGAAAAGGGACCCCTCTTACACTGTTGGTGGGAATGTGAAATGATGCAGCCACTCTGGAAAACTGTATGGAGGTTCCCCAAAGAGTTAAATATAGATCTGCCCTAGGACCCAGCAATTGCACTGTTGGGGATTTACCCCAAAGATACAAATGCAATGAAACGCAGGACACCTGCACCCCGATGTTTCTAGCTGCAATGTCCACAATAGCCAAACTGTGGAAGGGGTCTCGGTGTCCATCGACAGATGAATGGATAAAGAAGATGTGGTATATATATACAAAGGAATATTACTCAGCCATTAGAGACAACAAATACCCACCATTTGCTTCAACGTGGATGGAACTGGAGGGTATTATGCTGAGTGAAGTAAGTCAATCGGTGAAGGACAAACATTATATGTTCTCATTCATTTGGGGAATATAAATAATAGTGAAAGGGAATATAAGGGAAGGGAGAAGAAATGTGTGGGAAATATCAGAAATGGAGACAGAACATAAAGACTCCTAACTCTGGGAAACAAACTAGGGGTGGTGGAAGGGGAGGGGTGCGAGGGGTGTGGGTGAATGTGTGATGGGAACTGAGGGGGGCACTTGACGGGATGAGCACTGGGTGTTATTCTGTATGTTGGAAAATCGAACACCAATAAAAAATAAATTTATTATTTAAAAAAAAAGAAAAGAAAAGAAAAAGATTTTCCTAGGTTTCTGGTTCATTGTTCATTCCTACTTGCAGGGTTAGTGCCCAGGTGTCCTGCATGCTCCCTAGAATGTTCTGATCAGTGCTTCTTTAATACCTGTGTCCCCGTGATGAGTGTATAGGGCATCACATTGTGGTTGACGTGAAATTCCCTGATAGATCCTGGTGGGGATTATCCTCTCCTGTGCTTACTTCATACGTCTGTACCCTCTTGTATAACATGTCCACACAAGGCTCTGCCTCTTTCATAGATGATTTTTTTCTATTGAGTTTTGAGGATTCTTACGATAATTTGTGCACGTTTTCCTTGGTCTGTATCTTGTATTTCATTACTTTGATAAATATATGGTTTTAAAATGTAGTTGATTTTCACAAAGTGTATTCTTAATATTGGTGTTATGCATGTTGACTTTTTACCTATAACATTCCAATTTTATAATTAATAAGTTGCCTTAAGAGTTTCTACATTGACAATATGTTGAAAAGTCTTGTTTTTTTTTCCTGGTCTCCTCAGTGTTGACCTGTTCCCTAATTGGTCTCTCGTAACTCAGGGTTTATATGTTATATGAATATAGACTCTTGCAATTGATTTTCATAGTGTTGTTTTCATAAACTGTAGCAATTCTGTTCTCATGCTCAAATGTGAACTTGTGATTTCATGGCAGATGCTCTGTTGTATCTCATCAGGCAGATTATTCATCACGTTGAATAGATATGCTTCTGGTGTGAAACATAATCATTTATTTTTCCAGTTGCTGGAATTTCTATACATCCTCCTGCTCTTCAGAGATAGGTTGTGGTACTTAGCATCCTCCCACCAGACGTTGGAATTGACTCCAGTGCATTCCCCTAAAAGGTAATGGACCCATGTGTCACCCACACTGACATGTGCAGTAAGAACCCAGAGAAGGAGCAGGCGAGTGTAAGGGTCTGCCTGGGTTTTCCCAGCCCAGATCCCGACTCCTGCAGGGGGACCTGGGACAGATCTCCTGTGAAGAAAGACATCACAGGATGGGGACAGGATATGCCTTCCCTAGGGATTCTCCAACATGAGCACTCAGAGGAAATGATGGTCAGCAGCAGTGGTGAAGAGCACAGGGTGTCCAGGCGGGGACGCAAAAGTCACTCCCTAAACCCAGTGCTTGGCGTCTCAACCAAGTGAAGGATTTGGGGATGTTTCCATCCTCTTAAATATCCTGACTCACATGTCGTGGGATTCAGGGCTCTGCCACATGGAGACTGAGTCTGCATGGGGGAACACTGAGCACCTAGATCTGGGACCTTGTGTCCTAGTTATCGAATCATCCTGATCACCCATGAAATCACTCAAAGGTCTGACAGATCAAAAACTGCAAGTCCACATGTAGAAAATCGACCAAATTTTGGATGTAAGAGTCATGGATGTTGGCATGTGGAGATATAGCTGTGGTGATTAGAAAAGAAGTGAGGCTGATCCAGAATATTCTGTAGAGTATTATGAGCTGCAGATATAAAAATCTGAAGTTTTAGGTATCTGCTTCCATGGGGATGTGCCTGGGCTAATGCTGCTCAGGTGGTAAAACAGGGAGGAATCCCAAGAACTCCAGGGTTGCAGGAAGAATGTGTGGCACCATGGTGATGCACAGCTACTAAATACAGGGGCATGGACGGTGGCTGAGGACAGTGAGTCCAGGTGTGGGTTTCCTGCTCTGTTTTGTCATAACCTGACTGTTCTCTTGTGACAAGGTTGGAAAGGACAAAAAGGAGGAGAGACCCTGTTTTAGTGTGTCTGGGTGATGTCACCACCATTCCCAGTCTGGGTGGATTCAACAACACACTCATTCTAACGGTTCTGGAGTCTGGGAAGTCTAAGGTCCAGGTGCAGGGACATGTAGTGTCTGGGGAGCACCCAGGTCCTAGCCTGTACTTTCCTGTCACTTCACATGGGCTGGGGGCTGGGATCTTCCCCAGTCCGGGTGTATAAGGGCCCTGATCCCACCATGAGGCTGCACCTCCTGACCTAAGTGCTCTCCTAAGGCGCCTCTTCCCCCTCCCATCACATGGATGTTAGGTTCCAACGTGGGGATGGTAGAGGTCACACACAGTGAGCTGATATCAGCACCTAAAGGATCCATGAGTTATTTCCTGAAGGTGGAAGGTCCTCCTCCACTTTTTTTCCCTCATTTTTCATAATAGTTTCTCATCACATTGTATCTTTGGGTGTCATCTGCTAACTCCTCTGATCACCAGTCCTCCCTCCTCTCCTCCTGCCCCCCATGGGAAATCCCACAGGAACCATTGAATTTCCTCCTTTGGTGCAGGGGGGGCACTGACTCCACACAAGCACCTCCTGGAGCAGGACCTCTTCCTCACCACTGACTCACAACACACCACCTGAGACAGTGTCCTTCCCAAATCCAAGCATTTATAGCTTGCAAGGGGCCTGCCTGACTCTTAACACACAGGATGATGGAGGTGATAAAGGTTTGCACTCTCTTGCCTGTGTGTGTGTAGGGGGGGCTCTTCAGACTACACATCCCCACAACATACTTCTTGGCCACCCTGTCTTTCCCATGTTGACGCTGATATTGAATCTGTCAGTGTGGTTCAAGACTGAAGTCACACCTGCAATCAATCCTCTCGCCTTTTCATTTTTGAGCCCTTTGTAGGGTCAAAAGCAGCATGTTCTCTCTGCTGTTTTTAAAAACCATGCACAGGATTCGGCAAGATGGCGGAAGAGTAGGGTCTCCAAATCACCTGTCTCCACCAAACTACCTAGAAAACCTTCAAATTATCCTGAAAATCTATTAATTCGGCCTGAGATTTAAAGAGAGACCAGCTGGAATGCAACAGTGAGAAGAGTTCGCGCATCTATCAAGGTAGGAAGACGGGGAAAAAGAAATAAAGAAACAAAGGCCTCCAAGGGGGAGGGGCCCCGCGAGGAGCCGGGCTGAGGCCGGGGCGAGTGTCCCCAGGACAGGAGAGCCCCGAACCGGAGACGCAGGAGCTGCACCGACCTTCCCGGGGGAAAGGGGCTCGCGGGGAGTTGGAGCAGGACCCAGGAGGGCGAGGATGCCCTCGGGCTCCCGGGGACAGTAACAGCAACTGCGCGCCCAGGAGAGTGCGCCGAGCTCCCTAAGGGCTGCAGCGTGCACGGCAGGACCCGGCGGGACCCGGAGCAGCTGAAGGGGCTTGGGCGGCGGCTCCGCGGAGGGGGCTGCGCGGCCCCGGGAGCAGCTCGGAGGGGCTCGGGCAGAGGAAGAGGCTCCGTGCAGAGGGGGCTGCGCGGTTCCAGGAGCAGCTCAGAGGGGCTTGGGCGGCAGCTCCGCGGAGGGGCTGCACGGCCCGGGAGCGCGAATCCAACAGCGCCGGCCCCGGAGCACAGGGCGCCGGGACACAGCCCAGGATCCGGCCTCCCCCGGGACAGGCAGAGGCCGGGAGGGCCCAGGACAACAAGGACGCTCCTGCCCCAGCTGAGCAGATCAGCGGCCCCGCCCCGGAGCCTCCAGGCCCTGCAGACGGAGTTCCTGCCGGAGCTGAATCCAGGTTTCCAGAGCTGCCCCGCCACTGGGGCTGTTCCTCCTGGGGCCTCACGGGGTAAACAACCCCCACTGAGCCCTGCACCAGGCAGGGGCACTGCAGCTCCCCCAACTGCTAACACCTGAAAATCAGCACAACAGTCCCCTCCCCCAGAACACCAGCTAGACTGACAACTTCCAGGAGAAGCCAAGGGACTTAAAGTACACAGAATCAGAAGATACTCCCCGGTGGTTCTTTTTTTGTTTGTTTGTTTTTGTTTTTGTTTTTGTTTTGTTTTGCTTTTTGATTTGTTTCCTTCCCCCACCCCCTTTTTTTCTCCTTTCTTTTTCTTTCTCTTTTTCTTCTTTTTTTTTTTTCGTTTTTTTCTTTTTCTTCCCTTTTTTTTTCTCTTTCTCTTTTCTTTCCTTCTTTCTCTCCTCTCTTTTTCTCTTTTTTCCAATACAACTTGCTTTTGGCCACTCTGCACTGAGCAAAATGACTAGAAGGAAAACCTCACCTCAAAAGAAAGAATCAGAAACAGTCCTCTCTCCCACAGAGTTACAAAATCTGGATTACAATTCAATGTCAGAAAGCCAATTCAGAAGCACTATTATACAGCTACTGGTGGCTTTAGAAAAAAGTATAAAGGACTCAAGAGACTTCATGACTGCAGAATTTAGAGCTAATCAGGCAGAAATTAAAAATCAATTGAATGAGATGCAATCCAAACTAGAAGTCCTAACGACGAGGGTTAACGAGGTGGAAGAACGAGTGAGTGACATAGAAGACAAGTTGATAGCAAAGAGGGAAACTGAGGAAAAAAGAGACAAACAATTAAAAGGCCATGAAGATAGATTAAGGGAAATAAACGACAGCCTGAGGAAGAAAAACCTACGTTTAATTGGGGTTCCCGAGGGCGCCGAAAGGGACAGAGGGCCAGAATATGTATTTGAACAAATTCTAGCTGAAAACTTTCCTAATCTGGGAAGGGAAACAGGCATTCAGATCCAGGAAATAGAGAGATCCCCCCCTAAAATCAATAAAAACCGTTCAACACCTCGACATTTAATAGTGAAGCTTGCAAATTCCAAAGATAAGGAGAAGATCCTTAAAGCAGCAAGAGACAAGAAATCCCTGACTTTTATGGGGAGGAGTATTAGGGTAACAGCAGACCTCTCCACAGAGACCTGGCAGGCCAGAAAGGGCTGGCAGGATATACTCAGGGTCCTAAACGAGAAGAACATGCAACCAAGAATACTTTATCCAGCAAGGCTCTCATTCAAAATGGAAGGAGAGATAAAGAGCTTCCAAGACAGGCAGCAACTAAAAGAATATGTGACCTCCAAACCAGCTCTGCAAGAAATTTTAAGGGGGACTCTTAAAATTCCCCTTTAAGAAGAAGTTCAGTGGAACAGTCCACAAAAACAAAGACTGAATAGATATCATGATGACACTAAACTCATATCTCTCAACAGTAACTCTGAATGTGAATGGGCTTAATGACCCCATCAAAAGGCGCAGGGTTTTAGACTGGATAAAAAAGCAGGACCCATCTATTTGCTGTCTACAAGAGACTCATTTTAGACAGAAGGACACCTACAGCCTGAAAATAAAAGGTTGGAGAACCATTTACCATTCGAATAGTCCTCAAAAGAAAGCAGGGGTAGCCATCCTTATATCAGATAAACTAACATTTACCCCAAAGACTGTAGTGAGAGATGAAGAGGGACACTATATCATACTTAAAGGATCTATTCAACAAGAGGACTTAACAATCCTCAATATATATGCTCCGAATGTGGGAGCTGCCAAATATATAAATCAATTATTAACCAAAGTGAAGAAATACTTAGATAATAATACACTTACACTTGGTGACTTCAATCTAGCTCTTTCTATACTCGATAGGTCTTCTAAGCAAAACATCTCCAAAGAAACGAGAGCTTTAAATGATACACTGGACCAGATGGATTTCACAGATATCTACAGAACTTTACATCCAAACTCAACTGAATACACATTCTTCTCAAGCGCACATGGGTCTTTCTCCAGAATAGACCACATATTGGGTCACAAATCGGGTCTGAACTGATACCAAAAGATTGGGATTGTCCCCTGCATATTCTCGGACCATAATGCCTTGAAATTAGAACTAAATCACAACAAGAAGTTTGGAAGGACCTCAAACACATGGAGGTTAAGGACCATCCTGCTAAAAGATAAAACGGTCAACCAGGAAATTAAGGAAGAATTAAAAAGATTCATGGAAACTAATGAGAATGAAGATACAACCGTTCAAAATCTTGGGATGCAGCAAAAGCAGTCCTAAGGGGGAAATACATCGCAATACAGGCATCCATTCAAAAACTGGAAAGAAAAAAAAAAAACTGGAAAGAACTCAAATACAAAAGCTAACCTTACACATAAAGGAGCTAGAGAAAAAACAGCAAATAGATCCTACACCCAAGAGAAGAAGGGAGTTAATAAAGATTCGAGCAGAACTCAACGAAATCGAGACCAGAAGAACTGTGGAACAGATCAACAGAACCAGGAGTTGGTTCTTTGAAAGAATTAATAAGATAGATAAACCATTAGCCAGCCTTATTAAAAAGAAGAGAGAGAAGACTCAAATTAATAAAATCATGAATGAGAAAGGAGAGATCACTACCAACACCAAGGAAATACAAACGATTTTAAAAACATATTATGAACAGCTATACGCCAATAAATTAGGCAATCTAGAAGAAATGGACGCATTCCTGGAAAGCCACAAACTACGAAAAGTGGAACAGGAAGAAATAGAAAACCTGAACAGGCCAATAACCAGGGAGGAAATTGAAGCAGACATCAAAAACCTCCCAAGACACAAGAGTCCAGGGCCAGATGGCTTCCCAGGGGAATATTATCAAACGTTTAAAGAAGAAATCATACCTATTCTCCTAAAGCTGTTTGGAAAGATAGAAAGAGATGGAGTACTTCCAAATTCGTTCTATGAAGCCAGCATCACCTTAATTCCAAAGCCAGACAAAGACCCCGCCAAAAAGGAGAATTACAGACCAATATCCCTGATGAACATGGATGCAAAAATTCTCAACAAGATACTGGCCAATAGGATCCAAAAGCACATTAAGAAAATTATTCACCATGACCAAGTAGTATTTATCCCTGGGACACAAGGCTGGTTCAACACCCGTAAAACAATCAATGTGATTCATCATATCAGCAAGAGAAAAACCAAGAACCATATGATCCTCTCATTGGATGCAGAGAAAGCATTTGACAAAATACAGCATCCATTCCTGATCAAAACTCTTCAGAGTGTAGGGATAGAGGGAACATTCCTCGATATCTTAAAAGCCATCTATGAAAAGCCCACAGCAAATATCATTCTCAATGGGGAAGCACTGGGAGCCTTTCCCCTAAGATCAGGAACAAGACAGGGATGTCCACTCTCACCACTGCTATTCAACATAGTACTGGAAGTCCTAGCCTCAGCAATCAGACAACAAAAAGACATTAAAGGCATTCAAATTGGCAAAGAAGTAGTCAAACTCTCCCTCTTCGCCGATGACATGATACTCTACATAGAAAACCCAAAAGTCTCCACCCCAAGATTGCTAGAACTCATACAGCAATTTGGTAGCATGGCAGGATACAAAATCAATGCCCAGAAATCAGTGGCATTTCTCTACACTAACAAGGAGACTGAAGAAAGAGAAATTAAGGAGTCAATCCCATTTACAATTGCACCCAAAAGCATAAGATACCTAGGAATAAACCTCACCAAAGATGTAAAGGATCTATACCCTCAAAACTATAGAACACTTCTGAAAGAAATTGAGGAAGACACAAAGAGATGGAAAAATATTCCATGCTCATGGATTGGCAGAATTAATATTGTGAAAATGTCAATGTTACCCAGGGCAATATACACGTTTAATGCAATCGCTATCAAAATACCATGGACTTTCTTCAGAGAGTTAGAACAAATTATTTTAAGATTTGTGTGGAATCAGAAAAGACCCCGAATAGCCAGGGGAATTTTAAAAAAGAAAACCATATCTGGGGGCATCACAATGCCAGATTTCAGGTTGTACTACAAAGCTGTGGTCATCAAGACAGTGTGGTACTGGCACAAAAACAGACACATAGATCAGTGGAACAGAATAGAGAATCCAGAAGTGGACCCTGAACTTTATGGGCAACTAATATTCGATAAAGGAGGAAAGACTATCCATTGGAAGAAAGACAGTCTCTTCAATAAATGGTGCTGGGAAAATTGGACAGCCACATGCAGAAGAATGAAACTAGACCACTCTCTTTCACCATACACAAAGATAAACTCAAAATGGATGAAAGATCTAAATGTGAGACAAGATTCCATCAAAATCCTAGAGAAGAACACAGGCAACACCCTTTTTGAACTCGGCCATAGTAACTTCTTGCAAGATATATCCACGAAGGCAAAAGAAACAACAGCAAAAATGAACTATTGGGACTTCATCAAGATAAGAAGCTTTTGCACAGCAAAGGATACAGTCAACAAAACTCAAAGACAACCTACAGAATGGGAGAAGATATTTGCAAATGACATATCAGATAAAGGGCTAGTTTCCAAGATCTATAAAGAACTTATTCAACTCAACAGCAAAGAAACAAACAATCCAATCATGAAATGGGCAAAAGACGTGAACAGAAATCTCACAGAGGAAGACATAGACATGGCCAACATGCACATGAGAAAATGCTCTGCATCACTTGCCATCAGGGAAATACAAATCAAAACTACAATGAGATACCACCTCACACCAGTGAGAATGGGGAAAATTAACAAGGCAGGAAACAACAAATGTTGGAGAGGATGCGGAGAAAAGGGAACCCTCTTACACTGTTGGTGGGAATGTGAACTGGTGCAGCCACTCTGGAAAACTGTGTGGAGGTTCCTCAAAGAGTTAAAAATATACCTGCCCTACGACCCAGCAATTGCACTGTTGGGGATTTACCCCAAAGATACAAATGCAATGAAACGCCGGGACACCTGCACCCCGATGTTTCTAGCAGCAATGGCCACGATAGCCAAACTGTGGAAGGAGCCTCGGTGTCCAACGAAAGATGAATGGATAAAGAAGATGTGGTTTATGTATACAATGGAATATTACTCAGCTATTAGAAATGACAAATACCCACCATTTGCTTCAACGTGGATGGAACTGGAGGGTATTATGCTGAGTGAAGTAAGTCAGTCGGAGAAGGACAAACATTATACGTTTTCATTCATTTGGGGAATATAAATAATAGTGAAAGGGAAAATAAGGGAAGTGGGAAGAAATGTGTGGGAAATATCAGAAAGGGAGACAGAACGTAAAGACTGCTAACTCTGGGAAACGAACTAGGGGTGGTAGAAGGGGAGGAGGGCGGGGGGTGGGAGTGAATGGGTGACGGGCACTGGGTGTTATTCTGTATGTTAGTAAATTGAACACCAATAAAAAAAAAAATAAAAAATAAAAAAAAATAAAGAAGAAATCATACCTATTCTCCTAAAGCTGTTTGGAAAGATAGAAAGAGATGGAGTACTTCCAAATTCGTTCTATGAAGCCAGCATCACCTTAATTCCAAAGCCAGACAAAGACCCCGCCAAAAAGGAGAATTACAGACCAATATCCCTGATGAACATGGATGCAAAAATTCTCAACAAGATACTGGCCAATAGGATCCAAAAGTACATTAAGAAAATTATTCACCATGACCAAGTAGTATTTATCCCTGGGACACAAGGCTGGTTCAACACCCGTAAAACAATCAATGTGATTCATCATATCAGCAAGAGAAAAACCAAGAACCATATGATCCTCTCATTGGATGCAGAGAAAGCATTTGACAAAATACAGCATCCATTCCTGATCAAAACTCTTCAGAGTGTAGGGATAGAGGGAACATTCCTCGATATCTTAAAAGCCATCTATGAAAAGCCCACAGCAAATATCATTCTCAATGGGGAAGCACTGGGAGCCTTTCCCCTAAGATCAGGAACAAGACAGGGATGTCCACTCTCACCACTGCTATTCAACATAGTACTGGAAGTCCTAGCCTCAGCAATCAGACAACAAAAAGACATTAAAGGCATTCAAATTGGCAAAGAAGTAGTCAAACTCTCCCTCTTCGCCGATGACATGATACTCTACATAGAAAACCCAAAAGTCTCCACCCCAAGATTGCTAGAACTCATACAGCAATTCAGTAGCGTTGCAGGATACAAAATCAATGCCCAGAAATCAGTGGCATTTCTCTACACTAACAAGGAGACTGAAGAAAGAGAAATTAAGGAGTCAATCCCATTTACAATTGCACCCAAAAGCATAAGATACCTAGGAATAAACCTCACCAAAGATGTAAAGGATCTATACCCTCAAAACTATAGAACACTTCTGAAAGAAATTGAGGAAGACACAAAGAGATGGAAAAATATTCCATGCTCATGGATTGGCAGAATTAATATTGTGAAAATGTCAATGTTACCCAGGGCAATATACACGTTTAATGCAATCGCTATCAAAATACCATGGACTTTCTTCAGAGAGTTAGAACAAATTATTTTAAGATTTGTGTGGAATCAGAAAAGACCCCGAATAGCCAGGGGAATTTTAAAAAAGAAAACCATATCTGGGGGCATCACAATGCCAGATTTCAGGTTGTACTACAAAGCTGTGGTCATCAAGACAGTGTGGTACTGGCACAAAAACAGACACATAGATCAGTGGAACAGAATAGAGAATCCAGAAGTGGACCCTGAACTTTATGGGCAACTAATATTCGATAAAGGAGGAAAGACTATCCATTGGAAGAAAGACAGTCTCTTCAATAAATGGTGCTGGGAAAATTGGACAGCCACATGCAGAAGAATGAAACTAGACCACTCTCTTTCACCATACACAAAGATAAACTCAAAATGGATGAAAGATCTAAATGTGAGACAAGATTCCATCAAAATCCTAGAGAAGAACACAGGCAACACCCTTTTTGAACTCGGCCATAGTAACTTCTTGCAAGATATATCCACGAAGGCAAGAGAAACAAAAGCAAAAATGAACTATTGGGACTTCATCAAGATAAGAAGCTTTTGCACAGCAAAGGATACAGTCAACAAAACTCAAAGACAACCTACAGAATGGGAGAAGATATTTGCAAATGACATATCAGATAAAGGGCTAGTTTCCAAGATCTATAAAGAACTTATTCAACTCAACAGCAAAGAAACAAACAATCCAATCATGAAATGGGCAAAAGACGTGAACAGAAATCTCACAGAGGAAGACATAGACATGGCCAACATGCACATGAGAAAATGCTCTGCATCACTTGCCATCAGGGAAATACAAATCAAAACTACAATGAGATACCACCTCACACCAGTGAGAATGGGGAAAATTAACAAGGCAGGAAACAACAAATGTTGGAGAGGATGCGGAGAAAAGGGAACCCTCTTACACTGTTGGTGGGAATGTGAACTGGTGCAGCCACTCTGGAAAACTGTGTGGAGGTTCCTCAAAGAGTTAAAAATATACCTGCCCTACGACCCAGCAATTGCACTGTTGGGGATTTACCCCAAAGATACAAATGCAATGAAACGCCGGGACACCTGCACCCCGATGTTTCTAGCAGCAATGGCCACGATAGCCAAACTGTGGAAGGAGCCTCGGTGTCCAACGAAAGATGAATGGATAAAGAAGATGTGGTTTATGTATACAATGGAATATTACTCAGCTATTAGAAATGACAAATACCCACCATTTGCTTCAACGTGGATGGAACTGGAGGGTATTATGCTGAGTGAAGTAAGTCAGTCGGAGAAGGACAAACATTATACGTTTTCATTCATTTGGGGAATATAAATAATAGTGAAAGGGAAAATAAGGGAAGTGGGAAGAAATGTGTGGGAAATATCAGAAAGGGAGACAGAACGTAAAGACTGCTAACTCTGGGAAACGAACTAGGGGTGGTAGAAGGGGAGGAGGGCGGGGGGTGGGAGTGAATGGGTGACGGGCACTGGGTGTTATTCTGTATGTTAGTAAATTGAACACCAATAAAAAAAAAATAAAAAATAAAAAAAAATAAAGAAGAAATCATACCTATTCTCCTAAAGCTGTTTGGAAAGATAGAAAGAGATGGAGTACTTCCAAATTCGTTCTATGAAGCCAGCATCACCTTAATTCCAAAGCCAGACAAAGACCCCGCCAAAAAGGAGAATTACAGACCAATATCCCTGATGAACATGGATGCAAAAATTCTCAACAAGATACTGGCCAATAGGATCCAAAAGTACATTAAGAAAATTATTCACCATGACCAAGTAGTATTTATCCCTGGGACACAAGGCTGGTTCAACACCCGTAAAACAATCAATGTGATTCATCATATCAGCAAGAGAAAAACCAAGAACCATATGATCCTCTCATTGGATGCAGAGAAAGCATTTGACAAAATACAGCATCCATTCCTGATCAAAACTCTTCAGAGTGTAGGGATAGAGGGAACATTCCTCGATATCTTAAAAGCCATCTATGAAAAGCCCACAGCAAATATCATTCTCAATGGGGAAGCACTGGGAGCCTTTCCCCTAAGATCAGGAACAAGACAGGGATGTCCACTCTCACCACTGCTATTCAACATAGTACTGGAAGTCCTAGCCTCAGCAATCAGACAACAAAAAGACATTAAAGGCATTCAAATTGGCAAAGAAGTAGTCAAACTCTCCCTCTTCGCCGATGACATGATACTCTACATAGAAAACCCAAAAGTCTCCACCCCAAGATTGCTAGAACTCATACAGCAATTCAGTAGCGTTGCAGGATACAAAATCAATGCCCAGAAATCAGTGGCATTTCTCTACACTAACAAGGAGACTGAAGAAAGAGAAATTAAGGAGTCAATCCCATTTACAATTGCACCCAAAGGCATAAGATACCTAGGAATAAACCTAACCAAAGATGTAAAGGATCTATACCCTCAAAACTATAGAACACTTCTGAAAGAAATTGAGGAAGACACAAAGAGATGGAAAAATATTCCATGCTCATGGATTGGCAGAATTAATATTGTGAAAATGTCAATGTTACCCAGGGCAATATACACGTTTAATGCAATCGCTATCAAAATACCATGGACTTTCTTCAGAGAGTTAGAACAAATTATTTTAAGATTTGTGTGGAATCAGAAAAGACCCCGAATAGCCAGGGGAATTTTAAAAAAGAAAACCATATCTGGGGGCATCACAATGCCAGATTTCAGGTTGTACTACAAAGCTGTGGTCATCAAGACAGTGTGGTACTGGCACAAAAACAGACACATAGATCAGTGGAACAGAATAGAGAATCCAGAAGTGGACCCTGAACTTTATGGGCAACTAATATTCGATAAAGGAGGAAAGACTATCCATTGGAAGAAAGACAGTCTCTTCAATAAATGGTGCTGGGAAAATTGGACAGCCACATGCAGAAGAATGAAACTAGACCACTCTCTTTCACCATACACAAAGATAAACTCAAAATGGATGAAAGATCTAAATGTGAGACAAGATTCCATCAAAATCCTAGAGAAGAACACAGGCAACACCCTTTTTGAACTCGGCCATAGTAACTTCTTGCAAGATATATCCACGAAGGCAAAAGAAACAAAAGCAAAAATGAACTATTGGGACTTCATCAAGATAAGAAGCTTTTGCACAGCAAAGGATACAGTCAACAAAACTCAAAGACAACCTACAGAATGGGAGAAGATATTTGCAAATGACATATCAGATAAAGGGCTAGTTTCCAAGATCTATAAAGAACTTATTCAACTCAACAGCAAAGAAACAAACAATCCAATCATGAAATGGGCAAAAGACGTGAACAGAAATCTCACAGAGGAAGACATAGACATGGCCAACATGCACATGAGAAAATGCTCTGCATCACTTGCCATCAGGGAAATACAAATCAAAACTACAATGAGATACCACCTCACACCAGTGAGAATGGGGAAAATTAACAAGGCAGGAAACAACAAATGTTGGAGAGGATGCGGAGAAAAGGGAACCCTCTTACACTGTTGGTGGGAATGTGAACTGGTGCAGCCACTCTGGAAAACTGTGTGGAGGTTCCTCAAAGAGTTAAAAATATACCTGCCCTACGACCCAGCAATTGCACTGTTGGGGATTTACCCCAAAGATACAAATGCAATGAAACGCCGGGACACCTGCACCCCGATGTTTCTAGCAGCAATGGCCACGATAGCCAAACTGTGGAAGGAGCCTCGGTGTCCAACGAAAGATGAATGGATAAAGAAGATGTGGTTTATGTATACAATGGAATATTACTCAGCTATTAGAAATGACAAATACCCACCATTTGCTTCAACGTGGATGGAACTGGAGGGTATTATGCTGAGTGAAGTAAGTCAGTCGGAGAAGGACAAACATTATACGTTTTCATTCATTTGGGGAATATAAATAATAGTGAAAGGGAAAATAAGGGAAGTGGGAAGAAATGTGTGGGAAATATCAGAAAGGGAGACAGAACGTAAAGACTGCTAACTCTGGGAAACGAACTAGGGGTGGTAGAAGGGGAGGAGGGCGGGGGGTGGGAGTGAATGGGTGACGGGCACTGGGTGTTATTCTGTATGTTAGTAAATTGAACACCAATAAAAAAAAATAAAAAATAAAAAAAAATAAAGAAGAAATCATACCTATTCTCCTAAAGCTGTTTGGAAAGATAGAAAGAGATGGAGTACTTCCAAATTCGTTCTATGAAGCCAGCATCACCTTAATTCCAAAGCCAGACAAAGACCCCGCCAAAAAGGAGAATTACAGACCAATATCCCTGATGAACATGGATGCAAAAATTCTCAACAAGATACTGGCCAATAGGATCCAAAAGTACATTAAGAAAATTATTCACCATGACCAAGTAGTATTTATCCCTGGGACACAAGGCTGGTTCAACACCCGTAAAACAATCAATGTGATTCATCATATCAGCAAGAGAAAAACCAAGAACCATATGATCCTCTCATTGGATGCAGAGAAAGCATTTGACAAAATACAGCATCCATTCCTGATCAAAACTCTTCAGAGTGTAGGGATAGAGGGAACATTCCTCGATATCTTAAAAGCCATCTATGAAAAGCCCACAGCAAATATCATTCTCAATGGGGAAGCACTGGGAGCCTTTCCCCTAAGATCAGGAACAAGACAGGGATGTCCACTCTCACCACTGCTATTCAACATAGTACTGGAAGTCCTAGCCTCAGCAATCAGACAACAAAAAGACATTAAAGGCATTCAAATTGGCAAAGAAGTAGTCAAACTCTCCCTCTTCGCCGATGACATGATACTCTACATAGAAAACCCAAAAGTCTCCACCCCAAGATTGCTAGAACTCATACAGCAATTCAGTAGCGTTGCAGGATACAAAATCAATGCCCAGAAATCAGTGGCATTTCTCTACACTAACAAGGAGACTGAAGAAAGAGAAATTAAGGAGTCAATCCCATTTACAATTGCACCCAAAAGCATAAGATACCTAGGAATAAACCTCACCAAAGATGTAAAGGATCTATACCCTCAAAACTATAGAACACTTCTGAAAGAAATTGAGGAAGACACAAAGAGATGGAAAAATATTCCATGCTCATGGATTGGCAGAATTAATATTGTGAAAATGTCAATGTTACCCAGGGCAATATACACGTTTAATGCAATCGCTATCAAAATACCATGGACTTTCTTCAGAGAGTTAGAACAAATTATTTTAAGATTTGTGTGGAATCAGAAAAGACCCCGAATAGCCAGGGGAATTTTAAAAAAGAAAACCATATCTGGGGGCATCACAATGCCAGATTTCAGGTTGTACTACAAAGCTGTGGTCATCAAGACAGTGTGGTACTGGCACAAAAACAGACACATAGATCAGTGGAACAGAATAGAGAATCCAGAAGTGGACCCTGAACTTTATGGGCAACTAATATTCGATAAAGGAGGAAAGACTATCCATTGGAAGAAAGACAGTCTCTTCAATAAATGGTGCTGGGAAAATTGGACAGCCACATGCAGAAGAATGAAACTAGACCACTCTCTTTCACCATACACAAAGATAAACTCAAAATGGATGAAAGATCTAAATGTGAGACAAGATTCCATCAAAATCCTAGAGAAGAACACAGGCAACACCCTTTTTGAACTCGGCCATAGTAACTTCTTGCAAGATATATCCACGAAGGCAAGAGAAACAAAAGCAAAAATGAACTATTGGGACTTCATCAAGATAAGAAGCTTTTGCACAGCAAAGGATACAGTCAACAAAACTCAAAGACAACCTACAGAATGGGAGAAGATATTTGCAAATGACATATCAGATAAAGGGCTAGTTTCCAAGATCTATAAAGAACTTATTCAACTCAACAGCAAAGAAACAAACAATCCAATCATGAAATGGGCAAAAGACGTGAACAGAAATCTCACAGAGGAAGACATAGACATGGCCAACATGCACATGAGAAAATGCTCTGCATCACTTGCCATCAGGGAAATACAAATCAAAACTACAATGAGATACCACCTCACACCAGTGAGAATGGGGAAAATTAACAAGGCAGGAAACAACAAATGTTGGAGAGGATGCGGAGAAAAGGGAACCCTCTTACACTGTTGGTGGGAATGTGAACTGGTGCAGCCACTCTGGAAAACTGTGTGGAGGTTCCTCAAAGAGTTAAAAATATACCTGCCCTACGACCCAGCAATTGCACTGTTGGGGATTTACCCCAAAGATACAAATGCAATGAAACGCCGGGACACCTGCACCCCGATGTTTCTAGCAGCAATGGCCACGATAGCCAAACTGTGGAAGGAGCCTCGGTGTCCAACGAAAGATGAATGGATAAAGAAGATGTGGTTTATGTATACAATGGAATATTACTCAGCTATTAGAAATGACAAATACCCACCATTTGCTTCAACGTGGATGGAACTGGAGGGTATTATGCTGAGTGAAGTAAGTCAGTCGGAGAAGGACAAACATTATACGTTTTCATTCATTTGGGGAATATAAATAATAGTGAAAGGGAAAATAAGGGAAGTGGGAAGAAATGTGTGGGAAATATCAGAAAGGGAGACAGAACGTAAAGACTGCTAACTCTGGGAAACGAACTAGGGGTGGTAGAAGGGGAGGAGGGCGGGGGGTGGGAGTGAATGGGTGACGGGCACTGGGTGTTATTCTGTATGTTAGTAAATTGAACACCAATAAAAAAAAATAAAAAATAAAAAAAAATAAAGAAGAAATCATACCTATTCTCCTAAAGCTGTTTGGAAAGATAGAAAGAGATGGAGTACTTCCAAATTCGTTCTATGAAGCCAGCATCACCTTAATTCCAAAGCCAGACAAAGACCCCGCCAAAAAGGAGAATTACAGACCAATATCCCTGATGAACATGGATGCAAAAATTCTCAACAAGATACTGGCCAATAGGATCCAAAAGTACATTAAGAAAATTATTCACCATGACCAAGTAGTATTTATCCCTGGGACACAAGGCTGGTTCAACACCCGTAAAACAATCAATGTGATTCATCATATCAGCAAGAGAAAAACCAAGAACCATATGATCCTCTCATTGGATGCAGAGAAAGCATTTGACAAAATACAGCATCCATTCCTGATCAAAACTCTTCAGAGTGTAGGGATAGAGGGAACATTCCTCGATATCTTAAAAGCCATCTATGAAAAGCCCACAGCAAATATCATTCTCAATGGGGAAGCACTGGGAGCCTTTCCCCTAAGATCAGGAACAAGACAGGGATGTCCACTCTCACCACTGCTATTCAACATAGTACTGGAAGTCCTAGCCTCAGCAATCAGACAACAAAAAGACATTAAAGGCATTCAAATTGGCAAAGAAGTAGTCAAACTCTCCCTCTTCGCCGATGACATGATACTCTACATAGAAAACCCAAAAGTCTCCACCCCAAGATTGCTAGAACTCATACAGCAATTCGGTAGCGTTGCAGGATACAAAATCAATGCCCAGAAATCAGTGGCATTTCTCTACACTAACAAGGAGACTGAAGAAAGAGAAATTAAGGAGTCAATCCCATTTACAATTGCACCCAAAAGCATAAGATACCTAGGAATAAACCTCACCAAAGATGTAAAGGATCTATACCCTCAAAACTATAGAACACTTCTGAAAGAAATTGAGGAAGACACAAAGAGATGGAAAAATATTCCATGCTCATGGATTGGCAGAATTAATATTGTGAAAATGTCAATGTTACCCAGGGCAATATACACGTTTAATGCAATCGCTATCAAAATACCATGGACTTTCTTCAGAGAGTTAGAACAAATTATTTTAAGATTTGTGTGGAATCAGAAAAAAACCCCGAATAGCCAGGGGAATTTTAAAAAAGAAAACCATATCTGGGGGCATCACAATGCCAGATTTCAGGTTGTACTACAAAGCTGTGGTCATCAAGACAGTGTGGTACTGGCACAAAAACAGACACATAGATCAGTGGAACAGAATAGAGAATCCAGAAGTGGACCCTGAACTTTATGGGCAACTAATATTCGATAAAGGAGGAAAGACTATCCATTGGAAGAAAGACAGTCTCTTCAATAAATGGTGCTGGGAAAATTGGACAGCCACATGCAGAAGAATGAAACTAGACCACTCTCTTTCACCATACACAAAGATAAACTCAAAATGGATGAAAGATCTAAATGTGAGACAAGATTCCATCAAAATCCTAGAGAAGAACACAGGCAACACCCTTTTTGAACTCGGCCATAGTAACTTCTTGCAAGATATATCCACGAAGGCAAGAGAAACAAAAGCAAAAATGAACTATTGGGACTTCATCAAGATAAGAAGCTTTTGCACAGCAAAGGATACAGTCAACAAAACTCAAAGACAACCTACAGAATGGGAGAAGATATTTGCAAATGACATATCAGATAAAGGGCTAGTTTCCAAGATCTATAAAGAACTTATTCAACTCAACAGCAAAGAAACAAACAATCCAATCATGAAATGGGCAAAAGACGTGAACAGAAATCTCACAGAGGAAGACATAGACATGGCCAACATGCACATGAGAAAATGCTCTGCATCACTTGCCATCAGGGAAATACAAATCAAAACTACAATGAGATACCACCTCACACCAGTGAGAATGGGGAAAATTAACAAGGCAGGAAACAACAAATGTTGGAGAGGATGCGGAGAAAAGGGAACCCTCTTACACTGTTGGTGGGAATGTGAACTGGTGCAGCCACTCTGGAAAACTGTGTGGAGGTTCCTCAAAGAGTTAAAAATATACCTGCCCTACGACCCAGCAATTGCACTGTTGGGGATTTACCCCAAAGATACAAATGCAATGAAACGCCGGGACACCTGCACCCCGATGTTTCTAGCAGCAATGGCCACGATAGCCAAACTGTGGAAGGAGCCTCGGTGTCCAACGAAAGATGAATGGATAAAGAAGATGTGGTTTATGTATACAATGGAATATTACTCAGCTATTAGAAATGACAAATACCCACCATTTGCTTCAACGTGGATGGAACTGGAGGGTATTATGCTGAGTGAAGTAAGTCAGTCGGAGAAGGACAAACATTATACGTTTTCATTCATTTGGGGAATATAAATAATAGTGAAAGGGAAAATAAGGGAAGTGGGAAGAAATGTGTGGGAAATATCAGAAAGGGAGACAGAACGTAAAGACTGCTAACTCTGGGAAACGAACTAGGGGTGGTAGAAGGGGAGGAGGGCGGGGGGTGGGAGTGAATGGGTGACGGGCACTGGGTGTTATTCTGTATGTTAGTAAATTGAACACCAATAAAAAAAATAAAAAATAAAAAAAAATAAAGAAGAAATCATACCTATTCTCCTAAAGCTGTTTGGAAAGATAGAAAGAGATGGAGTACTTCCAAATTCGTTCTATGAAGCCAGCATCACCTTAATTCCAAAGCCAGACAAAGACCCCGCCAAAAAGGAGAATTACAGACCAATATCCCTGATGAACATGGATGCAAAAATTCTCAACAAGATACTGGCCAATAGGATCCAAAAGTACATTAAGAAAATTATTCACCATGACCAAGTAGTATTTATCCCTGGGACACAAGGCTGGTTCAACACCCGTAAAACAATCAATGTGATTCATCATATCAGCAAGAGAAAAACCAAGAACCATATGATCCTCTCATTGGATGCAGAGAAAGCATTTGACAAAATACAGCATCCATTCCTGATCAAAACTCTTCAGAGTGTAGGGATAGAGGGAACATTCCTCGATATCTTAAAAGCCATCTATGAAAAGCCCACAGCAAATATCATTCTCAATGGGGAAGCACTGGGAGCCTTTCCCCTAAGATCAGGAACAAGACAGGGATGTCCACTCTCACCACTGCTATTCAACATAGTACTGGAAGTCCTAGCCTCAGCAATCAGACAACAAAAAGACATTAAAGGCATTCAAATTGGCAAAGAAGTAGTCAAACTCTCCCTCTTCGCCGATGACATGATACTCTACATAGAAAACCCAAAAGTCTCCACCCCAAGATTGCTAGAACTCATACAGCAATTCGGTAGCGTTGCAGGATACAAAATCAATGCCCAGAAATCAGTGGCATTTCTCTACACTAACAAGGAGACTGAAGAAAGAGAAATTAAGGAGTCAATCCCATTTACAATTGCACCCAAAAGCATAAGATACCTAGGAATAAACCTCACCAAAGATGTAAAGGATCTATACCCTCAAAACTATAGAACACTTCTGAAAGAAATTGAGGAAGACACAAAGAGATGGAAAAATATTCCATGCTCATGGATTGGCAGAATTAATATTGTGAAAATGTCAATGTTACCCAGGGCAATATACACGTTTAATGCAATCGCTATCAAAATACCATGGACTTTCTTCAGAGAGTTAGAACAAATTATTTTAAGATTTGTGTGGAATCAGAAAAAAACCCCGAATAGCCAGGGGAATTTTAAAAAAGAAAACCATATCTGGGGGCATCACAATGCCAGATTTCAGGTTGTACTACAAAGCTGTGGTCATCAAGACAGTGTGGTACTGGCACAAAAACAGACACATAGATCAGTGGAACAGAATAGAGAATCCAGAAGTGGACCCTGAACTTTATGGGCAACTAATATTCGATAAAGGAGGAAAGACTATCCATTGGAAGAAAGACAGTCTCTTCAATAAATGGTGCTGGGAAAATTGGACAGCCACATGCAGAAGAATGAAACTAGACCACTCTCTTTCACCATACACAAAGATAAACTCAAAATGGATGAAAGATCTAAATGTGAGACAAGATTCCATCAAAATCCTAGAGAAGAACACAGGCAACACCCTTTTTGAACTCGGCCATAGTAACTTCTTGCAAGATATATCCACGAAGGCAAGAGAAACAAAAGCAAAAATGAACTATTGGGACTTCATCAAGATAAGAAGCTTTTGCACAGCAAAGGATACAGTCAACAAAACTCAAAGACAACCTACAGAATGGGAGAAGATATTTGCAAATGACATATCAGATAAAGGGCTAGTTTCCAAGATCTATAAAGAACTTATTCAACTCAACAGCAAAGAAACAAACAATCCAATCATGAAATGGGCAAAAGACGTGAACAGAAATCTCACAGAGGAAGACATAGACATGGCCAACATGCACATGAGAAAATGCTCTGCATCACTTGCCATCAGGGAAATACAAATCAAAACTACAATGAGATACCACCTCACACCAGTGAGAATGGGGAAAATTAACAAGGCAGGAAACAACAAATGTTGGAGAGGATGCGGAGAAAAGGGAACCCTCTTACACTGTTGGTGGGAATGTGAACTGGTGCAGCCACTCTGGAAAACTGTGTGGAGGTTCCTCAAAGAGTTAAAAATATACCTGCCCTACGACCCAGCAATTGCACTGTTGGGGATTTACCCCAAAGATACAAATGCAATGAAACGCCGGGACACCTGCACCCCGATGTTTCTAGCAGCAATGGCCACGATAGCCAAACTGTGGAAGGAGCCTCGGTGTCCAACGAAAGATGAATGGATAAAGAAGATGTGGTTTATGTATACAATGGAATATTACTCAGCTATTAGAAATGACAAATACCCACCATTTGCTTCAACGTGGATGGAACTGGAGGGTATTATGCTGAGTGAAGTAAGTCAGTCGGAGAAGGACAAACATTATACGTTTTCATTCATTTGGGGAATATAAATAATAGTGAAAGGGAAAATAAGGGAAGTGGGAAGAAATGTGTGGGAAATATCAGAAAGGGAGACAGAACGTAAAGACTGCTAACTCTGGGAAACGAACTAGGGGTGGTAGAAGGGGAGGAGGGCGGGGGGTGGGAGTGAATGGGTGACGGGCACTGGGTGTTATTCTGTATGTTAGTAAATTGAACACCAATAAAAAAAAATAAAAAATAAAAAAAAATAAAGAAGAAATCATACCTATTCTCCTAAAGCTGTTTGGAAAGATAGAAAGAGATGGAGTACTTCCAAATTCGTTCTATGAAGCCAGCATCACCTTAATTCCAAAGCCAGACAAAGACCCCGCCAAAAAGGAGAATTACAGACCAATATCCCTGATGAACATGGATGCAAAAATTCTCAACAAGATACTGGCCAATAGGATCCAAAAGTACATTAAGAAAATTATTCACCATGACCAAGTAGTATTTATCCCTGGGACACAAGGCTGGTTCAACACCCGTAAAACAATCAATGTGATTCATCATATCAGCAAGAGAAAAACCAAGAACCATATGATCCTCTCATTGGATGCAGAGAAAGCATTTGACAAAATACAGCATCCATTCCTGATCAAAACTCTTCAGAGTGTAGGGATAGAGGGAACATTCCTCGATATCTTAAAAGCCATCTATGAAAAGCCCACAGCAAATATCATTCTCAATGGGGAAGCACTGGGAGCCTTTCCCCTAAGATCAGGAACAAGACAGGGATGTCCACTCTCACCACTGCTATTCAACATAGTACTGGAAGTCCTAGCCTCAGCAATCAGACAACAAAAAGACATTAAAGGCATTCAAATTGGCAAAGAAGTAGTCAAACTCTCCCTCTTCGCCGATGACATGATACTCTACATAGAAAACCCAAAAGTCTCCACCCCAAGATTGCTAGAACTCATACAGCAATTCGGTAGCGTTGCAGGATACAAAATCAATGCCCAGAAATCAGTGGCATTTCTCTACACTAACAAGGAGACTGAAGAAAGAGAAATTAAGGAGTCAATCCCATTTACAATTGCACCCAAAAGCATAAGATACCTAGGAATAAACCTCACCAAAGATGTAAAGGATCTATACCCTCAAAACTATAGAACACTTCTGAAAGAAATTGAGGAAGACACAAAGAGATGGAAAAATATTCCATGCTCATGGATTGGCAGAATTAATATTGTGAAAATGTCAATGTTACCCAGGGCAATATACACGTTTAATGCAATCGCTATCAAAATACCATGGACTTTCTTCAGAGAGTTAGAACAAATTATTTTAAGATTTGTGTGGAATCAGAAAAAAACCCCGAATAGCCAGGGGAATTTTAAAAAAGAAAACCATATCTGGGGGCATCACAATGCCAGATTTCAGGTTGTACTACAAAGCTGTGGTCATCAAGACAGTGTGGTACTGGCACAAAAACAGACACATAGATCAGTGGAACAGAATAGAGAATCCAGAAGTGGACCCTGAACTTTATGGGCAACTAATATTCGATAAAGGAGGAAAGACTATCCATTGGAAGAAAGACAGTCTCTTCAATAAATGGTGCTGGGAAAATTGGACAGCCACATGCAGAAGAATGAAACTAGACCACTCTCTTTCACCATACACAAAGATAAACTCAAAATGGATGAAAGATCTAAATGTGAGACAAGATTCCATCAAAATCCTAGAGAAGAACACAGGCAACACCCTTTTTGAACTCGGCCATAGTAACTTCTTGCAAGATATATCCACGAAGGCAAGAGAAACAAAAGCAAAAATGAACTATTGGGACTTCATCAAGATAAGAAGCTTTTGCACAGCAAAGGATACAGTCAACAAAACTCAAAGACAACCTACAGAATGGGAGAAGATATTTGCAAATGACATATCAGATAAAGGGCTAGTTTCCAAGATCTATAAAGAACTTATTCAACTCAACAGCAAAGAAACAAACAATCCAATCATGAAATGGGCAAAAGACGTGAACAGAAATCTCACAGAGGAAGACATAGACATGGCCAACATGCACATGAGAAAATGCTCTGCATCACTTGCCATCAGGGAAATACAAATCAAAACTACAATGAGATACCACCTCACACCAGTGAGAATGGGGAAAATTAACAAGGCAGGAAACAACAAATGTTGGAGAGGATGCGGAGAAAAGGGAACCCTCTTACACTGTTGGTGGGAATGTGAACTGGTGCAGCCACTCTGGAAAACTGTGTGGAGGTTCCTCAAAGAGTTAAAAATATACCTGCCCTACGACCCAGCAATTGCACTGTTGGGGATTTACCCCAAAGATACAAATGCAATGAAACGCCGGGACACCTGCACCCCGATGTTTCTAGCAGCAATGGCCACGATAGCCAAACTGTGGAAGGAGCCTCGGTGTCCAACGAAAGATGAATGGATAAAGAAGATGTGGTTTATGTATACAATGGAATATTACTCAGCTATTAGAAATGACAAATACCCACCATTTGCTTCAACGTGGATGGAACTGGAGGGTATTATGCTGAGTGAAGTAAGTCAGTCGGAGAAGGACAAACATATGTTCTCATTCATTTGGGGAATATAAATAATAGTGAAAGGGAAAATAAGGGAAGTGGGAAGAAATGTGTGGGAAATATCAGAAAGGGAGACAGAACGTAAAGACTGCTAACTCTGGGAAACGAACTAGGGGTGGTAGAAGGGGAGGAGGGCGGGGGGTGGGAGTGAATGGGTGACGGGCACTGGGTGTTATTCTGTATGTTAGTAAATTGAACACCAATTAAAAAAATAAAATAAAATAAAAAAATAAAAAATAAATAAATAAAATGGATATTCCTTTACTCTCCGAAATGTAAAAATAAATAAATAAATAAATAAATAAAATAAAAAAATAAAAACCATGCACACTGTGCTGGTTGGATCTCTCATGTTAGATGTATAGACCTGGGACTCTATCAAGGAGAAGTTGTGATTCACGGAGGTCCATGTAATATCCTGGTACTTAGGGACAGAAGTAAAAAAGTTAAAGCAAATCTGTCCTTGTGCATATAAGTATAGTAGTTGGCTAAACCAACAAAGTTTTCAAATCAGAAAATGATTAAAGAATAAGCAAAGCAAAGACAGCCATTTCTGGACATTACTCTATTTCTCTTTCTATGACAACAAAGTTTGTAAGTTAGAGACTGAATATGTAAGTACAGAATCCTTTGCCCAGAAAGATTCCCTGGGGGAAACTGCTCCTTGGAGAGGAAGCCCAGACCCTGACAGGAAACGTGCCCATACCTCCCTCTGCACCTGCTTCTGGGCCTTCAAGACTGAAGTGGTGAGGAGTGCTCACCCCCTGATGGTCCTGATCCACTTTTACAGGGATGTTTGTGTCTGGGCTGTCACTGAGGTCACCTCACTGTGTCCTTCGCACAGTAATACCCGGCCGTGTCCTCAGCTCTCAGGCTGTTCATCTGCAGATAGAGCGTGTTCTTGGCATTGTCTCTGGAGATGGTGAATCGGCCCTTCACAGTGTCTGCGGAGCTTGTGCTATTTCCATCACTGCTAAAGTATGCGACCCACTGCAGCCTCTTCCCTCGAACCTGGTGGACCCAGCTCATGTCATAGCTATTGAAGGTGAATCCAGAGGCCACCTAGGAGAGCCTCAGGGATCCCCCAGGTTTCACCAGGTCTCCCCCAGACTCCACCAGCTGCACTTCACCCTGGATACCTGAAGACACAAGACATACTGCTCAAGAAACTCCCACATCCCCTGTTTCTCTCACTCACCTCCACTCACATACTCAAGTTCTCTGGTTCTCCATGAATTACCTTTTAAAATAGTGACAAGGAAAACCCAGCTGAGCACAGACTCCATGGTGAGTTGTCTCTGTTCTCTCCTGATCCCTGAAGGGGTCACCTGGGGATCCTGAGGCTGGGGCTCCTCTCCCAGGTGCAGGATCAGGGCTGTGCTGGTTTAATCAGTGGAAGGAGGGTCCTATTTGCATGTCTTATGACTATATAACCAGCTCCAGACTTACATTCGAGTCTAGAAGTCAACACAATTTTTGCACCACAATTCTCTAGCAATTTTTGTAGATGGCACTATGACTATATGAAGTTCTAATGTGTTAGCAGAGTTATATCTGCATTTCTGGGTGTAGTTTCAAAAGACATTCATCAAAAAAAAAAAAAGACATTCATCAATTTAGCTCATTTTCCGTAGAGTATTTTATCTCAGAAAGCTCCATCCTTTGTAAATTCTAATCCTAAATATGTATTTTGATACTAGTGTAAAGAGGATTATTTTGTTAATTTTGTATAGGTAATTAGATGTTAGTTTGTAGAAAGATATCTTTATTTTATTTTGTTGCTGATTTTATATACTGTTTTTTTTTCTGAGCTCACAAGTTATTTCTTCCATTTTTTACGTGAGGTTTTCACTCATTGAATATATTAAGACACCGTCTTAGCAAGCAAACTATTTTGTTTCAGATTAGAATTTTTTCATTTCTTTTATGTAGTTCTCTTTTTTTTGTTTATATATTTTTTATTGGAGTTCGATATGCCAGCATATAGCATAACACCCAATGCTCATCATGTCAAGTGCCCCCCTAAGTGCCTGTCATCCAGTCACCCCAACAACCTCCCCACCTCCACTTCCACTAAACCTTGTTCATTTCCCAGAGTTTGGTGTCTCTCATACTTTGTCACCCGCACTGATATTTTCACTCATTTTCTCTCTTTTCCCCTTTATTCCCTTTCACTATTTTTATATTCCCCAAATGAATAAGACCATATAATGTTTATCCTTCTCCAATTGACTTACTTCACTCAGCATAATACCCTCCCATTCCATCCATGTCGAAGCAAATCGTGGGTATTCTTCAGTCCTGATGGATGAGTAATATTCCATTGTATATTGAGAATACATCATCATTATCGGCATATCTTTTAATGGACACTGAGTCTCCTTTCACAGTTTGGCTATTGTGGACATTGCTGCTATAAACATCAGGGTGCAGGTGTCCCGGTGATTCACTGCATCTGTATCTTTGGGGTAAATCCCCAGCTGTGCAATTGCTGGGTCATATGGCAGATCTATTTTTAACTCTTTGAGGAACCTCCACACAGTTTTCCAGAGTGGCTGCAACATTTCACATTCCCATCAATACTGCAAGAGTGTTCCCCTTTCTCCACATCCTCTCCAAAATTTGTTGTTAATTTGAATGCCATTTATTTATTTTTTTGTCTGATATCTGAGGCTAGGAATTCTAGTACTAGTGGAAAGTAGTGTTGAGAGCAGCCATCCCTGTCATGTTCCTGATCTTAGGGGACAGGCTCCCAGTGTTTCCCCATTGAGAATGAAATTTGCTGTGGGCTTTTTGTAGATGCTTTTAACATACTGAATAATGTTTCCTCTATCCCTACACTCTAAAGAGCTTTGATAAGGAAAGGATGCTGTATTTGTCTAATTCTTTCCCCGCATCTACTGGGAGGATGGTATAGTCCTTGTTTTTTCTCTTGTTGGTAGGATCTATCACATTGATTGCTTTATGTGTGTTGAACCAGACTTGCATCCCTGGGAAAAATCCCAGATGGTCCTGGTGAATAATCATCTTAATATACTCATGGAACTTATTGGCTAGTACCTTGTTGAGAATATTTGTCTCCTCTTCCAAATTTCTTCTTGATTTTTTAAATTTTTTTAAATTTTTATTTTATAAATTTAATTTTTACTGGTGTTCAATTTGCCAACATATAAAATAACACCCAGTGCTCATCCCGTCAAGTGTCCACCTCAGAGCCTGTTACCCAGTCACCCTCACCATCTACCCACATCCCCTTCCACCACCCCTACTTCATTTCCCAGAGTTAGGAGTCTTTCATATTCTGTCTCCCATTCGGATATTTCCCACTCATTTTTTCTCCCTTCCACTTTATTCCCTTTCACTATTTTTCATATTCCCCAACTGAATGAGAACATATAATGTTTGTCCTTCTCTGATGACTTATTTCACTCAGCATAATACACTCCAGTTGCATCCATGTCGAAGAAAATGGTGGGTATTTGTCATTTCTAAGGGCTGAGTAATATTCCATTGTATACATAAACCACATCTTCTTTATCCATGCATCTGTCGATGGACACTAAGGCTCCTTCCACAGTCTGGCTATGGTGGACATTGCTGCAAGAAACATTGGGGTGCAGGTGTCCCAGCATTTCACTGCATCTGTATCTTTGGGGTAAATCCCCAGCAGTGCAATTACTGGGTCATAGGGCAGGTCTATTTTTAACTCTTTGAGGAAACTCCACACAGTTTTCCAGAGTGGCTGTACCAGTTCACATTCCCAGCAACAGTGCACGAGAGTTCCCCTTTCTCTACATCCACTCTGACAATTGGTGTTTCCTGTCTTGTTAATTTTCCACATTCTCACTGGTGTGAGGTGGTATCTCATCGTGGTTTTGATTTGTATTTCCCTGATGGCAAGTGATGCAGAGCATTTCCTTATGTGCGTGTTGGCCATGAGAACCTGCTAGTGACCTTGGGGAGAGGACAATTTCGACCTGAGACTCTGAGTTATCCTTGAACTGTTTCTATAATCACTTTATACTGTGTGAGGCTTGGAAGAAACATTCATCTAACCTCCCTCTAATTCGGACTTTTTCATACTTAGAACAAACAATTCTCTCTATTGTTCTACCGGTTTTCATACTTGTTTAGTGGAATGATTCCTTACATTATATTTTGAATGTACCTGCTAGATCCTGGACATCCATTCCTCCCTATTCTCCTGCACCATAAATATGGGTCATCGAACCAGAACCCATAGGTTGTCCCACCTTTGGTGCATGGGGGACACTGACTCCACACAATCTCCTCCTGGAGCAGAACCCCATCCCCACCACTGACCCACAACACACACCCTGAGTCAGTGTCCTTCCTTATTCCATCCAAACATTTATGACTTGCTATGAGGCCTTCCCTGCTCTAAACAGACTCGGTAAATATGATAATGATTTATAGTCTCATGTGTGTGTGTCTGTGTGCGTGCATGTGTGTGTGCATTTGTGTGCATGCATATGTGCATGACCTCTGGATTCCACATCCTAGCAACACCCTTGGGGAGTTACCACTGCTTTTCCACATTATCACTAGCATGAATGCTGGTAGTTTGGTTCCTTATAGTGATGCCTCCAAAAGTTCCCATTCTTGCTTTCTACTCCTGATCCGTCTATAGTTTCCTGTCCATCATATGGTTCATGCTGCTTCTACCAACCTTGCACGATGAGCAGGGAAGTTCTCTAATGAACAGTGTATAAAGGTGGAACTCCTAAAAGACAAGTTGAGGTGCACTGAGATATGAGTCATTAAATGATGTGTAAGGACAGTAGAGAGAAGTGTAAGGAGATTTGTCTTTAGCGCATGTAAACAATACTGTGTATAAAAACAAATATTAAAAATTAGAAAATTTATAAGGAGACACTGAATCATGGGTCTAGAGAGACACCGTAGGGAACCTGCTCCATGAGGAGGAAGCCCCAGACCACGACAGGAAACCTGCCCAGAACTTTCATCACCTGTTCCTGGGCCTTCAAGGGGGAAGTGGTGAGAAGTGTGCACCCCCTGGTGGTCCTGATCCACTTCTCCAGGGAGGTTTTGTGTCTGGGCTCACACTGATGTTCCCTCACTGTGTCACCCGCACAGTAATACATGGCCGTGTCCTCGGCTCTCAGGCTGTTCATCTGAAGATACAGCGTGTTCTTGGCGTTGTCTCTGGAGATGGTGAACCGGCCCTTCACAGCATCTGCATAGTATGTGCTACTTCCACCACTGCTAATGTATGCGACCCACTGCAGCCCCTTCCCTGGAGCCTGGCGGACCCAGTTCATGTCATAGCTACTGAAGGTGAATCCAGAGGCCACACAGGAGAGTCTCAGGGATCCCCCAGGCTTCACCAGGTCTCCCCCAGACTCCACCAGCTGCACCTCACTCTGGACACCTGCAGATACAAGACATCCTGGTCAGGATGCTGTCCCACGTCCTCTGTTTCTGTCACTCACCTCCACTCTCATATTCAAGGTCTCTTGTTCTTCATGAATTACCTTTTAAAATAGCGACAAGGAAAACCCAGCAGAGCACAGACTCCATGGTGAGTTGTTTGTGTTCAGTCCTGATCCCTCAATGAGGTCACCTGAGGATCCTGGGGTTGGGGCTCCTCTCCCAGCTATAGGGTCAGGGCTGGGCTGGTTTAATCAGCGGAGGGAGGGTCCTATTTGCATGTCTTATGAGTATATATTGAGCTTCTGACCACATCTCTATTTTAACAAGTTAATAGCAAGGATTGCATTACCTTTGCAGATCACTTTTTGCAGATGTCACTGTGGAAATATGATGTTCTCATCTGGGAGCATAGTAATCTTTTCATTTCTCTTTTCTTTAAAAAAAAGCCTTTCGTCAAAATACATCATTTTTAATATGGTATCTTATCTTCTATTGAAATTTAATCCTAAATATTTTTTGATGTTAGCAAAAGTCATATTTTATGAATTTTATATAGGATTTTATATAGATAATTTTTCTTAGTCTTTGGAATCATAGCTTTATTTGTTTATTTTATATCCTGAACATTCCCTGACATCATTAATTAATTCCTAGAGTTTGTGGAATTTGTAGACATTGCCACTTTAGCAGATCATGTCATATGGAAACAATTTTTCTTCCCTCTCCTGATTAATTTTTTAATTGCCTAATTTCCCTCAGTATGTCTTCAACCTGTTGCATTAGAAATATTTCTCTTCTGTTTTTCTGGTTTCTTTTTATCATCTAATAAATCAGTAGATATAAGACATATGTAAGGAGAGAATCATTTCAGTTTCCACGTGCATGAGCTATGTAAAATACGACACCCAGACAATGATTGCTGAGGCAGCCCTTCTGTCTCCTAGACAATACAACATTGCATTTGTAGATATTGAAGACCAGGATTTGTGTTTGGATCACTTAATGAGTGAAGAACGACAAGGATTGTTTGCAGAGCCTTCTGGGTCCTACATTCCCTACTCTGATTCTGAGGATCATTTTTTCCCTCCTGATACAGAGAAGGGGTCGTTCCCACCAGAGTTTTTTTTCTTGCAGTCAGGGAACTCACTTTCCATGACTGGATTTCACTTCCTGAAACAGTTGCTCTACCAGGGAGTTCACGTGTAAACTCTGGATAGGATGGGAGAGCTGAGAGATACTGTCAACACCAGATCATGCCACCAGGATGGTGTAGAAACACTCAGAAGAATGAATGCATATAAACATATAGATAAAGAATAAACAGTTATTGGAGGTGTTTGTGGATTTCCAGTAATGAGCTCACCATTGGAAACCCCCCTCAGCTATGGAGGGAGAGTGACAGACACAGATAGGTATTAGTTTGGGGACATGGGGGACCAATATCGTTCCCAGTGGAGAGGCACACACCTCCCAACAGTCAGTATAACACAACTCTGGAAGATGGTAACACTCAAATCCTTCAGGGTCATCAGAGACATAACTTGTGGAAATGCCAGAGCATCATTACTTGGATCCATGTGTCACTAGGGTCGTACCATTTTATGGATACTGTAACATTGTACAAGAACTGGGTGGATTTAAACAACAGACACTCAGGACACCTGGGTGGCTCAGTGGTTGAGCATCTGCCTTCAGCTCAGGTCTTTCTTAAGTCTCAAGTTCGAGTCCCACATTGAGCTTCCTGCATGGACCCTGCCTCTCTCTGCCCCGTCTCTGTGACTGTCTCTGTATGTCTCATGAATAAATAAATAAAATCTTCAAAA
The DNA here is from genome assembly GCF_011100685.1 of Canis lupus familiaris. NCBI lineage: Eukaryota > Metazoa > Chordata > Mammalia > Carnivora > Canidae > Canis > Canis lupus. Next base: position 75,670,100 of record NC_049229.1, read on the forward strand.
AAAAAAAGAAAAATGGACACCTCAGTTGTTCTGAATAGAATAAATAACAGAAGGATGAAGAGTTCCATCATTCTTCCTGCCTGGAGGCTTGATTTGAAACATCCATGTCCTCCTGCCTTGGAGACAGTTACACATGCACGTCTCCCAATTCTCTAATGAGAGATTACTTCAGAGTCAGACGAGAATTACTCCACTGGCTTCCCTGGATCTCCACCTCATGAATGTAGATCAAGGACCTATCAGCCTATTAAGTCATGCGAGCCAATGGGCTATGGGTCCAGTTCCTCAAGAGAACCCTTAAAAATGCATGCTATGACCTCTTGTGGGGTAAAGTAATTTCAGATAGATGCCATCCTATAAAGTCCTGAGAAGCAAATTGCTATGAATTAAGCATCTCCTCTGTGTTTGGGACCAGATCTGGTTGAGGATAGTGAGCAGCTATGAGATCCTGGGGAAACCTCATGATCCAAGAAGGAAGAGACATTTGGGGCTTGGACTCACTTGGGGGAAGATAGTTTCTGCTCTTTCTGGGAGAAATTCTAAACCTTGCAGACAGGCAAGTGCAGATGTGATCTGAGGGTGATATTATCACGTATGTAAGACAGGCAGATAATGATTTTGACTAAGGGATATTCTAATAAAATGAGTACAATACATGAATTGAAATTTAAATATAAATTCATGTAGTTGTTGATATAGAGTCAACTGTTCATAATCAGAGGATGGAGAAATCAAGGTGAAGAACCAGGATGGTTAGATGGATCCCATAAGCACATGTCCAGATGCCCCCTTATCCTCATACTTCCCATGTGGAATTAGGGACTGGAAGGTGGTGGGAGCTCATCTTGGAGCTAGTAACCATGGAAGTGCCTGCGTAGTTGGGGCTCCGTGTCTCCTGTTGTGTGAGAAGGGGACAATAACCCTACCCTTTCCACCTAAGTTGAGACTGTTCCTCCCAAGAACCATATGTGCCCCAGGTGAGTAAATGATCCTTTTGGCTTGACCATAGGTGTTATTATGATTGTAAATGTTGCTCTAGTTTCCATGGTACCTGGCTCTAAGGACAGCAGGGACCTCAGTTCAGAAGGTTGAGTCCATGTCGTCATGAATCCACAGAAATGATTTAAGAAAATGTAAGAAATGAAGAAAATTGGTAAGTCCTAGGTGAGGAGGACCAAAAGGCAAATACATGAGGGCTGGGCACCATCTATTTCCCAGCTGAGGCCGTGCACTTGTGACTTGACTTTTTATGAAACTGGGAAAGGGGAAGGTGAGTCCTAGCTCCTGGGGATTTCCTGGGAACAGGGTCTGCAGTGACCTTTGGGACTTCATTCAATAAGGGATGAATGGGATCTCATTCAATAAGCCTTGGCTCCTCTTGCTCCCATGTGGAGAATGTCTTCAAAAGGCTAGCCAGGGTCCTGGACACAGTCAGGAGAGAGGGTTGTGTTGCAGGTAGAACAACCTTCTGCCCCAAAGTCTGCTTACACATTCATCAAACATCCACCTAGGTCCTGGGCCTCCAAAGTGTTATGGAACCTCTGTGCTCCACCCTCTCCTTCATCCTCTCATGATTAAAGTCCTGGATGTGCAAGTTTGGGAAAAGGAGATAAATGCACAAATCATGCTGATTTTGGACAAAGCTGGGCCACTCCTCATGTTAAGTTCATTTGGGGCTGCCACACTGGCTGAGTTATGATGGGTGGACTTAACTTCCTGACACAACTGCACTCTCAGCTGCATTAATGTGTAAACTATGGGATAGGATGGCAGAGCTGTTAGATATTGTCATAACCAGGTCCTGTTACCTGGATGGTGCAGGGACCTTGTACAAAAGGGATTGCATATGAAGTAAAAAGTCAAATACGAAATGTAGCTGAGGCACACGAGTCACAGTAGTCAGTATGACACAACTCCATAAGGAGATGATGGCACTCAAATCCCTCAGGGTCATCACATTCATCACTCCTGGAAACACCAAAGCATTGGTGTTTGGGTTCATGTGTCACTAATGTGTCACTAATGTTCCTGTGCCCCCTGCTGAAACAACTTACATGGACAGAGTGGATTAAACAACAGACACTCATTCCCACAGTTCTTGAGTCTGGGGATCTGAGGTCCAGCTGCAGGAAGATATGATGCCTGGAGAATGCCCATGTCCTAGGCTTCCATTCCCTGTCACCTCATACGGGGCAAGGGTCAGGGAGCTTTCCCAGTCCTGGTGTATAAGGGACCTGATTCCTCAATGGGACTAAGCCTCATGACCTAAGTGCTCCCTGAAGACCCCACCTCCTCCTCCCATCACATGGACTTTAGGTTTCACCACAGGGATGGTAGAGGTCACACCCAGTGAGATGATCCTTCAGCACCTGAAGGATCCATGAGTTATTCCCTGCAGGTGGGAGGTCCACCAATACAGCTTCTCGCCCTAATGAACCTCATGGATCCAGTAGAAACTTCTGGTCTCTGAGCACACAGTGTACACTTGGCCATCTGAACCAGCTGGTGACCTTGGTAAAAGGATAGCTTGCACTTGAGAGTCTGGGTAAGTCCTCGATCCAAGTTCATTATCACTTCATAAATTTTGCTGCTTCTCTTTAATCATTGTTCTCATTTACCTAGAAGTCAGATTTTTGGGGGGTGCATGGTCTGTTTTTTAATGTATATTTTTATTGGAGTTCAATTTGCCAAGTATACCGTAACACCCAGTGCTCAACCCTTAAAGTGCCCCCCTCAGTTCCTGTCACCCTGTCACCCCATTCCCCCGACCACCTCTCTTGCATTGCTGATCCAACTAAAGATAAGGCACATGGAGTTATGTGTATATTATTCATATTCAGGAAAAATATTAAATAGATATAAGCAACTCTGTCTTTGGGGCATATAAAGAAGTTGTTTTCCTATATAAACTAAGTTTCTAAATAAGACCTTGCATAGTTCAGCACAAATTCCTTTGTCCAGAGAGGCTCCCTGGGGAACCTGATCAATGGAGAGGAATCCGAGATCCTGACAGGAAGCCTTCTCAGAACCTCCCTCTGCACCTGCTCCTGGGCCTTCAAGAGAGAAGTGGTGAGGACTGTGCACCCCCTGGTGGTCCCGATCCCCTTCTACAGGGAGGTTTGTGTCTGGGCTCACTCTGAGGTCCCCTAACTGTATCATTCACACAGTAATACACGGCCATGTCCTCAGCTCTCAGGCTGTTCATCTGCAGATACAGCATGTTCTTGGCATTGTCTCTGGAGATGGTGAATCGGCCCTTCACAGCGTCTGCATAGCTCATGTTACTTCCACTAGAATAAATTCATGCGACTCACGGCAGCCCCTTCCCAGGAGCCTTGTGGACCCAGCTCATGGTATAGGAAATGAAGGTGAATCCAGAGGCCACACGGGCGAGTCTCAGGGACCTCTCAGGCTTCACCAGGTCTCCCCCAGACTCCGCCAGCTGCCCCTCACCCTGGACACCTGCAGACACAAGACATCCTGGTGAGGACACTGTCCCACATCCCCTGTTTCTCTCACTCACCTCCACTCACAGACTCAAGGTCTCTTGTTCTCCATGAATTACCTTTTAAAATAATGACAAGGAAAACCCAGCTGAGCTCAGACTCCATAGTGAGTTGCCTCTATTCTCTCCTGATCACTGAATGCTGTCACCTGGGGATCCTGCGGCTGGGACTCCTCTCCCAGCTGCAGGTTTGAGACTGGGCTGCTTTAATCAGTGGAGAGAAGGCCCTATTTGCATATTCTCTGAGTATATAACCAGCTCCAGACTTACATTCGAGTCTTTAAAAGTCAACACAAGGGTTCCCTGGGTGGCGCAGCGGTTTGGCGCCTGCCTTTGGCCCAGGGCGCCATCCTGGAGACCCGGGATCGAATCCCACATCGGGCTCCCGGTGCATGGAGCCTGCCTATGTCTCTGCCTCTCTCTCTCTCTATCATAAATAAATAAAAATTTAAAAAAAATAAAAGTCAACACAAGTGTTGCACCACAATTCTCTAGCAATTTGTGTATATAGCACTCTGACTATATGAAGGTCTAACGTGTAAACAGAGTTATCTTTGCATTTCTGGCTGCATTTTCAAAAGACTTTCATTAGGGGATCGCTGGGTGGTGCAGTGGTTTGGCGCCTGCCTTTGGCCTGGGCACGATCCTGAAGACTCGGGATCAAATCCCACGTTGGGCTCCCAGTGCATGGAGCCCGCTTCTCCCTCTGCCTGTGTCTCTGCTTCTCTCTCTCTCTGTGTGTGACTATAATAAATAAATAAAAATTCATGTAAAAAAAAAGACTTTCATTAATGTAGGTCATTTTCCACAGAGTATTTTATATCCTTAGTCAATTTTAATCCTGAATATTTATTTTTGATACCAGTGAAAAATGAATCATTTTGTTAATTTTATATAGGTAATTTTTTGTCAGGTTGTAGAAACATACTTTTATTTTAGTTGCTTATTTTACATCCATATTTTTTCCTGAACTCATGAGTTATTTCTTCCAGTTTTTTTTTAAATTTTTTTAATTTATTTATGATAGTCACAGAGAGAGAAAGAGAGAGAGGCAGAGACATAGGCAGAGGGAGAAGCAGGCTCCATGCACCAGGAGCCTGATGTGGGATTCGATCCCGGGTCTCCAGGATCGCGCCCTGGGCCAAAGGCAGGCGCCAAACCGCTGCGCCACCCAGGGATCCCTATTTCTTCCAGTTTTTATGTGAGGTTTTTACTCATTTACTCTTTTAAGACATTGACATAGGCAAACAAATTATTTTCTTTCAGTTTACCAATTTTTCATTTCTTTTATGTAATTTTCTTGCCAGGTTTTCTGGTAGGTCCTACAGTATGGGGCAGAAAATATTTCCCTCTTTTCCTTTGGATCCATTGTCTGTTCTAATCATGCAGTTGATATAAGGCTGACCTAGAGGAGACAATAAAGTTCATTTTGCATGTGGATGACCTACCTGATATAAGATGAGAGTCGTCAACTCAACTCAGGACAGGGTGTCTCTTCATGTCTTCTGCCCATTTCTGATTGTAGTTTTCACTTTGTAGTAGTTAAGTTTGATGATTTCTTTCTCTATTTTGGAAACCAGCCTTAATCTGAAGATAGATTTGCAAATATCTTATTTATTATTCATGAGAGATAGAGAGAGAGAGATGCAGAAACACAGGCAGAAGGAGAGTACGCTCCCCACAGGGAGTCTGATGCTGTCTCAATCCCAGAACCCTGGGATCACTGAGCCAAAGACAGATGCTCAAGCTACACAGGCGTCTCTATATTTTCCCATTTTTTACGTGCCTGTTAATTATGTTCAGTGCGTCCATAGCTGTGGACAGCTCCTTCCTTGATGTTGTCCATGAAGTTCATTTCTGCTTTTGTTTTCTTTCCCTTTGGAGACTTAAGTACCAAGGACCTTTTGTGCCCAAGGTCACAAAATCTCTTGGATTTTGATGGCTTCCTGACTCACATTTAGGTCTTTCATCTACTCTGAGTTTATCTTTGTGTGAAGTGTAAGAATGTGGCCAGGTTCATTCTTTTTTTTTATTTATTTTTTATTTTTTATTGGTGTTCAATTTACTAACATACAGAATAACCCCCAGTGCCCGTCACCCATTCACTCCCACCCCCTGCCCTCCTCCCCTTCCAACACCCCTAGTTCGTTTCCCTGAGTTAGCAGTCTTTACGTTCTGTCTCCCTTTCTGATATTTCCCACACATTTCTTCCCCCTTCCCTTATATTCCCTTTCACTATTATTTATATTCCCCAAATGAATGAGAACATATAATGTTTGTCCTTCTCCGACTGGCTTACTTCACTCAGCATAATACCCTCCAGTTCCATCCACGTTGAAGCAAATGGTGGGTATTTGTCATTTCTAATAGCTGAGTAATATTCCATTGTATACATAAACCACATCTTCTTTATCCATTCATCTTTCGTTGGACACCGAGGCTCCTTCCACAGTTTGGCTATCGTGGCCATTGCTGCTATAAACATCAGGGTGCAGGTGTCCCAGCGTTTCACTGCATCTGTATCTTTGGGATAAATCCCCAGCAGTGCAATTGCTGGGTCATAGGGCAGGTCTATTTTTAACTCTTTGAGGAACCTCCACACAGTTTTCCAGAGTGGCTGCACCAGTTCACATTCCCACCAACAGTGTAAGAGGGTTCCCTTTTCTCCGCATCCTCTCCAACATTGTTGTTTCCTGAACTTTATGGGCAGCCAGGTTCATTCTATTTGCAGCTGTCCAATGCTCCCAACACCACTTGTTCAAGAGATTGTCCTTTTTCCAGTCAATAGTCTTTTGTACTTTGTCGAGAATAAGTTGACCACAGAGCTGTGTGTCCATTTCTGGGTTCTCTATTCTATTCCATTGACCCATGTGCGTGTTCTACTGCCACGATTATACGGTCTTGATGACCACAACTTTGAAATCCCCAACTGTGATGACTTCTGCTTTGGGTTTTTTTCCATGTCCCTTTGCCTAGTCAGAATCTGTTTTGTTTCCTTACATGTTTTAGGATTGTTTGTTCCATTTCCTAGAAAAATGTTTGTGGTGTTTTGATAGGGTTTTTATTGAATATGCTGTTGGTGGCATAGACATTATATCAATATTCACTCTCCCTCTCCATAGGAATAGAATGTTCTCCATAGGAATAGAATGTTTCTCCATATATTTGTGTCTTCTTTAATATCTTTCTTATGTATTTTAGAATTTTTAGATCTAGGTCCTTTCCCTCTTTGGTTAGGATTATTCCCATTATATGAATTTTCTGATGCAATGATAAATGAGATTCATTGTCCTTGATTTGTCTTTCTTCTCTTTCATTTGTAGTATATAGCAATGCCACTGACTTACTTGCATTAATTTTATATGCTCAGGTATTGCTGAATTCCTGTATCAGTTCCAGCAATTTTTCAATAGAGCCTTTGCAGTTTCTCCTTAAAGTATCTTGTCATCTGTGAAGAGTGAAAGTTTGTTTTTTTCCTTTGGTGATTTGCATGACTTTTGATTTTTTTTCTGACTACTCAGGCTTGGATGTCTAGTTTTATGTTGAATAACAGTGGTGACAGTGCAGAATCCTGTCATGTTCCTGACCTTAGGAGAAATGGTCTCAGGTTTTCCATGTTGAGGATGACATTCTTTGTGTAGCCTCTGTAGATGGCTTTTATGAATTTGGGTTTATCCCCCTATCCGTACACAGGAAAAGATTTTTATCAAGAAAGAATAATATATTTTGTCAAATTATTTTTGGGCATCAGTTGAGAGCATAAAATGGCTCTTATCCTTTCTTTTATTAATGGGATTATCACACTGTTCAATTAACACATACTGAACCACATTTGCAGCCCAAGAATTAAGCCCATTTTTTTCATTGTCGTGAATAATCCTATTAATATACTATTGGATCCTCCTGGTTAGGATCTTGCTGAGAAATTTGCATCCAGATTCACCAATGGAATTTTTCTGTAATTCTCCTTCTTACTGGGATGTTAGGTTTAGGGATCAAGGTAATGCTGACATCAGAAAATGAGTCTGGAAGTTTTCCTTCAATTTCTATTATTTGGAATCGTTTTCGAAGAATAGATACTGATTGTTCTTGTTGAATTTCCCTGGGGAATCATCTGTCCATATAATCTTGCTTTTGGGAGGCTTTTAATTATGATTCATTTTTATTTCCAGGTAATTGTTCTGTGAAGTTTGTTCAATTCATTGTTGTTTCTGTTTTGGTTGTTTTTGTGTTCCTAGGATTGCATCCATTTCTCCAGATCACCCAATAACTTGGCTTATAACGGCTCAAAATTTCTTCTTATACTTGCTTGTAATTCTTAGGTGTTTGTTGTGATCTCTCCTCATTCATTCATGATTTTTTAGTTTGGGTACTTTCACTTTTTTTTTTATTTATTATTTGTGATAGTCACAGAGAGAGAGAGAGAATGAGGCAGAGACACAGGCAGGGGGAGAAGCAGGCTGCATGCACCGGGAGCCCGACGTGGGACTCGATCCCGGGTCTCCAGGATCGCGCCCTGGGCCAAAGGCAGGCGCCAAACCGCTGCGCCACCCAGGGATCCCTACTTTCACTTTTAAATTATCAAATCTATCTCATGATTTCTTACACTTACTAATATTTACATAATATTAGCTCCTAAGTTTGTTTGCCTTTTTTTTTTTATTTCTATATACTTAAGTTATACTCTAATATTCATTTTTTCTCTTATCCAGTTAGGTTTAGGCTCTCTTTGATCTTTTTATTCAGCTCCTTTAGGTGCAGGTTTATCTTGCTTGTTTTAGACTCTTCCTGTTTTTGAGGAAGACCTGTAGTCGTCAGTCATTCCATCTGCGGATGGCTGTTGGTGTATCCAAAGCATTAACAAGTCATGATTTAATTTTCATTGATCAAAATTTTGCTTAAATTCTTTTTCTTCATTGACCCATTTCTTCTTCAATAAGATGTTATTTATCTGAATTATATATATGTACATAATATATATACGTATATATATGATATATATATATATATATATATATATATATATATATATATATATAATTTATTTATTCATGACAGACAAAGAGAGAGAGAAGCACAGACACAGGCAGAGGGAGAAGCAGAATCCGTGCAGGGAACCCAATGTGGAACTTGATCCTGGGGTCCAGGATCACACCCTGAGCTGAAGGCAGCTATAAACTTCTGAAACATCAGGGCTGCCCTTATTATATATTGTTATTGAAGTTTGAATCCAACCTATAACAAACACCCAGTGTTCATCCTGTCAGTGCCCATCGCCAAATCACTGAAACCATCTGCTCACTTCCCCTTCCACTAGCCCTTGTTCATTTCCCAGAGTTAGGAGTCTCTCATAGTTTGTCAACCTCACTGATGTTTCCCACTCATTTTCCCTCCTTTCACCCTTGCTGGGTGCTGGGCATAGTGGGAGCTGTTTACCGTGTGAGTCCTTTGTTCCCTGGAAGCCCTTCTCTCCCAAGCACAAGGTGAAACAATGAGGAACAGCAACACAGTGGCAGCCAGTTCTCGAACCCTGGAATCAGCTCCACTCAGTAACTACCACAGTCTCCCAGTCTGCACTGGCCTAGATGTTCACAGCCTGGCCTGTGGGTGCAGGTCTGCACAGCTTGCAGGGCCCCCAGTGGCATGAGAGTCCTCCCTGTCCTGTGCCCTTCCCATCTCCATCTCTTCCAGGGGAAGTCCAGGTTCCTGGTATGTATCCACTCTGTGCCCTGGGATCCAGGGCCCTGGCTGCTGGAATCGTGCTCCCATGGATCAAGTTTCCCGAAGCCAGCGGGACACAGACAGCTCCCTCTTGAGATCCCACCCCCAGCCCCTGGACAGACTGGTTTCTCCTACATGCCCTGCTTGGTGCGTGTTTCAGCCCTTTACTGAGATCCCACATTTGGTGCACTTGCCCCTGGACTCATTTCCTCTACTAGTGACACTGGGAACTGGATGCTTCAATGCCCCTCCTGTGATTTTGCCCAATTTTCCTAGTAATCACTTTTCTGTATGGGAAGACACAGGGTGGATTTATGTTCCAGCTTCTCCAGGGCTGGACTTTCCTGTCCTGGAGGCTTTAGCTGTGGGCCTTACATGGACTTATTACGGTGTTCCTCCCCTAGTTGATTTTTTTTTGTTTTATTATTTCTGCCTTCCTACATTGTTAGAAGTGAAAACCCTTCTCTCTGTAGTGTTCCGGCCAATCTCTCTTTAAATCTCAGGTCGAATTTGTAGGTGTTCAGGATGGTTTGTAACTTATCTAGGTATTTGATGGGGCCAGGTGAGTTGAGGACCCCTACTCCTGTCATCTTGCCCTGCCTCACATTTATTTATTTTTTCTGCCAGTTTCTCTGGTAGGTCCTCCAGTGGGACAGAAAGTTTTTTCTCTCTTTTCTGTTGGATTCATTGTCTGGTCTAATCACAGAGTTCGTAAAAGGCAGACCTTCAGGAGACAATGAATTTCATTGTGCATGTGCATGAGCTACATGATATATGATGTGAGGTGGGATCTCATATCAGGACAGGGTGTCCGTTCATGTCTTCTGCACATTTCTGATTGGATTTTTCATTTTGTGTTTGTTTAGGTTGATAATTGTGCTGTATATTTTGGAAACCAGCCTTAATCTGATAATCAATTTGCAAATATCTTCTCCCATCCTATCGGTTGTCTTTAAATTATGTTGAGTGTTTCCATAGCTGTACAATTGCCCTTTCCTTGATAGAATCCATATAGTTTATCTTTGGTTTTGTTTTCCTTCCCTCTAAAGACTTGAGTAGCAAGAAACTGTTGTGCCTGAGGTCACAAAATCTCTAGAATTTTGATGGTTTCCTGCTTCACAATTAGGACTTTCATCTACTCGGATTTTTATCTCTGTGTCACTTGTAAGAATGTGGCCCAGGTTCATTTTTTTACTTGTGACTGCCCAATATTCACAACCCCACTTGTTGAAAAGATTGTCCTTTTCCAGTGGATACTCTTTTTTGTGGTTTGTCAAAGACAATATGACCGTAGAGTTGTGTTTCCGTTTCTGCATTCTCTACTGTATTCCTTTGACCTATCTGCCTCTTTTACTGCCAATATTATACCATCTTGATGATCACAACTTTGAACTCCACAATTGTGATACCTTCTGATTTGGGTTGTTTTCAACATTGTCTTGTCTCGTCAGGATCATTCTTGGTTCCTTACAAGTTTTAGGATTGTTTCTTCTATTTCCAAGAACAAAGTTCATGGTATTTGGATAGGGTTTTCATTGAATGTGTCAATTGCTCTTGGTAGCATAGATATTTTATCAATACTTATAACTCCAATCCATGAGAATAGAATGTTTTCAATCTATGTGTGTCTTCTTCAATTTCTTTCATAAGTGTTCTAGATGTTTGAGACTATAGATCCTTTTCCCTTCTGGTTAGTATTTTTGTAGTGTTGGATCTTAGTGTTAGGAACTTGGTGAGACTTTTGCATCCATATTCATCAATATAATCTTTTGTAATTCTCTTTAATAACTGGGTCTTTAATATGGGGGAGAATGTAATGCTGACATCAGAGAATGAGTCTGGAAGTTTTCCTTCAATTTATATTATTTGAATAGCTTCAGAAGAATGGGTATTGATTCTGGTTTAAAATCACTTGATAGGGATCCCTGGGTGGCTCAGCAGATTGGCACTGGCCTTAGGTCCAGGTCGTGACCCTGGAGTCCCAGGATCAAATCCCACATCGGGCTCCCTGCATGGAGTTTGTTCCTCCCTCTGCCTGTGTCTCTGTCTCTCTCTGTATGTCTCTCATGGAAGAAAAAATCTTTGTTTAAAAAATTGGAGCGGTACATCTGGGTGCCTCAGTGGTTGAGTGTCTGGCTTTGGGTCAGGGCATGATATCTGAGTACTGGGGAGAAGTCGAGCATCAGGCATGCTGCATGGAGTCTGCTTCTCCTCCCTCTGCCTATGTTTCTGTCTCTGTGTGTCGCTCATGAATAAATAAATGCATTCTTTAAAAAATTGGCCCATAGATGATGGGCCATCTGTTAGCCATCGATTCTTGATTTCGGATGAGATGATGATGCAATTTCCTGGGATCAAGCCCCTGGTCTTGCTTTGTGCTCATTGAAGAAACTTCTTGAATTTTCTATCTGTTACCCTCAAACTCTTTTGTCAATTTGTCTGAAAAATTCTTGCAAGATACATCCACAAAGGCAACAGAAACAAAAGCAAAAATGAACTATTGGGACGTCATCAAGATAAGAGGCTTTTGCACAGCAATGGATACAGTCAACAGGACTAAAAGACAACTTACAGAATGGGAGAAGATATTAGCAAATGACATATCAGATTAAGGGCTAGTTTCAATGATCTATAAGGAACTTATTAAACTCAACACCAAAGAAACAAATAATCCAATCATGAAATGGGCAAAAGACATGAAGAAAAAACTCACAGAGGAAGACATACGCATGGCCAACATGCACATGAGAAAATCCTCTGCATCAATTGCCATGAGGGAAATACAAATCAAAACCACAATGTCATACCACCTCACACCAGTGAGATTGGGGAAAATTAACAAAGAAGGAAACCACAAATGTTGGAGCGGATGTGGAGAAAAGGGAACCCTCTTACACTGTTGGTGGGAATGTGAACTGGTGCAGCCACTCTGGAAAACTGTGTGGAGGTTCCTCAAGTAGTTAAAAATAGACTTGCCCTATGACCCAGCAATTGCACTGTTGGGGATTTACCCCAAAGATACAGATGCAAAGAAACGCCCGACACCTGCACACCAATGTTTCTAGCAGCAATGTCCACATTAGCCAAATTGTGGAGGAGCCTCTGTGTCCATTAAAAGATGAATGGATAAAGAAAATGTGGTCTATGTATACAATGGAATATTACTCAGCCATTAGAAATGATAAATACCCACCATTTGCTTCAATGTGGATGGAACTGGATGGTATTATGCTGAGTGAAATATGTCAATAAGAGAAGGAAAATCATTATATGGTCTCGTTCATTTGGGGAATATAAATAATCGTGAAAGGGAATATAAGGGAAAGAGAAGAAATGTGTGGGAAATATCAGAAAGGGAGACAGAACATGGAAGACTCCTAACTCTGGGAAATGAACTAGGGGTGGTGGAAGGGGACGATGGCGGGGAGTGGGGGTGAATAGGTGACGGGCACTGAGGGGGGACTATACGGGATGAGCACTGGGTGTTATACTGTATGTTGGCAAATTGAAAACCAATAAAAAATAAATTTATTATTTAAAAAAAGCAAAATGAGCCACATGAATTGTCATCAGGGAAATACAAATGAAAATCACATGGAGATACCACTTCTACAACTCAGAATGGATATACTGACACGGCTGGAAATAACAAATATTGCAGAGGATGTGGAGAAAGGGAGAACTCTTGCACTGTTGGTAGGAATGAAAGCTGGTGCAGGATCCTCAGATAACAGAATCAAATTTATTCAAAAACTGAGAAGAGAGCCACCCTATGACCCAGCCATTGCTATTCTGGGTATTAGCTTCAGAGACACAGATGTTATTAAACGAAGGGTCACCTGCACCCCAATGTTCCCAGCAGCAATGTCCACAATAATTAAACTGGGAGGAACCATGGTGTTCCTCTACAGGAAAAAGGATATAGAAGATGTGGTTGGTATATAAATTGAAGTATAATTAAGCCGCCAGAAATTATGTATAAGATGAAGGAACAGGGATCCCTGGGTGGCGCAGCGGTTTGGCGCCTGCCTTTGGCCCGGGGCGCGATCCTGGAGACCCGGGATCGAATCCCACATCGGACTTCCGGTGCATGGAATCTGCTTCTCCTTCTGCCTGTGTCTCTGCCTCTCTCTCTTTCTCTCTCTGTGACTATCATAAATAAATAAAAAATTAAAAAAAAAAGATGAAGGAACATTCACGTCAACATGGTTGGAATTTGAGGTATTATATTGAAGAAAATAAACCAATCACTGATAGGCAATGATATGGTCTCAGTCATATGTGGAATATAAGAAATATGGAAAGAGACCAAAAGGGAAACAGTGGAACTGACCGGGGTAATACTAGAGAGGATGGTAAACCATGAGAGTCACTTAACTCTGGTAATTAAACTGAGGGTCACTGGAAGGGAAGTTGTTGTGGGGATGGGGTAACTGGGTGATGGGCATTAAGGAGGTATGAGCTGTGATGGGCCCTGGGTGTATAGTAAATTTTGGAAAATTTAATTTAATTTAATAATAGTACTACTACTACTACTACTAATAATAATAACAATAAAACTTTAGCCTTGTGCTGGCTGCTGTAACATCTAAATGGATTTGGCAAATCAAAAGAAAGGCTTTCATTTCCCATAGTTCTGGAGTCTGCGATGTCTGAGGTCCAGGTGCACACAGATGTGGTGTCTGGAGAGCACCCACATCCTAGCCTGTCCTTTCCCTGTCACCTTACATGGGGCAGGAGGCAGGGAGATTTCCTAGTAATGGTGAATAAGGTTCCTGATCCCATTATGGGGATGCATCTGCTGACCTAAGTGCTCCCCACGACCCCACCTCCTCGTCCCATCTCTTGGGCCTTAGGTTTCAACATGGGGATGGTAGAGGTCACACACAATGAGCTGAAGGATCAATGAAAGCACCTCCTCCAACTTTTTCCCCTTAGTTTTCATCATTGTTTAGTGGCATTTTTCACCACATCATGTTCATGTTTTTGAATGTTACCTGATAACTCCTTGACCTTGAGTCCTACCTGTTCTCCTCTTGCCCTACTTGTCAAACTGTTGTGACTGCCTTTGTGTGTTCATATTGACTACTTTGAGAAACTATGTTTTTATTAAGTAATATTCCAGACTTCAGACTTTGTGTCCACGTGGTACTTTGTAATGCTTTTTGCATGGAAATCTTGGTTGATAGGTGTCATGTGTCCCCATAGAGTGATTTTATCCTACCTCTTAAATTGTAGAGGGTTTCTCATATATCCTTGTGCACATTTCAGTGAGTCAGAATCTTGGCCTGTGCTCCTCTCCACAGGACTTACTGGCCCTCTTGAAACACCTGATAGACAGACTGGCAGGGTTCCTTAGAAAAGTGGACCCCTCCTGTATCAAGGATGACATGGTTTTGCTAAATTTAGAATTTAGCTGAATTTCAGAGTGATTCAGGTAATGAAGTTTGATTTGTAACTCTCTATCAACTCAGTCACTGTGTCACTCCAGTCAACTCTGTGATTTTCTGTAATGGCTTTGATAAGCTTATCTGATGCAGAATGAGCTGCATCCATGCAGAGTTTGGGATATAATAAACTGGTGTCAGGATGAACATTTTCCATTGTAAAGCCTATATTTCTATTTTTCTTATCTCTCCTAAGAAAACAGTGTAATGCTGCCTTTCCACTCTAGGATTTTGATGAATTCCTTTTACATTCAAATAGTATATTCCATCTAAGAGAAGAAAAATATCTACCCTTGAACCCTTCGACAGATTTATCGGGTATTTTTGATAATAAGTGTGGCAGGAAACTGTTGAAGGAGCCTCTGTGTCCATCGAAAGATGAATGGATAAAGAAGATGTGGTTTATATATACAATGTAAACATTATGTCTGAGTGCAGGCGTTGAGATTTGTGTTTCCCTAAACTGAACCCTGGTTGATCCTGTGACCTCTATCCTGAGACCAGCAGACAGAAAGTAATAGACCATGAGACCCTTGCTCAGAGGACCATCCCGGGTCCACACCACAGGAATCCCTCATATTGACGTTTAGAGACTCATTCATGTGCCTGAGATAAACCAGCTTAGACACAAGCAGGGTGAACATGGGGTTCAGTTGTAAACTGAGGACAGAAAGGGCTTCATGGATCTCCTGTGAGGGCTCCCTGAAGATTGGGGGTTCAAACATTCAACCCCAGGATAAAGGTAGGAGGCATGTTCAAACAGCTCTCTGATGCAGTCAGAAAGAGAGTCACAAAACCCCCAATACAGGCCTCAACAAGGGAGGATGTGAGCATCTAAAGAGGAAAAAAAAAAACAATAGCAAATGATAACAATCCATTGCCAACTGCACTGTGAATTTACAGATTTATCCAAGCCCATCTCAGGTCCAGGTCTACACACTGCCAGAGCAAATGTGTGCTCCATCCCTTGCTCCATCCTCTGCCATTATGTTCTGAGTGTGCGTGTTTGGAAACAGCTGGTATGTGTATAAATATTAGTGAAATTGGCAAAGCCAACTACTGCCTTGCTTCTAGGCATTTGGAGTTGTTCCACTGGCTTGTTGACCATGAGTGGACAAACTTTCCCTGAAACAGCTTCACCGTCATGTAAGTTCACATGTAGACTATGGAATAGGATGGTAGGGCTGTTAGATATTGACATGACCAGGTCATTTTACCTAGTTGTTGCATATCCCATGACAAAATTGATTTCATTTAAATAAAATGATGAAAAGTTAATAAGTCATGTAGGTCCCTTAAGGGGTTTCATTGAGAAAATCCTAAAGGGAATCTGATCTCATGTCCAGAGAGAGAGTCACTGATGCAGGTGGGTTTGAAATGAGGACACAGGGCACCAAATGTTCACCAGTGATAAGGTGCACATGTCACAGCCATCAGTACAACACAACCCTGTAAGCTGATGGTGAGACACATATCCCACAGGGTCATCAAATCCTCATCTTCTGGAAACGTTATAAAAGAACATCCTTAAACTGAAGTTCCAAAGTGTCTGAGTGTCTCTGTCTCTCTTGTATCATGATTCTCCTTCTGTGTGTCCACTGTTACTTTTTGACAGATACCTATGTTTTGCAACAGGTTAGTCCTAGCTCCAGGTGAAAAATGCACCCTTCACTGGAAAAGGGAGGCTAACGGATACTTTTCAAAACAAATACAGCAGGGCAATGCCAGAGCATCAATGTGTCCCTAATATCTATGTGTGTGCCATAAAAATCTCAGGATTATATGTTCATACTCTGCAAAAAATGTCCATGATGTTTTGATAAGGATTGCTTTGAGTATGTAGGTTATGGTCAGCATAGCGATATTCACAATAGTTATTTTTCTTTTTTGTTTTAAATATTTATTTATTTATTCACAAGAGTCACACCGACGGAGGTAGAGACATAGGCAGAGGGAGAAGCAGGATCCCTTTCAAAAGCCTGATGCAGGACACCATCCCAGGACCCCAGGATCACAACCTGAGCCAATTGCAGGCACTCAAACCCTGAGCAACACAGGTGCCTTGACAACATTCATTGTTCTAATCCATGGGAATGGAAGGTTTTCCATCCCTTTGCATCTTCTTCAATTCCTTTCCTAAGTCACCAAATAGGTAGAAACATTTTGGCCAAAAAAAAAAAATCCTACAGCTGTTGGGCAAAACAGTATGTGCAGACAAGATTGATTATAAAGTCTTTATCATCAACATAGCCTGGTACTGGCACAAACAACACATAGATCAATGGAAAAGGGCAGAGAAAGTAGAAATGGACCCTCAACTGTATGGGCAACTACTCCTCAATAAGCAAGAAAAAAATATCTAGTGAAAAAATGTCTCACCAATAAATGGATCTGAAAAAAATTGTACAGCCACCTGCATAAGAATGAATGTGGACCATTCTGCTACACCAAACACAAACATAATCTCAAAATGGATGAAATACCAAAATCTGAGACACTAATCCATCAAAATCCTGGACGAGAATTGAGGTAGCAACTTTTTATCTGCAGCTGAAGCGACTGCTATCAAGGCACCTCTCAAAAGGCATAGGATACAACAGGGAAACATAGGGGAAGCAAACTATTAGGACTTCATCAAGGTAGAATCTGTACAACAATGCAACAGGCGACAAAATGTAAGGCAATGTACAGAATAGGAAAATATATTTCCTTAACAAAGTCAGCACCCAACAAAACATACAATCCAGTGAAAAAATGGAGAGAAGGCACAAAAAGCCATTTCTCCAAAGAAGACCTACACATGGGCAACAGGCAGATAAGAAAAATGATCTACATGACTTGTCATCAGGGAAATACAAATGAAAACCACACTAAGATCCCACTTATACAACTCAGAATGGATAAAGTAACAAGGCCAGGAAACAATAAATATAAGCGAGGATATTGAGGAAGTGGAACTGTCTCTTTCACTTTTGGAGGGAATGCAGGCTTGTTCAGCCACTCCAGAAAACAGAAAGGAATGTCCTGAAAAAGTGAGAATAGAGCCACCCTGTAACGCAGCCACTACACTACAGGGTATTTACCACAAATATGCAAATTTCATGAAATGAAGGGACCCTTGCACCCCAATGTTCACAGCATCAATGTCCACAATAGTCAAACCGTGGGAGGAATCATGAAGCCCTTCTACAGAAAACTGGATAAAGAAATTGTGGAAGGAGCTTCAATGTCCATCGACAGATGAATGGATAAAGGAGACATGGTCTATATATACACTGGGACATTACTCAGCCATTAGAAACGATGAATACCCATCACTTGCTTCAACGTGGATGGACGTGGAGGGTATTATGCTGAGTGAAGTAAGTGATTCAGAGAACGAAAAACATTATATGATTTCACTCATAAAAAGAACATAAGAAATACTGCAAGGGAATAGAGGGGGAAGGAGATAGAATGAGTGGCAATTATCAGAGACAGTGACAGTACATGGGAAACTGCTACGTATGGGGGAAAAACAATGATAGTGGAAGGGGAGATTGTCGGGGGGTTGGGGTGGATAGATGACAGGAGCTGAGGGGAGCAATTGTCGGAATGAATACTGGCTATTATAATATATGTTGGCAAACGGACTCCAATAAAATATATACTCAAAATGTGGTTTATATATATAATGGTATATTACACAGCTTTCAGAAATGATGAATAACATGAAATAACATTTCCTTCAACATGGGTGGCACTGGAGGTATTATGTTGAGAGAAATTAATCACAGAAAGACAATGATATGGTCTCATTCATATGTGTAATATAGGAAATATTGAGAGAGACCATAAAGGAAGGAGTGAAACTTACTGGGATAATACTACAGAAGAAGACAAATCATGAGAGACACTTAACTCTGGGGAAAAAACACTGAGGGTCGCTGGAAGGGAGAGGGTGGGGGATGGGGGAACTGGGTGATTGGAGTTAAGGAGGGCACGTGATGTGATGAGCTCTGAATGCATATTATATATTAGTAAATTCAATTTAAACAAAGAAAAAATTACTTTAGCCTGTCCCAACTCCTGGAATGTCATACATGGACTGGATGGAGCAAACCAGAGACACTAATTCTCACATCTGGAATGTGAGACATCTGATGTCCAGGTGCAGGCCCATGTGGTGTCTGGAGAGCACCGAGGTCCTAGACCGTCCTTTCCGCATCACCTCACATGGGGCCAGGATGCAGGGAGCTTTCCCAATCCTGGTGTTTAAGGGCCCTGGACCTATCATGAGGCTGCACCTCTTGACCTAAGTGCTATCCTAAGGCCCCACCTCCTCCAATCTCATGGAGCAGGATCCTGTCCCCATCACTGACCCACAACACACACCTAAGCTAGTGTCCTCCCAGGCACCTCCAGGCATTTATGACGTGATGAGAGGCTTACCTGGCTCTCATCAGACATGAAGGTGAAGGTATTTAAATCTTATTCTCTCATGATTGGGTGTGTGTGAGAGCGACCTCAGAGTCCACCTCCCTACCATGTCATGCTGGGAATTTTTCTCAATCCCAGGCCGTTTTTAGCATTTTTGTAGAATGTCTCTTTTCAATTGTGTTGCATGGAGATTACTGAATACCGTGATGTGCAAGAGAACAGTTACCTTGGGGTCCTGTGATCTAAAGGGAGTGCCAATTCGACTCACGAAAATGTTCAGATGACATGAATGGAGTTATTTGTAATTGGTTAATATTTCGGTTCAGGAAAAGTTAAGTACAAGGAAGTGCAAGTGCTATAGTTGAATTCTAAGTCTCTAAGAAAGAGACTGAAGAGGTAAACACACAATCAAGTGTTCAGAGAGACTCCCTGGGGGAAAGTGTTCCATGGGGAGGAAGCCCTGACCCAGACAGGAAACCTTCCCAGAACCTCCCTCTGCACCTGCTCCTGGGCCTTCAAGACAGAAGTGGTGAGGAGTGTGCATGCCCTGGTGGTTCCGATCCCCTTCTACAGGGAGGTTTGTGTCTGGGCTCACACTGAGGTCCCCTCACTGTGTCCCTCGCACAGTAATACACGGCCGTGTCTTCGGCTCTCAGGTTGTTCATCTGCAGATACAGCGTGTTCTTGGCGTTGTCTCTGGAGATGGTGAATCGACCCTTCACAGCGTCTGTGTACCATGTGCTACTTCCACCACTGTTAATGTACGCGACCCACTGCAGCTCCTTCCCTGGAGCCTGGCGGACACAGCTCATCCAATAGCTACTGAAAGTGAATCCAGAAGTCACACATGAGAGTCTCAGGGAACCCCCAGGCTTCACCAGGTCTCCCCCAGACTCCACCAGCTGCACCTCACCCTGGACACCTGCAGACACAAGACATCCTGGTCAGGAAACGGTCCCACATCCCCTCTTTCGCTCACTCACCTCCACTTACAGACTCAAGGTCCCTTGTTCTCCATGAATTTCATTTTAAAATAGTGACAAGGAAAACCCAGCTGAGCACAGACTCCATGGTGGTTTGTCTGTGTTGTGCCCTGAGCACTGAATGGGGCCGCCTGGGTATCCTGGGGCTGGGGCTGGGGCTCCCCTCAGGTTTAGGGTCAGGGCTCAGTTGGTTTAATCAGTGTAGGGAGGGCCTGATTTGCATGTCCTCTGACTATATAGTCAGCTCCAGTCTTAGATTCAATTCTTTACAAGTTATATACAGGCATAACTTCACAATGGTAGATCACATTCTTTTGTTGGTACAGTGAATTTATGAACTTCTAATCCATCAAAGTAGTTATTTTTGCGTTTCTGTGCCTTTTGAAAGACTCTCATTAATATAGTTCATTTTTAAAGAGGATTTTCTCTCCTTAAGCCAGTGTAGTCATAAATATTTATTTGTAATACCAGTGTAAAGGGGAATGTTTTGTATATTTTATACAGAAATTTGGTTGTTAGTGTGTAGAAATTAACTTTATGGTCTATTTTGATTTGATATCCTGGATTTTCCCTGAGTTCATTACTTCCTTTTAAGTGTTTTTTTGAAATTATTTTCCTTGCTGACAATGTACATGTAAACAAATTATTTTATTCCTGTTGAATGATTTTAAAATCTTTTATTTTATTATTGCCTAATTTCTATGGTAATCTTCGACTTAGAGGCATTGATGTTTTCCTTCTTTTCTGTCAGACTCTTTCTTCTAATATTTTGTTTGATATATGGCAAATCTAGGAGAGCAAATGAATTTCATTTTGCATGAGAATGAACTCCCTAATATATGGTGTGATGTGGGATCTCAGGACAGGACAGGAAGTCTGTTCACAACTTCTGCCCTATTCTCATTGGAGATACTGTTGACTGTTGAGATTGATACGTTCATTTTACATATGAATTCGAGCCTTCAATCTGATAAGACATTACCAAATATCTTCTCCCATTCTGTAGGCTGCCTTTTAATTACACTGAGTGATTCCTTTGTGTGAAAATGCTCTTTCTTGATGAAGTCGCCATACTTCATTTTGCTTTTCTTTCACTTGCCTCTGGAGACTCGTCTAGAAGTGGTTGCAGCCAAGGTAGAAAAAGGGCTGCCTGTGTTCTCCTGAGGATTCTGATGGTTTCCCGACTCATTTAGATCTTTGAGTCCATTGTTGTGATGATGTAAGAAAAGTGTCCACTTTCATTCTTCTGCATGTGGGAGCACCAGCCTGGCAATATGTTTTACCCTCATCTTCATTCTGCTAATGCACTGGATGTGCTCCCATTTCAATCAGGTCCTGGAGAAGACCTGTATTGTTCTGTCATTCCCTTGGTGGATGGCTTTTGATGTGTCCCAAAGCTTTACAAGGAAACAAGGGGTTTAGAGACATACTGGATTGCATGATTGTGATTTAATGTTCATTGATTGAAATTTTGCTTAAATTCTTTAATTTCTTCATTCACTTATTTCTTCTTCAATAAGATGTTCTTTTATGTGCATTTATTTAATTGTTATGTATTTTTTATTGAAGGTTCATTCCAACATATACCATAGCACCCCCGGCTCATCTGCTCAAGTGTTCCCCTCAGTGCCCATCACCCAGTCATCCCATGTCCCACCCACTTCTCCTCCCACTACCTCCTGTTCATTTCCTAGATGTAGAAGGCTCTCATATTTTGTCATCCTCTCTAATTTTTTCCACTTATTTTCCCTCATTTCCTCTATAATTCTTTACCCCATTTTTTATATTACCCTAAAGAATGACATCATATAATGTTTGTCCTCCAATTGACTTACTTCACTCAGCATAACACCCTCTAGTTCCACTCACGTTGAAGCAATTGGTGGGTATTCCTCTTCTCTGGTGGCTGAGGAATACTCCATTGTAAATATAAAATACATCGTCTTTATCCATCCATCTTTCGATGGACACCAGGGCTCCTTCCACAGGTTGGCTATTGTGGACATTGCTGCTATAAGCATGGGGGCACAGGTGTCCAGGCATTTCACTGCATCTGTATCTTTGAGGTAAATCCCCATCAGTGCAATTGCTAGGTTGTAGGACAGTTCTATTTTTAACTCTTTGAGGAACCACCACACAGTTTTCCAAAGTGACTGTACCAACTCACATTCCCACCAGCAATGCAAGAGGGTTCCTTTTCCCCACATCCACTTCAACATTTGTTGTTTCATATCTTTTTAATTTTCCCCATTCTCACAGGTGTGAGGTGCTATCACATTGTCCTTTATGGGCTTTCCATGTTTTATTGGGTTTGACTTCTTTTTTTAAACATTTTTTTAAATTTTTATTTATTTATGATAGTCACACAGAGAGAGAAAGAGAGAGGCAGAAACACAGGCAGAGGGAGAAGCAGGCTCCATGCACCGGGAGCCCGATGTGGGACTCGATCCCGGGTCTCCAGGATCGCGCCTTGGGCCAAAGGCAGGCGCTAAACCACTGCGCCACCCAGGGATCCCTGACTTCTTGTTTCATAGCATATTGGTCTGAAAATATGCATGGAGTGAATTCAACCGTTCTGTACCACTTGACACATGAGTTGTGACCATGTGTATGATCAATTCTGGAGTATTTTCCACATGCAATAAAGAAGAACGTGTATTCTGCTCTGGGAAAATTGCTCTGATATACTTGTGAAGTATGTCTGATCCAGTATGTCTCTCAAACCCCTTGTTTCTTGTTGAACTTCTGCTTAGATGATTCTCACTGCTGTCAGGGGACATTGATGTCCCTGCTGTAAAGGTAATACTAGCCATGAGTGTCATTAAATTTAGGGTTAATTGGTTTGTGCACTTGTCTTCTCCGAAGTTAGCAGTGTGAATATTTTGAAAAGGTAGAACTTCTGTTGGATAAACAATTTTTGTGATATAGTATCCTTCTTCATCCTTTATTATAGGCTTTGTTTTAAATTCCAGATCAGCTCCTATAAGTATTGCTCCTCTTCCTTCCTCTTGAAGTCCATTGACATGATCAGTGGGAGTTTACTCTCTCACTTTCAATCTGGATATGTCTTTTTATTGAAAAAGAGAGTCTGCTGGAACTCCTGGGTGACTCAGCTGTTCAGCACCTGCCTTTGACCCAGGGTATGATCCTGTAGACACACTATCAAGTCCCACATCAGGCTCCCTGCATAGAGCCTGCTCCTCTCTCTGCCTATGTCTTTGCCTCTCTCTCTATGTCTCTCATGAATACATAAATTAAATCTTTCAAGAAAAGAAAGAAAAAGAGTCTTTGCTATGATTTTCTCAAATATACGTTCTGTCCTTCTCTCTCTTCCTTACCTTCTTGGGCCCTAAATATTTTAATTTAGTTTGAACTTATGGCACAAGTGATTTTTCAAGCCTTTCATGGTCCATTATTTGTTTTTCTCTACTTTCCGCACCTTCTTTCCTTTCTATCACCTTGTCTTCTATGTCACCTATGCTCCATTCGACCTTATCTACCATGGCTGTTACAGCGTCTAGTTTATTTATTTATTTATTTATTTTTAAATAGCTACTTAGAGCACTTTTTTTAATTTTTATTTATTTATGATAGTAGCACAGAGAGAGAGAGAGGCAGAGACACAGGCAGAGGGAGAAGCAGGCTCCATGCACCGGGAGCCTGACGTGGGATTCGATCCCGGGTCTCCAGGATCGCGCCCTGGGCCAAAGGCAGGCGCTAAACCGCTGCGCCACCCAGGGATCCCTAGCATCTAGTTTAGACCCTATCTCACATTGATCATTTTTATTTTTTTTTTTTTTTTTTTTTTTTTTTTTTTTTTTTTTTTTTTTTTTTTTTTTTTATTATTTATGATAGGCACACAGTGAGAGAGAGAGAGGCAGAGACACAGGCAGAGGGAGAAGCAGGCTCCATGCACCGGAAGCCTGACGTGGGATTCGATCCTGGGTCTCCAGGATCGCGCCCTGGGCCAAAGGCAGGCGCTAAACCGCTGCGCCACCCAGGGATCCCCACATTGATCATTTTTAATTTACAACTGAATTTGTTCATTTCTATGCTAAGTTATATGTAGTGTGTTTTAGCTTTCCTGAAATGCAACTAGTAACTTTAAAATTAATATCCTGTATTGGAGCTCTTATTTTTTACTTTATCCTTCTTAATTAGATCTATGGCAGAGAGTATTACCTCTGGTTCTTTCCTTTGTTGTGAATGGCATATGCTCTGGGAATTGTATTACTAAGTATTTACCCCAAGCACACAGATGTAGTGATGCAAAGGGCACCTGAACCCCAGTGTTCATAGCAGCAAAGTACACAATAGCCAAACTCTGGAGGGAGTCATGACGTCCACAACAGAAGTATTGATAAATATCATGAGGAATATATACAATGGGATATTACTCTGCCATCAGAAATATCAAATACCTACTATTTACAGTGACATTGATGGAACTGGAGGGTATTTTGCTGAGTAAAATAAGTCAATCAGAGGACAATTATCATATCATTTCTGTTTAATGTGGGATATATGTTACATTTTAAGGTAACATTGGCTAATGCTGGGTAGCCTGGGAATCATTAGAGAGGGAGACAGAACACAAGAAACCATTAACTAGAGGAAACAGAATGAGGTATAATGCTGGGGAGGTTAGTGGATCTATTGGGTCATTGTGTGACGCGCATTAAAGAGGGCAAATGATGTCATCTATACTGTTATAAGCACCTGATGGATTATTGAACATCAGAAAAGAAGTATGTAGTATAAGTTGGCTAATTCAATGTAACAAAAACAAAGCTATTTTATTTAAAAATATTATTGTATCAAAGAAGATGTAGTCTTTGTATACAATGGAATATTACTCAGCCATTAGAAACGACAAATCCCACCTTTTGCTTTGACATGGATGGACCTGGAGGGAATTATGCTGATTAAAAAATTCATTCAAAAAAGGAAAAACATTATATGGTCTCATTCATTTGTGGCATATAAAAATTACTGAAATGGAATAAAGGGAAAGGAGAGAAGATGAGTGAAAATTTCTGTGAGGGTGACACAACATGACAGACACCTAACTCTGCAAAATGAACAAGGGGTAGTGGAAGGGGAGGTGGGTGGAGTGTTGGGGTGACTGGGTGACGGGCACTGAGGGGAGCACTTGGCAGGATGAGCACTGGGTGTTATGCTATATGCTGGCAAATTGAACTCTAATAAAAATAATAATAGTTAAAAATATTATTGTATCATAAAACTAACATTAAGAGCAATAATATAAATAAAATATTACAAACTGTATTAATCCAGATTTCAACCCAAAAGAGCTTATTTTGTATTTTAGACAAATGAAAATAGATATTTTCCTGAACTTTCACCTATACATCCTGGTTCCATTTCACCCCTGCTGTCCTGAACAGGGCCTGGTGACCTGAGCACTCTCTGGTGACATGAGAGCCCCTATATCCCATCGATACTTGAGTCCCTGCAGGAAGGTTTCTGTCTGGGCTCACAGTGACGTCCCCTCACTGCATCTGCACAGTAATACAGGGCTATGTCCTGAGCTCTCAGGCTGTTCATCTGTAGATAAAGCATGTTCTTGGCTTTGTCTCTGGAGATGGTGAATCGACCCTTCACAGCGTCTGCATAGTATGTGCTGCTTCCATTACTGCTAATGTATGTGACCCACTGTAGCCCCATCCCAGGAGACTGACGGAGCCAATGCATGCTGTAGCTACTGAAGGTGAACCTTGAGGCCACACAGGAGAGTCTCTGGGACCCCCCATGTTTCACTCGGTCTCCCCCAGACTCCAGCAGCTGTACTTCACCTTGGACAGCTGCAGACAGATGACATCCTGGTCAGAATACGGTCACCCATCCCATTTTTCTCACTTCCTCTCCACTCACATTCTCAAGGTGTGTTGTTCTCCATGAATTACCTTTTAAAATAGCGTTAAGGATGCAGTTTCAGTGAAATGGCAAGACACTTGCACCTCAATGTTTATAGCAGTAATGTTCACAACAACTAAACTGTGGAAGGAGCTTCAGTGTCCATTAAAAGATGAGTGGATAAAAAAATATGTGGTCTATGTATACAGTGGCATATTACTAAGCTATTAGAAATGATAAATACCCACCATTTGCTTCAATGTGGATGGAGCTGGAGGATATTATGCTGAGTGAAGTAATTCAATAGGAGAATAACAAACATATGTTCTCATTCATTTGGGGAATATAAAAAAATGTGAAAAGGAATAAACGCTAAAGCAGAGAAAGTGAGTGGGAAATATCAGAGAGGGAGTCAGAACATGAGAGACTCCTAACTCTGGGACAAGAACAAGGGATAGTGGAAGGGGATGTGGGCGGGGGGTTGGGGTGACAGGGTGACAGACACAGAGGAGGGCAGTTGACAGGATGAGCACTGGGTGTTATGCCATATGTTCGCATATTGAGATATATATTATGAAATATATATATGGCATATATATATATATATATCATAATGAATTATATATGGTGTCAAGAAAAATGCAGCTGAGAACACACTCCATAGTGAGTTGTCTGTGTTCTCACCTGACCAGTGCATGAGGTTACCTATGGTTCCTGGAGATGTGGCTCCTCTCCCACATGCAGGTTCAGGTCTGGGCTGTTTTAGTTCATGGAAGGAGGCCCCTATATACATGTCCTCTCACAATATGCTCAGCTTGGGATCATTTGTGTCAAACTGCTGTGAACAGAGCAGATGTGACTGCCTTTGTGTGTTCATATTGACTACTTTGAGAAACTATATTTTTATTAGGTAATATCCCAGACTTCAGACTTTTTGTCCATGTGGTACTTTGTAATGATATTTGCATAGAAATCTTGTTTTTATAGGTGTCATGTTTCCCCATACAGTGATTTTTTCCTACCCTTAAATTATTCAGGGTTTGTGATTTGCCCTTGGGCACATTTCAGTGAGTCAGAATCTGGCCTGTGCTCCTCTCCACAGGACTTACTGGCCCTCTTGAAACACCTGAATGACAGAGTGGCAGGGTTCCTTAGAAATGTGGACCCCTCCTTTATTGAGGATCACATGATTTTGCTAAATTTAGAATTTACCTGAATTTCAGCGGATTTCAATTAATGCAGTTGGATTTGTAACTCTCTATCAACTCAGTCACTGTGTGTCAATCCAGTCAAATCTGTGCTTTTCTGTAATGGTCCTGATGAGCTTACATGGTAAAGAATGACCTGCATTCATGAAGATTTTGGGATAAAATAAAGTGGTGTCAGGATGAACATTTTCCATTGTATAGCCTATATTTCTATTTTTCTTATCCCTCCTAAATGAACAGTGTAATGCTGCCATTCCACTGTAAGTTTTTGATGAATTCCTTTTACATTCCAATAGTACATTCCATCTAAGAGAAGAAAAATATCTACCCTTGAACCCTTCTACAGATTGATCAGGTATTTTTGATAAATGTGACAGGAAAATTCAGTTTCAATCTATGCCTTTAAACAACCGTAATTTTGAAATTCCCCCTGACCCTATGGGCTATGTACAGGACTTGTCTTCTGTCTCCAAATCTAACACATTGCAACTTTGAATGGATCACATGCATCAGGAAGACTGCCAGCAGAACCCACCAACCAAAAGATGCCTGTGTCCACTTGACAAAGACACGGAGTCTTGCCTATAATATTCCTGCAATTCTAAATTTAGAATTTAGCTGAATTTCAGAGGGTTTCAGGTAATGCAGTTCTATTTGTAAGTCTCTAACAACTCAGTCACTGTGTTCCACTGCAGTTAACTCTGTGATCTTCTGTAATCGCTTTGAAGAGCTTACCTGATGCAGAATGAGCTCATTCAAGCAGAGTTTTGGATATAATAAACTCGTGTCAGAATGAACATTTTCCATTGTATAGCCTATAATTCTATTTTTCTCATCCCTCCTAAACTAACAGTATAGTGGTGCCTTGCAAGTGTAAGTTTTTCAAGAATTCCTTTTTCATTCAAATACTATATTCCATCTAAGGGAAGTAAAGTATATACCATGAACTTCTACGGATTTATCAGGTATTTTTGATAACAAATGCAGCAGGAAATTTCAGTTTCAATCCAATTCC
Source organism: Canis lupus familiaris (assembly GCF_011100685.1). Classification (NCBI taxonomy): domain Eukaryota; kingdom Metazoa; phylum Chordata; class Mammalia; order Carnivora; family Canidae; genus Canis; species Canis lupus. The sequence continues at coordinate 75,698,275 of NC_049229.1, forward strand.
AATTTGTGTCTCTTATCAACTGTAATGTTGGTTTTCTTAGATCAGTCCCCCTGACTCTGCTGGCTGCATACAGGCCTTCTGTTCTGTTTCCAAATCTAGCCCATTCCGTCTTTGATTTCTAATGTTTTATTTATTTATCCATGAGACACACACACACACATACAGAGAGAGAGATGCAGAGACACAGGCAGAGGGAGAAGCAGGCTGCATGCATGGACCTGATGTGGGACTCGATCCCTGATCTCCAGGATCTGGCCCTGGGCTGAACGTGGCACAAAACTGCTGACAGTCGGGTACCCCCCTTTCCATCTTTGAATGGATCATATGCATCGGGAAGACCACAAGCAGGGCCCACCACCCAAATGGCACCTGTGTCTCCTGCACAGAGACATGGGGTCCTACCAATAATATTCCAGCAATTCTGGTCCTTTGGGAGCATCTGTGCCCTCCTTGAAGCCCCAGTCTCACTGTTAGGTGGTGCATTGTTCCTTATCTCACTTGTTGGATGACCTTATGTGCATGGACCACATATGTCTATAATTACTTCTTGAAACATAATATAATATTAGTACAATACTCAGTAGGCTTGTACAAACGAAAATGTGTCCTTAGGATCCAGAATCAGAGTAGGGGCGAAAATATGTTTACGACACTCTGAAACAAAACACCAGTGTCCAAAGTTCACCTACAACATATAAATCAGAAAAAATTCGCCACACCATCTTTAGTATAAGAAAATATGGGAGAGAGAAGTTAACATGTCAGAAGATTAGGGGGACTCAGGCCTTGTCACATCCCTGGAACAGCTGGATAGTTATTGAATCATTTCGAACATCCATAAAATTGATCAGAGTTGAAAAAACAACAACAGCAAGACTTTTAATAGAATACTGAGCAGGTTTTGGAGTGTTGGAGCTGTGCAGTGTTGACATTGGGGAGATACAACCATGAGGATGACAGCAGGAGGGAGGTTGCTTGCAGAAGCTACTGTTAAGGATTTTAAGGACAAGAAAGGAACATATGAACTTGTAGAATTCTACTCCTGAGGTGGACAAACCTCACATCATGGTGCTCAAATGGAAAAATGGGGAAATTTCCTGGAAGTAAGGACCCCCTAAGTGCCAAGAAGAAAAAGTGGCACCATGTGATGGATGGTTAAGAAGGACAGGAACCTGAAGACGTGTGAACATTGGGTCTGAGTGCAGGCGTTGTGCTTTGTTTCCATAAACTGAACACTGTGTGGTCATGGGACCTCTATTCTGAGACGAGCAGTCAGGAAGTAAACCACCTCTCATGTCACCCCCTCAGAGGACCAGCCCAGGTCCACAGTACAGGAGCTTTTCATATTGTCATTTAGAGACCCATTCATGTGCCTGAGATAAACCAGCTCAGAGACAGGTATGGTGAACACATGATTCAGTTGTCAACTGAGGACAGAAAGGGCTTGATGGCTCTCTTATGAGGGCTCCCTGAAGACTCCGGGGTGCAAACATTCAATCTCAGGCTTGAGATAGGAGGCCATGTTCATAACGGCTCTCCAATGCAGTCAGGAAGAGTCACAAAACCCCAATACAGGCCTCAACAAGGTGCGGTGTCAGCATCTACAGAGGAAACAACACCAACAGCAAATGATAACAATCCATTGCCAATTGCACTGTGCATTTAGACATCCAGGTAAGCCCAGCTCAGTTCGAGGGCTGCACACAGCAAGAGGAACTGTGTGCTCCATCCCTTCCACCATCATCTCACATCTAATTTCCGAGTGTTCATGTTTGGGGACAGCTGCTATTTGTATAAATGTTGATAAAATCATCACAGCCAACCAATGCCGTCCTTCTGAGGATTCAGAGCTACTCCCCTGCCTTCTGTCTATAAGTGGACTTACCTTCCCTGAAATAGCTTCACTGTCATGTAAGTTCACATGTAGACTATGGAATAGGATGGTAGAGCTATTAGATATTGACATAACCAGGTCATGTTACCAGGTTGTTGCAAATTCCATGACAAAAATGACTGAATTTAAATAAAATGATGAGAGGTAAATAAGTCATGTAGGTCCCTTGAGGGGTTCCCTTGAGGAAATCCTAAAGGGAAACTGATCTCATGTCCAGAGAGAGAGTCACAGATGGTTGAAATGAGGACACCGGCACCAAATGTTCATCCAGTGACAAGGGACACACCTAACAGCCATCAGTACAACACAACCCTGTAAGGTGATGGTGAGACACAAATCCCACTGGGTCATCACATCCCCATCTTCTGGAAACGTTATAACAGAACAACCTTAAACTGAAGTTCCAAAGTGTCTGAGCATCTCTGACTCTCTTGTATCATTGTTCTCCTTCTGTTCAGTGTGTCCACTGTGACTTTTTGACAGATACCTATGATTTGCAACAGATTAGTCCTAGTTCCAGGTGAGAAATGCACCCTTCACTGGATGAGGGCGGTTACGTGATACTGCTCACAACAAAAACAGCAGGGCCATGCCAGTGCATCCATGTGTCCCTAATGTCTCTGTGTGTGACATAAAAATCTTAGGATTATATGTCCATACTCTGTGAAAATGTCCAGGATGCTTTCTCAAGGATTGCTTTGAATATGTAGAAGCTTCTGGGCAACATAGAGATTGTCACAGTATTTATTTTTGTTTTTTTAAAGATTTTATTTATGCATTTATGATAGCGAGAGAGAGAGAGAGAGGCAGAGACACAGGCTGAGGTAGAAGCAGGACCATGCAGGGAGCCTCAAATGGGACTTGATCCTGGGACTCCAGGATCATGCCCTGGGCCAAAGAGAGGCGCCAAACCGCTGAGTCATGAAGGGATCACCAATATTTTTGTTTTTGTTTTAAAGTTTTATTCATTTGTTCAGGAGAGTCACAGAGACAGAGGCAGAGACATAGGCAGAGGGAGAAGAAGGCTCCCTTCCAAAAGCCTGATGCAAGACTCCACTCCAGGACCCCAGGATCACAACCCTAGCCAATTGCAGAAACTAAACCTCTGAGCAACACAGGTGCCCTGACAATAACCGTTGTTCTAATCTTTAAGCACAAAATGTTTTCCATCTCTTTGTGTCTTCTTTAATTTTTTTCCTAAGTTGCTAAACAGGTAGAATCATTTTGGATAAAAAAAAACAAAACAAAACAAACAAACAAACAAAACAGAAACAAAACTACAGCAGGAGAGCATAACAATGTTTGTAGACAAGCTCTATTATAAAGCCTTTATCATCAAGATAGCCTGGTACTGGCAAAACAACACATAGATCAATGAAACAGAGCAGAGAACGCAGAAAGGGACCCCCAGCTCTATAGGCAACTACTCCTCAAAAAGCAAGAAAAAAATATCTAATGAAAGAAATACACATACAAAAATAGATCTGAAAAATATTGGACAGCCACCTGCATAAAAATGAAAGTGGACCATTCTGCTACACCAAGCACAAAGATAATCTCAAAATAATGAAATTCTGAAATCTGAGAGCTGTTCATTCAAATCCTAGACGTGAATTCAGGTAGCATCTTTTTGTCCTCAGTTTCAGTGACTGCTAGCAAGGCACCTCTCAAAAGGCATAGGAAACAAAGGGAAAAATAAACTGTTAGGACTTCATCAAGATAGAATTTGTACAACAATGCAACAGGCGACAAAATGAAAGGCAACCTACAGAATAGGACAAGATATTTCCTTAACAAATTCAGCTCCCAACAAAACAATCAATCCAGTCAGGAAATGGGGAGAATACATGAACAGGCTTTTCTCCAAAGAATACTGACAAATGGCCAACAGGCAGAGGAGAAAATGATCCACATGAGTTGTCATCAGGGAAATACAAATGAAAACCACACTAAGATCCCACTTATACAACTCAGAATGGATAAAGTAACAAGGCCAGAAACAATAAATGTAAGGGAGAATATTGAGAAAGCAGAACCCTCTTTCATTCCTGGTGGGAATTAGGCTTGTAGAGCCACTACAGAAAACAGGATGGAATGTCCTGAAAACGTGAGAATAGAGCCACCTCAGGAACCAGCCATTGCACTTAAGGCCATTTACCCCAAAGACACAGATTTAATGAAATGAAGGGACACTTGCACCTCAATGTTCACAGCAGCAAAGTCCACAACAGCCAACTGTGGAAGGAGCCTCAGTGTCTATTGACAGATGAATGGATAAAGAAGCTGTGGTCTATGTATACAAAGGGATATTAATCAGCCATTAGAAAAAATGAATACCCACCAATTGCTTCGACATGGATGGAACTGGAGGATATTATGCTGAGTGAAATATGCCAATCGGGGAAGGAAAAATATTTTATGATCTCATTCGTGGGGAATATAAAAACAGTGAAAGGGATTATAGGGGAATGGAAAGAAAATGAGTGGAAATATCAGAGAGGGTGACAGAAGTTGAGAGACTCCTAACTCTGGGAAAAGAACAAGGGGTAGTGGATGGGGAGGTGGGCGGGGGTTGGGGGTGACTGAGTGATGGGCATTGAGGGGGGCACTTGATGGGATGAACACTGGGTGTTATGCTATATGTTGGCTAATCCCATTCCAATAAACAATATACAAAAATAAGGTGTGCTTTATATATACAATGGGATATTACATAGCCTTCAGACACAATGAATAACATGAAATAATATTTCCGTCAACATGGATGGAACTGGAGTCATTATATTGAGAGAAATAAATCCATTACAGAAAGGTAATGATATGGTCTCATTGATATTGAAAGAGACCATAAGGGAAGGAGCGAAACAGTGCGGTAAGACTAGAGAGGAAGACAAATCATGAGAGACACTTAAGTCTGGGGAAAAAAACTGAGGGTCACTGGAAGGGAGGAGGTGGGGAATGGGGTCATGGGGTGATCGGAGTTAAGGAGGTTACATGATGTGATGAACACTGAGGGTATAGTGAATGTTGGTAAATTCAATTTAAATAAAGAAAAAAATGACTTCAGCCTCTGCCTCCTGTTGGAACATCATACATAAACTGGGCAGATCAAACAACAAAAACTCATTCTCACAGATCTGGTGTCTCGGTCATCTGAGGTCCAGGGGCAGGAAGCTGTGGTGTCTGGAGAGCACCCACATCCTACCCCGTCCTTTCCCAGGCACCTCAAAACGGGCCAGGGTGCAGGGAGCTTTCCCAATCCTGGTGTATAAGGGCCCTGATCCCATCATGAGGCTGCATTTCCAAACCTAAATGGTCCCCTAAGGCTCCATCAACTCCCCCATCACATGCACAATAGGTTTCACCACAGGGATGGTAAAGGTCACAACCAGTGAACTGACGTCAGCACCTGAAGGATCCATGAGTTTTGCCCTGCAGGTCGAAGGTCCTTCAATCCAGCTCCTCACCCTGAGGATCCTCATGGTCCAGTAGAAGCTTCTGGTCTCTGAGCACACCAAGTACACATGACCTTCAGAACCAGATGGTTCCTTGGGAAGAGGACAGCATCCATCTGAGACCTGGATAGGATCTTGGACTATTTGTATTATTATTTAAAGTTTTGTGCCGCTTCCATATATTATTCATCTCCTTTCCATATGATTCAGACACTTGTCTACTGAGAATGTCCATGTTTCTCTTTTGTCCTTCTGGTTTTACTCTGGTTTAGTGAAATTCCTCACACCATATCCAATGTTTATTAACTGGGAGCTCCTGAAATTCCTTCCTCATTCTTCTCCTCCACCCAAAGGAAAAGAAATCAAACAATAACCCAAGAGTTCCCTCTTTTGATGCAGTTGGGACACTAACTCCACACAAGCCCTTCCTGGAGCAGGACGCCATACCCACCACTTGCCCACAACACACACCAAGAGCCAGTGTCATTCCCTGGCACCATACAGGCATTTGTGACATGATGAGAGGCCGGCCTGGCTCTCATCAGACATGAAGGTGAAGGTGATGAAAGGTTATACTCTCATTATTGAGTGTGTGTGTGTGAATGACCTCTGAGTCCACTTCCCTACCATGTCAGCTGGGAATCTCTCTTACTCCCAGGCTGTTATTAACATTTTTGTATTATGTCTCTTTTCTCGTGTGTTGACTGGGGATTTCTATATACCAAGATGTGCAAGACAGTATGTTAGCTTGGGGTCCTATGATCCCTAGTGAGTGCCACTAGGACTCATGAAAAGGTTCAGTTGATGTCAATGGAGTTATTTGTAATTGGTTAAAATTTTGGGTCAGGAAAAGTAAAGTATAAGTAAGTGCAAGTGATATAATTGAATTCTAAGTCTCTTAGAAAGAGACTGAATAGGTAAACACATAATCAAGTGTTGAGAGGGGCTCCCTGGGGGAAACTGCTCCTTGGAGAGGAAGCCCTGACCCTGACAGGAAACCTGCCCAGAACCAGCCTCTGCACCTGCTCCTGGGACTTCAAGATAGAAGTGGTGAGGAGTGCGCACCCCCTGGTGGTCCTGATCCCCACCTACAGGGAGGTTTGTGTCTGGGCTCACAATGATTTCCCCTCACTGTGTCTGCACAGTAATATATGGCCATGTCCTCGGCTCTCAGGCTGTTCATCTGCAGATACAGCGTGTTCTTGGCGTTGTCTCTGGAGATGGTGAATCGGCCCTTCACAGCGTCTGCATACCTTGTGCTACTTCCATCATACCTAATCCATGAGACCCACTGCAGTCCCTTCCCTGGAGCCTGGCGGACCCAGCTCATTTCACTGCTACTGAAGGTGAATCCAGAGGCCACAGAGGAGAGTCTCAGGGACCATCCAGGCTTCACCAAATCTCCCCCAGACTCCACCAGCTGCACTTCACCCTGGACACTTGCAGACACAAGACATCCTGGTCAGGAAACTGTCCCACATCCCCAGTTTCTCTCTCATCTCCACTCACAGACTCAAGGTCTCTGGTTCTCTATGAATTACCTTTTAAAATAGCGATAAGGAAAACCCAGCCGAGCACAGACTCCATGATGGTTTGTCTGTGTTGTGTCCTGATTCCTGAATAGAGTCACCTGGGGATCCTGAGCCTGGGACTGCTCTCCCAGCCACAGGATCAGGCCTGGGCTTGTTTAATCAGTGGAGGGAGGTCCCTATTTGCATGTCCTCTGACTATATAACCAGCTCCAGACTTACATTCGTGTATTTAAAATCAGAACAAGTGTGGCACCACAATTCTATAACAATTTGTGTAGATGGCCTTCTGACTATATGAAGTTCTAGGCACAGTTCTTTTTTTTTTTTTTTTTTTTTTTTTTTTTTTTTTTTGAAACATTTATTTATTTATTCATGAGAGGCACAGAGAGAGGCAGAGACATAGGCAGAGGGAGAAGCAGGCTCCATGCACCGGGAGCCTGACATGGGATTCGATCCTGGGTCTCCAGGATCGCGCCCCGGGCCAAAGGCAGGCACCAAACCGCTGCGCCACCCAGGGATCCCTAGGCACAGTTCTTTTTGAGTTTCTGCGTGTATTTCCAAAGACACGCATCAATATAGGTCATTTTCTGGAGAAATTTCAATTTATTATTAAAATTTAATCCTAAATATTTATTTTTCGTGCCAGTGTAAGTCGGATTATTTTATTTTGTGTATGTAATTTGTTGTTATTTTGTAGGAATATATCTTTATTTTATTTGCTGATTTTATATCCTGATTTTTTTTCTGAGCTCATGAGTTATTTTTCCAGTTTCTATGTAAAGTTTTTACTCATTGACTCCTTTAAGATATTGTCATAGGAAAACTCATTATTTTCTTTCCAGGTTACCAAGTTTTCTTTTTTTTTTAAAGTAGTTTTCTTGCTATGTTTTCGGGGAGGTCCTCCAGTCTGGGGCAGAAAGTACTTTCCTCTTGTTTTCAGGATGCATTGCCTGTTCTAATCATGCAGTTGATATAAGGCAGACCTAGAGGAGACAATAAATTTCATATTGCATGTGGATGGCCTACCTAATATAAAGTGAGAGTCGACAACTCAAATCAGGACAGGGTGTCTCTTCATGTCTTCCACCCATTTCTGATTGTAGTTTTCACTTTGTGGTTGTTTAGTTTGGTAATTTGTTTTTCGATTTTGGAAACCTGCCATAATCTGGAGATAGATTTGCAAATCTCTTCTCCCATTCTTTTCATTCTTTTGGAAGATGTTATTTGTTCATTCATGAGAGACAGAGAGAGAGAGAGAGAGAGAGAGAGATGCAGAGACAGGCAGAGGGAGAAGTGGGCTCCCCACAGGGAGCCTGATGCTGGTCTCAATCCTAGAGCTCTAGGACTCCCTGAGCCAAAGACAGATGCTCAAGCTACACAGGGATCCCAATATTTCCAATTTGTTAGGTTGCCTTTAAATTATGTTGAGTGTTTCCACAGCTGTAAGACAGCTCCTTCCTTGGTGTAGTCCATAGAGTTCATTTTTACTTTTGTTTCTCTTCCCTTTGGAGATGCGAGTACCAGGAACCCGTTTGTGGCCGAGGTCACAAAATCTCCTTGATTTTGATGGTTTCTTGCCTCACATCTAGGTCTTTCATCTACTCTGAGTTTATCTTTGTGTGGAATGTAAGAATGGCCCAGGTTCATTCTTCTACTTGCAGCTGTCCAATGTTCCCAACACCACTTGTTGTAGAGATTGTCCTTTTTCCAGTTGATAGTTTTTTTTTTTACTTTGCTGAAGATAAGTTGACCATAGAGCTGTGTGTCCTTTTATGGGTTCTTTATTCTATTCCAGTGACCATGTCCCTGTTTTACTGCCACTATTATACTGTTTGGACGATCACAACTTTGAAATCCGGAATTGTGATGGCTTTTGCTTTTTTTATGGTTTTATTTATTTACTCATGAGAGACACAGAGAGACAGAGAGAATGGCAGAGACACAGGCAGAGGGAGCAGCAGGCACCATGCAGGGAGCCTGATATGGGACTCATTCCCAGGTCTCCAGGATCAGGCCTGAACAAAAAGGTAGTGCTACAACGCTGAGCCACCCAGGTTGCCCTGATTTGTTTTTTGTTTCAACATTCTTTTGCCTAGTCAGAATCTTTTCTGTTTAGTTCTAAAATTTCGGCTTGTTACATTCCCTAGAAAAATGTTGGTGGTGTTTTGATAGGGTTCATATTGGATGCATAGATTGCTCTTGGTGGCGTAGACATTATATGAATATTTATATTTCCAATACAAGGAATAGACTGTTTTCCATATATTTCTTTCTTCTTTAATGTCTTTCATATGTATTTTAGAATTTTTAGACTATAGGTCCTTTCCTCTTTGGTTAGGATTATTCCTCATTATCTGAAGTTTTTTTTTGTTTTGTTTTTCAAATTTTATTTCTTAATTATTTTTCATTGCAGTGCACTTTGCCAATATATGGTATAACACTCAGTGCTCATCAGGTCAAGTGATGCTTCATTGCCCATCACCCAGTCACCCATACCTCCGGCGACCTCCCTTTCCACTCGCTACCCCTTCCCAGAGTTCCTTTCCCAGAGTTAGGAGTCTCTCATATTCTGTCGACCTCTCTGGTATTTCCCACTCATTTTATCTCCTTTCCCCTTTACTCTTTTTCACTACTTTTTATATTCCCTAAATGAATGAGACCATATATTCGTTCTTCTGTGACTGACTTACTTCACTCAGCATAATACCCTCCAGTTCCATTCACGTTGAAGCAAATGGTGGGTGTTCTTCATTTCTAATGGCTGAGTAATATTCCATTGTATATATAGGCCACATCTTCATTATCCATTCATCTTTCGATGGACACCGAGGCTCCTTCCAAACTTTGGCTACTATGGACCTTGCTATAAACATTGGGGTGTGGGTGTCGTGGTCTTTCACTGCATGTGTATCTTTGTAGTATATCTCATTAGTGCAATTGTTGGGTCGTAAGAAATCTCCAGGGGAAGTCGAGAGATTCATAATATCTAGAACTAGACATTACATTCAAAATATTGAATTAGAAACAGACATCCGTTATTGGTGTCAGGTGGTGACATTAAGGGGAACAGCACAGAGTAAACATGAATCATCAAGCTCTGACCTATTCCCTATAGAGGAATAGTAGCTCCAGATTAATGCCAGTAGACACTTGTTCATGCTTTCTGAGTATCCAATAGCACCTAGTATTAACAGGCCATTTCCATCAGTACAGGAAGTCCTCAAACACGGATGTCATGAGATGATGGGTGTCTGGACAGGCTGAAGGTGAGGTGTGGGCCTGGTTGAATCTTAAAATAATTTGTTCCAACGCTCTGAAGAAAGTCCATGGTATTTTGATAGGGATTGCATTAAACGTCTAAATTGCCCTGAGTAAGATTGACACTTTTATAATATTAATTCTGCAAATCCATGAGCATGGAATATTTTTCCATCTCTTTGTGTCTTCCTCAATTTCTTTCAAAAGTGTTCTATAGTTTTTAGGGTATAGTCCTTTACCTCTTTGGTTAGGTTTATTCCTAGGTATCTTATGCTTTTGGGTGCAATCTAATGGGATGAATCCTTAATTTCTCTTTCTTCAGTCTCATTGTTAGTGTACAGAAATGCCACTGATTTCTGGGCATTGATTTTGTATCCTGCCACACTATCAAATTGCTGTATGAGTTCTAGCCATCTTGGAGTGGAGGCTTTGGGTTTTCTATGAAGAGTATCATGTCATTGGCGACGAGGGAGAGTTTGATATCTTCTTTGCCAATTTGAATGCCATTAATGTCTTTTTGTTGTCTGATTGCTGAGGCTAGGACTTCCAGTACTATGTTGAATAGCAGTGGTGAGAGTGGACATCCCTGTCTTTTTCCTGATCTTAGGGGAAAGGCACCCAGTGCTTCCCCATTGAGAATGATATTTGCTGTGGGCTTTTCATAGATGGCTTTGAAGACGTTGAGGAAAGTTCCCTCAATCCCTACACTCTGAAGAGTTTTGATCAGGAATGGATGCTGTATTTTGTCAAATGCTTTCTCTGCATCTAATGAGAGGATCATATAGTTCTTGGTTTTTCTCTTGCTGATATGATGAATCACATTGATTGTTTTACGAGTGTTGAACCAGCTTTGTGTCCCAGGAATGAATCCTACTTGGTCATGATTTATAATTTTCTAATGTACTGTTGGATCCTATTGCCTAGTATCTTGTTGAGAATTTTTGCATCCATGTGCATCAGGGATATTGGTCTGTAATTCTCCTTTTTGGTGGGTTCTTTCTCTGGATTTGGAATTAAGGTGATGCTGGTCTCATAGAACGAATTTGGAAGTACTCCATCTCTTTCTATCTTTCCAAACAACTTTAGTAGGATAGGTATGGTTTCTTCTTTATTTTTTTTTTATTTTTTTTATTTTTATTTTTTTTTTAAATTTTTATTTATGATAGAGAGAGAGAGAGAGAGAGAGAGGCAGAGACACAGGCAGAGGGAGAAGCAGGCTCCATGCCCTGGGAGCCCGACGTGGGATTCGATCCCGGGTCTCCAGGATCGCGCCCTGGGCCAAAGGCAGGCGCTAAACCACTGCGCCACCCAGGGATCCCTGGTTTCTTCTTTAAACATTCGACAGAATTCCCCAGGGAAGCCATCTGGCCCTGGACTTTTGTGTCTTGGGAGGTTTTTGATGACTGCCTCAATTTCCTCCCTGGTTTTTGGCCTGTTCAGGTTTTCTATTTCTTCCTGTTCCAGTTTTGGTATTTTGTGGTTTTCTAGGAATGCATCCATTTCTTCTAGATTGCTTAATTTATTGGCAAATAGCTGTTCATAATATGTTTTTAAAATCGTTTGTATTTCCTTGGTGTTGGTAGTGATCTCTCCTTTCTCATTCATGATTTTATTAATTTGAGTCTTCTTTCTATTCTTTTAAATAAGTCTTGCTAATGGCTTATCTATCTTATTAATTGTTTCAAAGAACAAACTCTTGGTTTTCTTGATCTGTTCCACCATTCTTCTGGTCTCGATCTCGTGGAGTTCTGTTCAAATCTTTATTAACTCTCTTCTTCTGGGTGTAGGATATATTTGCTGTTTTTTTGCTAGCACCTTTAGGTGTAAGTTTAGCTTTTGTATTTGGGTTCTTTCCAGTTTTTGAATGTTGCTTGTATTGCGATGTATTTCCCCCTCAGGACTGCTTTTGCTGCATCCCAAAGATTTTGAACGGTTGTATCTTCATTCTCATTAGTTTCCATGAATCTTTATAACTCTTCCTTAATTTCCTGGTTGACTCTTTCATCTTTTAGCATGATGGTCCTTAATCTCCACATGTTTGAAGTCCTTCCAAACCTCTTTTTGTGATTTTGTTCTAATTTCAAGGCATTATGGTCTTAGAATATGCAGGGGACGATCCCCATCTTTTGGTATCAGTTCAGACTCAATTTGTGACCCAGTATGTGGTCTATTCTGGAGAAAGTTCCATGTGCACTTGAGAAAAATGTGTATTGAGTTTAGTTTGGATGTAAAGTTCTGTAGATATCTGTGAAATACATCTGGTCCAGTGTATTATTTAAAGCTCTCTTTTCTTTGGAGATATTGTGTTTAGAAGACCTACCGAGTGTAGAAAGCGCTAGATTGAAGTCACCAAGTATAAGTGTATTATTATCTATGGGATCCCTAGGTGGCACACCGGTTTGGCGCCTGCCTTTGGCCCAGGGTGCGATCTTGGAGACCCGGGATCAAATCCCACATTGGGCTCCATGAATGTAACCTGCTTCTCCCTCTGCCTTTGTCTCTGCCTCTCTCTCTCTCTCTCTCTCTCTCTCTCTGTGACTATCAAGAATAAATGAATAAAATCTTTAAAAAATATATATAAGTGTATTATTATCTAAGTATATCTTAACTTTGTGCATGAATTGATTGATATATTTGTCAGCTCCCACATTCGGGGCATATATATTGAGGATTGTTAAGTCCTCTTGTTGGATAGATCCTTTAATTACGATATAGTGTGCTTTTGCATCTTTCACTACAGTCTTCTGGGTAAATTTTAGTTTATCTCATATAAGGATGGCTACCCCTGCTTTCTTTTGAGGAGCATTTGAGTGGTAAATGGTTCTCCAAACTTTTATTTTCAGGCTATAGGTGTCCTTCTGTCTCAAATGAGTCTCTTGTAGACAGCAAATAGATGGGTCCTGCTTTTTTATCCAGTCTGGAACCCTGCGCCTTTTGATGGGGCCATTAAGCCTTTTCACGTTCAGAGTTACTATTGAAAGATATAACTTTAGTAAATCATGATATCTATTCAGTCCTTGTTTTTATGAATTGTTCCTCTTGACTTCATCTTAATGCATAATTTTAAGAGTCCCCCTTAAAATTTCTTGCAGAGCTGTTTTGGAGGTCACATATTCTTTCAGTTCCTGCCTGTTTTGGAAGCTCTTTATCTCTCCTCCCTTTCTGAATGAGAATCTTGCTGGATAAAGTATTCTTGGTTGCATGATTTCTAATTTAGGACCCTGAATATATCCTGTCAACCCTTTCTGGCCTGCCAGTTCTCTGTGGAGAGGTCTTCTGTTACCCTAATACTCCTCCTGATAGAAGTCAGGGATATCTTGTGTCTTGCTGCTTTAAAGATTTTCTCTTTATCTTTGGAATTTGCAAGCTTAACTATTAAATGTCGAGGTGTTGAACTGTTTTTTTGTTGATTTTAGGGGGGATCTCTCTATTTCCTGGATGTGAATGCCTGTTTCCCTTCCCAGATTAGGAGAGTTTTCAGCCATGATTTCTTCAAATACATATTCTGTCCCTCTGTCCCTTTTGGAGCCCTTGGGATCCCCGATTAAACATAGGATTTTCTTCCTTGGGCTGTCGTTTTTTTCCCTTAATCTATCCTCATGGTCTTTTAATTGTTTGTCTTTTTTCCTCAGTTTCCCTCTTTGCCATCAACTTGTCTTTTATGTGTAGAATCAGAAAAGACCCCGAAGAGATAGGAGGATTTTAAAAAAGAAAACCATATCTGGAGGCATCACAATGCCAGATTTCAGGTTGTACTACAAAGCTGTGGTCATCAAGACAGTGTGGTACTGGCACAAAAACAGACACATAGATCAATGGAGCAGAATAGAGAACCCAGAAGTAGACCCTGAACTTTATGGTCAGCTAATATTCGGTAAAGGAGGAAAGACTGTCCATTGGAAGAAAGACAGTCTCTTCAATAAATGGTGCTGGGAAAACTGGACATCCAATGCAGAAGAATGAAATTAGACCACTCTCTTTCACCATACACAAAGATAAACTCAAAATGGATGAAAGATCTAAATGTGAGACAAGATTCCATCAAAATCCTAAAGGAGAACACAGGCAACACCCTTTTTGAACTTAGCCACAGTAACTTCTTGCAAGATACATCCAAGAAGGCAAAAGAAACAAAAGCAAAAAAGAACTATTGGGACTTCATCAAGATAAGAAGCTTTTGCACAGCAAAGAATACAGTCAACAAAACTAAAAGACAACCTACAGAATGGGAGAAGATATTTGGAAATGACGTATCAGATAAAGGGCTACTTTCCAACACCAAAGAAACAAACAATCCAATCATGAAATTGGCAAAAGCCATTAAGAGAATTCTCACAGAGGAAGACATCGACATGGCCAGCAAGCACATGACAAAATGCTCTGCATCACTTGCCATCAGGGAAATACAAATCAAAACCACAATAAGATACCACCTCACACCTGGGAGAATGGGGAAAATTAACAAGACAGGAAACCACAAATTTTGGAGAGGATGTGGAGAAAAGGGAACCCTCTTGCACTGTTGGTGGTAATGTGAAATGGTGCAGCCACTTTGGAAAAGTGTGTGGAGGTTCATCAAAGAGTTAAAAATAGACCTGCCCCATGACCCAGCAATTGCACTGCTGGAGATTTATCACAAAGATTCAGATGATGCAATGATACGTCAGGACACCTGCACCCAGATGTTTCTAGCAGCAATGTCCACAATAGCCAAACTGTGGAAGGAGCCTCGGTGTCCATCGAAAGATGAATGGAGGGATCCCTGGGTGGCGCAGCGGTTTGGCGCCTGCCTTTGGCCCAGGGCACGATCCTGGAGACCTGGAATCGAATCCCACGTCGGGCTCCCGGTGCATGGAACCTGCTTCTCCCTCTGCCTGTGTCTCTCTGTCTCTCTCTCTCTCTGTGACTATCATAAATAAATAAAAAAATTAAAAAAAAAGATGAATGGATAAGGAAGATGTGGTTTAGTATACAATAGAATATTACTCAGCCATTAGAAATGACAAATACCCACCATTTGCTTCAATGTGGATGGAACTGGAGGGTATTATGCTGAGTGAAATAGGTCAATCAGAGAATAACAAACATTATATGTTCTCATTCATTTGGGGAATATAAATAATAGTGAAAGGGAATGTAAGGGAAGGGAGAGGAAATGTGTGGAAATGTCAGAAAGGGAGACAGAAAATAAAGACTCCTAAGTTTGGGAAAGGAACTAGGGTGGTGGAAGGGGTGTAGGGCGGGGGGTGGGGGTGAATGGGTGACGGGCACTGAGAAGGGCACTTGACCAGATGATCACTGGGTGTTATTCTGTATGTTGGCAAATTGAACACCAATAAAATATATTTATTATAAAAAATAAAATAAAATCATCCCAGGGATGATTTCCTCTAGGTCATCCTGTGTGATCTGTGCATGTCCTGTTGGATTCAGGATGCCAGGATTTTTGCATTTATGTGCATCTGAGATATTCTTCATGAGACCCTTCTTGGGTTCATGGTGTGGGTTTGCTGTCAGACTCATCCTGTCCTCCTTAAATAAATTTGATCATGTTCCATTCTCCTTAGGTTTTGGAAGACGTTGAAATGTTTTGGCCTTAATTTTTAAGATATTTTGAGTATTTGTAAATATAGCCATCTGATTTGGCCTTTTCATTACTTTATTTTTTTTAAATTTCATTGTTTTCTTTAACGCAGAATATGTCTTAAAGATTTCATTCATTTATTTTTTTTAATTTATTTTTTATTGGTGTTCAATTTACTAACATACAGAATAACCCCCAGTGCCCGTCACCCATTCACTCCCACCCCCCGCCCTCCTCCCCTTCCACCACCCCTAGTTCGTTTCCCTGAGTTAGCAGTCTTTACGTTCTGTCTCCCTTTCTGATATTTCCCACACATTTCTTCCCCCTTCCCTTATATTCCCTTTCACTATTATTTATATTCCCCAAATGAATGAGAACATATAATGTTTGTCCTTCTCCGACTGGCTTACTTCACTCAGCATAATACCCTCCAGTTCCATCCACGTTGAAGCAAATGGTGGGTATTTGTCATTTCTAATAGCTGAGTAATATTCCATTGTATACATAAACCACATCTTCTTTATCCATTCATCTTTCGTTGGACACCGAGGCTCCTTCCACAGTTTGGCTATCGTGGCCATTGCTGCTATAAACATCGGGGTGCAGATGTCCCGGCGTTTATCATTTTCCTTTTCTTCCCCTTGCCTCTGGAGACACGTATGGAAATGGTTGCACCTAAGGTAGAAAAAGTGCTGCCTGTGTTTACCTGAGGATTCTGATGGTTTCCTGACTCACATTTAGATCCTTCATTAACTTTCAGTCCATTGTTGTGAATGTCAGAAAAGTGTCCCATTTCATTCTGCATGTGGGTCTCCAATATTTTCAAAACCATTTGTTGAAGAGATTTACTTTTTTTCCATTGGATATTCTTTCCTGTTTTGTCATAATTTTTGACCTTCTATTTCAGGGTCCATTTCTGGGTTCTCAGACATTTCTATTTCACTATAGGTCTGTATTTGTGTCAGTGCCATACTGTCATGATGATCACAATGTTGTAATCTACCCGTCAACCAGAATCAGGATGTCTCCAGCTTTGCCCTGCTTTTTCAGGATTGCTATGGCTATTTGAGGTCTTATGGTTCCCTAAAAGTTTTCAGATTGTTTGCTCAAGCTCTGAGAATAATGCTGGTGATATTTTTATACACCTACTTTGAATGTGTTACTTGCTCTTGGTAGCATAGATATTTTATCAATATTTATTCCTCTAATCTATGAGAATAAATATTTTCAATCTACTTGTGTCTTTCTTACTGTCTTCCATAAGTATTCTGGAATTTTGAGACTGTACATGCTTCCCTCTTTGGTTAGGACTTTTCCTCATTATATTATTTTTCTGGTGCAAGTATAAATTGCATCAACTCCTTGATTTTCTCTTTTTCTGTTTCATTTGAACTATAAAGAAAATCCACTGACTTCCTTGTATTGATTTTAAAATACAATTCAGATTTTGCTGAATTCCGGTATCAGTTGTAGCAATTTTTTCAAAGCAATCTTAGGATTTGAACTTAAAGTAACTTGTATGTGAAGAGTGAAAGTTTGACTTTTTCTTTGCTGTTTGTATGATTTTTCCTTCCCTTTGTTGTCTGATTGTTGAGGCTAGGAGTTCTAGCACTATGGTGAAGAACAGTGGTGATGGTAGGCATCCCTGTCCAATTCCTGATCTTAGGGGAAAAGCTCTCAAATTTTCCCTTCGAGGATGACATTCCCCATGTGTCTTCTGTAGGTGGCTTTTATGAAGTTGAGAATGTCTCCCTATCTCTACATAGCAACATGTTTTTATCAAGAAAGTATAATCTCTTTCACGAAAATTTTGAGTGTCAGTTGAGAGGACAAAATGTCTTTTCCTTTTATTAATGACTCAAATCCCATTGTTGATTTGCAGATGCTGAACCACCCTTGCAGTCCAAAATTTAATCCCATTTGGTCCTGGAGAATTGTGCTATTAATGTACTGTTGGATCCTGTTTCTTAGGATCTTGTTGAAAATTTCGCATCCATATCCATCAAGTCTGTAATTCTCCTTTTCAGTTGGATCTTTCTCTGCTTTTGAGATGAAGGAAATGATACCCTCAGAAAATGAACTTAGAAGTCTCCTTTAATTTCTATTTTTGGAACATTTTCAGGATAGGTATTAATTCTTTTTAAATGCTTGTTGCATTCCCATGGGCAGCCATCAGTCCCAGGACTTTTGATTGTTAGAAGAATTTAAATATGTTTGATTTTCATTTCTTGGTTTTGGGTCTTTACAGATTTTCTATTC
This sequence comes from Canis lupus familiaris, assembly GCF_011100685.1. Taxonomy (NCBI): domain Eukaryota; kingdom Metazoa; phylum Chordata; class Mammalia; order Carnivora; family Canidae; genus Canis; species Canis lupus. Next base: position 75,716,257 of record NC_049229.1, read on the forward strand.
ACTCCTGTTTCTGACTGGGTTGTTTCTACATTTACTTGAAGGCATCCATTTTTTCTCTGATTGTTGAATTTGTTGGCATGTTATTGCTCATAATGTTCTCTCTGTTTAATAATTTATTTTTAATTTGTTTATTCAATATTTTATTTAAGTTCAATCTACCAGCATATAGTAACACCAAGTGCTCATCTCATTGAGTGCCTTACTTAGTGTCCATCACCCAGGTACCATGTCCTACCACACACCTCCCCTTCTGGAACCCTTTGTTCGAGTCCCAGAGATAGGAATCTCTCATGATTTGTCTTCCTCTCTGATTTATCCCCACACAATTTCCCTCCTTCCATTATGATCCCATTCACTTTTTCTCATATTCCACATATAAGTGAATGTACAATGATTGTCCTCTGACTTATTTCATTTGTAAAATACCCTGTAGTTCCATACACATTGATGGAAATGGTACTTACTGATCCTTTCTAATGATGGAGAAATATCCCTTTGTATATATAAACTGTATCATGTTTATCAATTCATCTGACAAAGGACATCATGGCTTCTCTGGGAATTTGGCTCTTGTGGACATGGCTGCTACAAACATGGGGGTGCAGGTGTCCTGCCATTTCACTGCATCTGTATCTTTGGGATAAATCCCTGACAGTGCAATTGCTGGGTCTTAGGCAGATCTATTCTTAACTCTTTGAGGAACCCCACACAGTTTTCAGAGTGGCTGCACCAGTTCACATTCCCACCAACAGTGCAAGATAATTCCCCTTTCTCCACATCCTGCCCATTTGGTGTTTTCTTTCTTATTAAATTTCCTATTCTCTGCGGTGTGAAGTGTCAGCTGAATGTGTTTGGATGTGCTTTTTCCCTGATAGAGAGTGATGTGGAGCATTATTTTCATGGGCTTGTTGGCAATAAGTAGGTTTTATTTGGAGAAATTTCCGTTCATGTTTTCTCCTCATTTCTTGACTGGATTCCTTGTTTCTTGTGTGTTGAGTTTGATAAGTTCTTTATAGATGTTGGTTACAAGTTCTTTGATTTTTCATTTACTAATATCGTCTACCCTTCTGTATGTTGTGTTTTAGGTTTGTTGATAGTTTCCTTTGCTCTTCAGGACATTTTTTTTTTGATGGAGCTCCCAAAATACATTTTTGCTTTTGATTCTCAGATCATTATACATATGCCTTGCAAGAAATTTCTGTGGATAAGTTCAAACATTGTTCTCTCTCTTCTCCTCCTAGAGATTTTGATGGATTGTTGTCTCATATTTAGATCTTTTAACTATTTTGACTTTATCTTTTGTCTGGTATAAGAGAATGGTCTACTTTAATTCTTCTACATGTGTCATTCAATTCTCCCTGTGCCAATTATTTTTGAGAATATTTTATTTTCCAAGTGGACATTCTTTCCTATTTTATTGAAGATTATAGACTATATGTTTGAGGGTCCATTTCTGGATTCTCTATTCTGATGTATTGATCTGTGTGTCTGTTTTTTTGACAGTACCACACCGTCTTAATGGTCACGGCTTTGTAGTACAGCTTGAAATCAGGCATTCTGAAGACCCAGCTTTGGTTTTCTTTCTCAACCTTACTCTGGCTATTGGAGCTCTTTTCTGATTTCATAGAAATCTGAGGTTTATTTGTTCCATCACTAGGAAGAAAGCTTGTGGTATTTTGATAGGAACTGCATTCAACATCTAGATTGCCCTGGGTAGCATAGACATTTTCACAACGTTTATTCTTCTGATCCTTGAGCATAGAATGTTTCTCCATCTGTTTGTGTCTTCATTCATTTCTTTCATAAGTGTTCTCTAGATTTAAAGTACAGGCTCCTAACCTTATTGGTTAGGTCTATTCCTAGGTATCTTATATTGGAGCCGTTTTAAATGAGTTTAATACCCTAATTTCTCTGTTATCAGTATCATTGTTACTGTGTAGGAATGCAGCTGCCTTCTAGCCTTGGTTTGTCTCCTGCCACATCCCTAAATTGCTATGTCCTTTCTAGAAATTTTAGGTGCTATCTCTTGTGGTTTATATAAAAATATCATGTACTCTGCAAAGAGGGAGAGTTTTAATTCATCTTTGCCATTTTGAATGCCTTTTATTTTGTTGTCTGATTGTTGATGCTAGGAATTCTATTTCTTTTGTGAGCAGAATCGGTGAGGGCCTGCATGCGTGCTGTCTTCCTGAGTTTAGGGACAAGCTCTTTTAATCGTCATTGAGTATGAGATTCACTGTGAACTTTCCTTAGATGGCTTTTAAGATATTGAAGCATGTTCCCTCTACCCTCTACTTTGAAGAGTTTTAATCAGGAATGCCTGCTGTAATTTGTCCTATGAGTTCTCTGCATCTAGTTAGAGGACCATATACATCTTGTCTTTTCTATTTTTTTATAAAGATTTTATTTATTCATGAGTGACACAGAGAATGAGAGGAAGATAGAGAGAGAGAGAGAGAGAGAGAGAGAGAGAGAGAGAGTTTATGCAGAGAACATTCTCCGTTCAGGGAGCCTGACGTGGGACTCAATCCTGGGACTCCAGGTCATGCCCTTGGCTGAAGGTAGGAACTAAACGTCTGAGCCACCCAGGCATCCCTCCTTGTCTTTTCTATTTTTTTACTATTATCTACAAATACTTATTGTAACACTTGAATAGAACTACAGGAAACGCTTGGCATTGATAGAAAATATTGCGTTGTTAAGTTACAAAAATTTATACATAGCAAAATTTAATGCTCTTTACATAGAATATATTAGACTACTTAAATAAAACTTTCAGAAATTCCTGGTAATAGCTACGAGAATTAGAAAAGTAAAATTAGGCTTGAGACACTGCATCTTCTAGAACACTGGACTCTAACAGTACCTCCACTGCTGGAAAAAATATTTAAGTCTGTCATGCAACAGGAAAACAAAACAAGCTATTCTGGAACAACTGTTCTACACAGAAGAGAGCTTCTCCCAATTAAAAATGGTGAAAATCCAAATAGGCATTTTTAGGCATTAACAAGAACAAAAAGAATCCAAATGAAATATTATACTTGAAGTTCAATTTTAATAGCATCTTGATAAAGGTATACTTCCTTTCATTTTAATACATTTCTGCACATGTATATGTTTTAAAATCGAGGAAACAGCCAAACCAAAAGTTAATTGTTAACATGAATATGCATAATTAACCCTATATTATGCAGCCCCTTTAAAAAAGCACTGATGCACCCAACAGCTGTATGTATCATTTCATAAAGAACAACACAGTTTACCATCACTAATACCCAATACTTATAATCACTTAATGTGCTGGAACACAATGATTTAGAAGGCAAGTTTCTTTTGAAAATGGCTTAAACACAAGTAGGTGTTTTTTGCTGAACATTGAACTTGTATTATTCCAGGAAAGTTTTCAATTTAAAAATGAAGTAGGGATCCCTGGGTGGCGCAGCAGTTTAGCGCCTGCCTTTGGCCCAGGGCGTGATCCTGGAGACCCGGGATCGAATCCCACGTTGGGCTCCCGGTGCATGGAGCCTGCTTCTCCCTCTGCCTGTGTCTCTGCCTCTCTCTCTCTCTCTCTCTGTGACTATCATAAATAAATAAAAATTAAAAAAAAATTAAAAAAATAAAAATGAAGTAAATGCCAATTCTAATTTAAATTACTTAAGTATTCAAGTCTATTAAAGTAGGAGGAGGTCTGTGGTTCATTTGCAAATGAGGTTTTTAGATAGTTGGTACAAAACGATAAACTTGCTATTCAGACCACATAAAAATGGTTCAGAATGGTGGTCATTTTAATAAGGTAACACTTAATTAAGAAAAACGTTTGTGGAACAAAAGACTATGAAGGATTTTGGGTCTTCTGTTGTAAAATAAGTTCTTAGAAATCTAAAACAAATACTTATTAAGGCAGAGCTGACATTTATTTTCCAGGATGAAGAATGACAACTGGTCCATTTTATTCAAGGAAGTCTATTATAAATTTTTTTTTGGAAAGCTTGTCAATGAGTCAGAATCCAGCTTCTTCAATGGTAGGTGTAGTAGATTTATAGTAGATCCTTTTAGCATTATTGAAAAATAGATTTCTGATTGGATCAGGAGACTAATGCGTCCTGGACTTAAAGAATAGAGAAGTCAGTTAATTTTAAAAAAGCCAATTGTTGGGATCCCTGGGTGGCGCAGCGGTTTGGCGCCTGCCTTTGGCCCAGGGCGCGATCCTGGAGACCCGGGATCGAATCCCACGTCGGGCTCCCGGTGCATGGAGCCTGCTTCTCGCTCTGCCTGTGTCTCTGCCTCTCTCTCTCTCTGTGACTATCATAAATAAATAAAAAAAATAAAAAAAAGCCAATTGTTAAGAATCACATGATCTTGAGCCAAAGTTTAATAAATGTCAGCTTTCAGAAATGGAACCCTCACCCCCATTCCATTTTATTCCCTATATAGGTAAACTTACTTGAGGATGGATGGCATATGTGTACTGATGGTCAAATTCCTTGATGCTGACACATCCTTAGTCACTCTCAAGGAGTATGCCATATTCCCATCACTCCTCTTGGTAGGATCGCTCTACCAATAATCGTGAATATGCCACAAATTTCAGAAAGATCAACAATCATTTTGTCAAAGTGTTGACTTTTAAAATGGCTAACATGAAACCTCCAATATCTGCTCTCAAGAAAAAGATTGACGTACAGGAATGTTTCCTAGAAATACATCCCCACAGCTTGAGAAAGACAGTGAAGTGTTTGTACTTCTACATTTGTTTGTTTGGTGGGGTACACATTTGTACTGCAGATCAGCTGTCTGATGACTTCTAAGAGCGGCAACTCGTCAGCTGTAACATTCTGGCAAACATTTATGTGTAAGTATTGAGTTGTTCTTTTGACCTAGCCTGGATATGTTGAAGTTCCTGTTCTTCCTTTGCTTTGATATCCTGGTAAGCCTGCATTTTGCTTGCCTCCTTTAAGTAAGCCCAGTGAGAAGACAGTATCATGACGAAGTGATCTGGAATAGAAGGGTGAGCATAAGAGCTAGTGAGCATGTCAGAAGGCAAAGCAAGCTGCTAGTCAGATTAGATCGTCTTTACTGTCAAAAGGTAGAGTGGGATATTCTGTATGAATACCCATTTTGCTGTCAGAGCCATCAGATACTGGAAGCATGCTCGACTAGTATGCTTAAGAGTTAAAAGGCTGAAAAAATTAGTATACAGGCATAATGAACTGAAAAAAAATGGCCAAAGTTATTGTTAAGAAAACGAAAAAATGAAATAGGAGAGGATGTTTTTTGTTTCTTTGGGCTTTTTTTGTTTTTTATTCTTGTTTTTTACTATTTTGGGAGTAATTTTAACTAACACAGACGTTCAGAAACACATTGTGTGCTTCTTTTAAAATCAGTGTCGTGCAAAGATCATTCCTCTCTGTGGATAAAAATCAATTCCCCAAAGGCCCAGAAGTGAATAATACTTATTTTGAGTAACGAATATAAACCATGTATTTAACATGGCAAAATTACCTGAATGTCAAGACTACAATTTTAAGACCTCTAAGCAAAGCACGCAGTCTGTGTTAACACATTTTCAGTAGTGAAACTCCTGGTTTTGTTCTCTAACTGCCATTAGTGCATTTCAGAAAGTGTACAAATCCTTCTTCTTTTGAGTTGATGTGACCAACACTTCTTTCCCGCTTATTTTCTTCATCTTTCCTGCAAAATCTACATCTCCAGTGCCTCATATTTCCCTTTCAACATATCTGAGACTTTCAGATCCAGGCACAATTTCTGTTTACCTTAAAACCTGAAGTGCAGCTGGAGACCTGGGTCTGAGGAAACAAGGACTCTGCACCAAAACATGACAACGCCAGGTTACTGGTGGTGTGGCTCTGAAAGGAGGGACTGTGTTGTGCCAAGAGAACACATGCCCCACATTCAGATCCTGGTCTCATAGAAAACAACTGGGTGCTCTTTATTTTTCTTCACATTGTACTCTAGCTAGTGGCATACTTGGAGGGGCATTTATTTGGTAGTGAGCCATGTAGTCCGAAAATAATGTTTAGTCAAATTTAAAATATGTTTGCCTTTTTTCCCAGAGTCTAAGAAAACAAAATCCAGATGAAAACATCTCTGCCGTCTTCTCTCCAGCACTGGTATTGGTTATAAAGCAAGCAAAAGTAACGGACAATCATTGACAGATGAATGAATAAAGAAGATGTGGTCTCTGTATACAATGGAATATTATTCAGCCATTAGAAACGACAAATACCCACCTTTTGCTTTGACGTGGTTGGACCAGGAGGGTTTTATGCTGAGTGAAATAAGTCAATCAGAAAGACAAACATTATATGGTCTCATTCATTTGGGGAATATAAAAATAGTGAAAGGGAATAAAGGGGAAAGGAGAGAAAATGAGTGGGAAATATCACTGAGGGTGATAAATCATGAGAGACACCTAACTCTGGGAAACGAGCAAGGGGTAGTGGAAGGGGAGGTGGGCGGGGGGTGGGGTTGACTGAGTGACAGGCACTGAGGGGGGCACTTGGCAGGATGAGCACTGGCTGTTATGCTATATGTTGGCAAATTGAACTCCAATTAAAAAATAAGTCAAAAAATTTTAAAAAGTAACAGACAAGGCAGGTGTTACAAAGTTTTAGTGTAACATTTAGAGATACCGCTCCAAGTTCCAGAAAGTTATTTTTTAATAGATCCTCACCAATGCCAGTACATAACTGAATCATTTTCTCAACATGGAAATAACCAGATCTCATCATTTTGTAATTCATTACCCACATGTTCTTGCTATAACAGCATTGGGATGGAGGAGTTAAGATTCTGGATCAGGGTCCTTGATCTTGTCTCGTAACTGGAACATGATAGGCAGTTATGCAATCATTCTGATTTCCGATGAAATCAGAGGTCTGGGAGAACAAAAACTGCAAGTCGACATGTAGAAAACCGACCACCTTTTGGACGTAGGAGGTGTGGATTTTGTCATGGGGACATATAGCTGTGGCAATGATGACAGGAGGGAGGCTGATCCAGAATATTCTGCAGAGTAGTATGAGCAGCAGAGAGGAAAATCTGAACCTTTTATGTCCGCTTCCATGGGGATGTGCTGCCTTGAAGGTGCACAGATGGTAAAGAGGGAGGAATCCCAGGATACTAATGGGTCTAACGAACCCAAGGGTTGTAGGAAGAATGTGTGGCACAAACGTGATGCACAGCAACTAAGGACAGGAGCATGGACGGTGCCTGAGGATAGTGAGTCCAGGTGTGGGTTTCCTGCTCTGTTTTGTCATACCCCGAGTGTTATCCTGGGACCAGATTGTAAAGGACAAATAAGAGGTGAGACCCTGTTTAAGTGTTTCTGGGTGATGTGACCGCATTCCCAGACTCTGTGGATTAAACAACAGACATTCTCACAGCTCTGGAGGTTGGGATGTCTGAGGTCCAGGTGCAGGCAGATGTGGTATCTGGAGAGTGCCCACGTCCTAGCGCGTCCTTTCCCTGTCACCTCATATGGGGCCCAGAGGCAGGGAGCTTTCCTAGACCTGGTGTATAAGGTCCCTGATCCCATCATGAGGCTGCACCTCCTGACCTAAGTGCTCCCCTAAGGCCCCACCCCATCCTCCCTTCACATGGACATTAGGTTCCAAAACAGGGATGTAGAGGTCACACAGAGTGAGCTGATATCAGCACCTGAAGGATCCATGAGATATTCCCTACAGGTGGAAAGTCCTCCTCCACCTTTGTTCTCTCAGTTCTCATAATAGTTTAGTTTAATTTGTCATCACACCATATCTTTGAGTATCACCTGCTGACACCTGTGATCACCAGTCCTCCCTCTTCTCCTCCAGCCCCACCCATGGGATATCCAGCAGGAACCATTGAATTCCCTCCTTTGATGGAGATGTCACACTGAATCCACACAAGTCCCTCCTGGAGCAGGACCTTCTCCCTACCACTGTACCACAACACACACCATGAGCCAGTGTCCTTCCAAAATCCAAGCACTTATGACGTGATGACAGGCCTGCCCTGCTCTCAACAGACACGATGATGAAGGTGATAAAGGTTTGTACTCTCATGTCTGTGTGTGTTTGGGGGGCTCTTCAGACTACACATCCTCACAACATACTTCTTGGGGCCCCTTGCTTTCCCAGATTCACACTGATATTGATTCTGTGAGAGTGGTTCAAGACTGAAGTCATACCTGCACTCCGTCTTCTCTCCATTTGATTTTTGAGCCCTTTGTAGTGTCATGACCAGCATGAACTTTATGTTGTTTCTAAAATCCTTGCATATTAGAAACGATGAATACCCACCCTTTGCAACAACGTGGATGGAACTGGATGGTATTATGCTGAGTGAAGTAAGTCAATCACAGAAGGACAAACATGGTCGCATTTATTCAGGGAATGTAAAAAATTGAGAAAGGGAATAAAGGAGAAAGGAAGGAAAATGAGGGGGAAATGTCAGGGAAGGAGACAGAACATGAGAGAATCCTCACTCTGGGAAATGAACAAGGGGTAGTGGAAGGGGAGGTCGGTGGAGGGTTCGGGTGACTGGGTGACAGGCAGTGAGGGGGGCACTTGGCCGGATAAGCACTGGGTGTTATGGTATATGTTGGCAAATTGAAATCCAATAAAAACATACAAAATAAAATAAAATCATTGCACAATGAGCTGGGTAGTTGTTTCATGTTCCATGTATATAGCTGGGACTCTTATAGAAGAGAAGTTGTGGTAAATGGAGATATGGGTAATAAACTGGTTTTTATGGACAGTAGTAAGAAATTTTAAGCAGATTTGTCCTTGAGCATATAAGAAGAGTTGTTGACTAAAACCAACCAACTTTCCAAATCAGAAACTGAATAAGGAATAAGCAAAACAAGAGGCATTGCCATTTTTGGGTGTTTGAATATTTCACTTTCTATGACAACAAAGTGTGTAAGTTAGAGACTGAATACGTAAGCACAGAATCCTGTACCCAGAGAGACTCCCTTGGGGAAACTGCTCCTTGGAGAGGAAGCCCAGACCCTGACAGGAAATCTACCCAGAGCCTCCATCTGCATCTGCTCCTGGGCCTTCAACACAGAAGTGGTGAGTAGTGTGCACCCCCTGGTGGTCCTGATCCCCTTCTACAGGGAGGATTGTGTCTGGGTTCACAATGAGTTCGCCTCACTGTGTCCTTCGCACAGTAATACACAACCGTGTCCTCGGCTCTCAGGCTGTGGATCTGCAGATACAGCGTGTTCTTGGCGTTGTCTCTGGAGATGGTGAATCGGCCCTTCACAGCGTCTGCATAGCTTGTGCTACTTCCACTAGCATAAATCCATGCGACCCACTGCAGCCCCTTCCCTGGAGACTGACGGACCCAGCTCATGTCATAGCTACTGAAGGTGAATCCAGAGGCCACACAGGACAGTCTCAAGGACCCCCCAGGCTTCACCAGATCTCCCCCAGACTCCACCAGCTGCACCTCTCCCTGAACACCTGCAGACACAAGACATCCTGGTCAGGAAACTATCCCACATCCCCTGTTTCTGTCACTCACCTCCACTCACATACTCAGGGTTTCTGGTTCTCCATGAATTACCTTTTAAAATAGCGACAAGGAAAAATAAAAAAAATAAAAAAAAATAAAATAGCGACAAGGAAAACTCAGCAGAGCACAGACTCCATGGTGTTTTTTCTGTGTTGTGTCCTGAGCATTGAATGGGGTCACCTGGGAACCCTGGGACTGGAGCTCCTCTCCCAGCGGCAGGGTCGGGGCTGGGCTTGTTTAATCAGTGGAGGGAGGCCCCTATTTGCATGTCCCCTGACTATATAGTCACCTACCAACTTAGATTCAATTCTTAATAAGTTATATGCAAAAATTGCTTCACAACCCCAGATCAGTTTGTTTTGGTTTCACAGTGGATTTATGATGTTCTAATACATCAACGCATTTATCTTTGCATTTATGTTCCTCTTTAAAGGTCTTTCATTAGTATAGGTCATTTTTAAATAGTATTTTCTCTGCTTAATGAAGTTCAATCATAAATATTTATTTTTGGTACCAGTATTAAGGTGATTGTTTTGTAAATTTGATACAGAAAATTTGTTGTTCGGGTGTAGGATTTAACCATATTGTCTATGTTGATTTTATATCCTGAATTTTCTTTGAGCTCATTAGTTACTTGTAATTGTTTTTTGAAATAATTTTCGTCATTCACTATGTATATGCATACAAATTATTTAACTTCCTGTTGACTGATTTTAATATCTTTTATTTTATTATTGGCCTAATTTCAAGGGTAATCTTAGATTTAGGTGCATAAATATTTTCCCTGTTATTTGTTAGATTCTTTACTCAATATTTTGTCTGATATATATCAGATCTAGGATAGCAAATGAATTTCTTTTTGCATGTGGATCAGCTCCCTAATATATGGTGTGGTGCGGGACCTCACGAAGGGCAGGAAATCTGTTCATAACTTCTGCCCATTTCTGATTGGAGATATATATCTTTGGTGTGTGTTGAGATTGATAAGTTCATTTTAGATTTGAATTCGAGGCTTTAATCTGATAAGATATTTCCACATATCTTCTCGCATTCTCTATGTGACCTCTAGTTACTTTGAGTGATTCCTTTCCGGTGAAATTGCTCTTTTATTGATGAAGTCGCATAGTTCATTTTCCTTTGTTTTCCCTTGCCTCTGGAGACACGTCTAGAAGTGGTTGCAGCTGAGGTAGAAAAGGCGCTGCCTGTGTTCTCCTGAGGATTCTGATGGTTTCCTGACTCACATTTAGGTCTTTCATCAAGTTTGAGTCCATTTTTGTGAATGATGTAAAACAAGTGTCCCCTTTCATTCTTCTGCATGTGGCTCTCCAATATTGTCAATGGCATTTATTGAAGAGATTTTCTTTTATTCCTTTTTTTAAATTTTATTTATGATAGTCACAGAGAGAGAGAGAGAGAGAAAGAGAGGCAGAGACACAGGCAGAGGGAGAAGCAGGCTCCATGCACCAGGAGCCCGATGTGGTATTCGATCCCGGGTCTCCAGGATCGCGCCCTGGGCCAAAGGCAGGCGCCAAACCGCTGCGCCACCCAGGGATCCCTTCTTTTATTCCATTGGATATTCTTTCCCGCTTTGTCAAGATTTTTTGCCCATACTATTCTGGGTCCGTTTCTGGGTTCTTAAAGTTTTCTATTTATCTATAAGTCTGTATTTTTTCCAGGGCCATACTGTTCTGGTGATCACAACGTCGTAATTTACCTTGCAACCAGAATCACGATGTCTCCAGCTTTGCTTTACTTTTTCAGGATTGCTTTGGTTAGTGGAGGCCTTTGTGGCTCTCTAAAGGTTTTTAGAATGTTTGCTTAAGCTCTGCATCAAATGCTGGTGATATTTCATAAACCTGGCTTTGAAGGGATAACTTGCTCTTGGTAGCATAGTTATTTTTTCAATATTTATTCTTCTAATCTATCAGAATAAATATTTTCTATCTACTTGCATCTTCCATACTGTCTTTCATAAGTGTTCTGGAATGTTTAGACTATACATCCATCCCTCTTTGGTTAGGATTTTCCCTCATTATCTGATGATTTCTGGTGCAATTATAAATTGCATCCAGTCCTTGTTTTTCTTTTTTCTATTTCATTTGCACTATATAGAAAAGCCATTGATTTCCTTGTATTCATTTTACATGCTCCGATCTTGCTGAACTCCGGTGTCAGTTCTAGAAATTTTTTTTAATTTATTTTTTATTGGTGTTCAATTTACTAACATACAGAATAACCCCCAGTACCCGTCACCCAAATTTTTGGGATTTGAACTTAAAATAACTTGCCTGTGAAGAGTGAAAGTTTGATTTTTTCTTTGCTGAGTTGCAGGAAATTTCCTTCTGTTTGCTGTCTGATTGACGAGGTTAGGCCTTCTACCACAATGGTGAGGAATAGTGGTGACGGAGTGTATCTCTGTCCTGTTCCTGATCTTAGGGGAAAAGCTCCTAACTTTTCCCTGTTGAGGAAGACATTCTCCATGTGTCTTCTGTAGATGGCTTCTTTGTTGAATATGTTCCCCTATGTTACACAACAAGAAATGATTAACATGAATATATAATTGCTCTTGCCAAAAGCTTTTTGGACATAAGTTGAGATTATAAAATGGTCCTTATCCTTTGTTTTATTAATGATCCAAATCCCATTGTTGGATTTGCAGATGCTGATCCACCCGTACAGACAAGAAATTAGGCCCATTTTGTCATGATGAATTATCCTATTAACGTACTGGTGGATCCTGTTGGTTAGGATCTTGGCGACATTTTGCATCCATATCCATCAAGGATATTAGTCTGTAATTCTCCTTTTAGGTTGGATCTTTGTCTGCTTTTGAGGTGAAGGCAATGCTACCCTCTGAAAATGAGCTTGGAAGTTTCCTTTAATTTCTATTTTTTTGGAAAATTTTCAGGATAGGTACTAATTCTATTTCAATACTTCTTGCATTCCCAGGGGTAGCCATCTGTCCCAGGACTTTTGATTGTCAGAAGACTTTTAAATATGTTTGATTTTCATTCCTTGGTTTGGAGTCTTTACAAATTTTCTATTCATTCCTGTTTCCTTTTTTTAAATTTTTTAATTTATTTATGATAGTCACAGAGAGAGAGAGAGAGAGAGAGAGGCAGAGACATAGGCAGAGGGAGAAGCAGGCTCCATGCACCGGGAGCCCGACATGGGATTCGATCCCGGGTCTCCAGGATCGTGCCCTGGGCCAAAGGCAGGCGCTAAACCACTGTGCCACTCAGGGATCCCTCATTCCTGTTTCCGACTGGGTTGTTTCTACATTTACTTGAAGGCATCCATTTTTTTCTCTGATTGTTGAATTTGTTGGCATGTTATTGCTCATAATGTTCTCTCTCTATAATAGTTTGTTTTTCATGTATTTATTCAATATTTATTTAAGCTCAATTTCCCAAAATAGAGTAACACCAAGTGCTCATCTCATCACGTGCCCTCCTTAGTGCCCATCGCCCAGGTACCAAGTCCTACCACCCACCTCTCTTCCCCAGCCCTTTGTCTGACTCCCAGGGATAGGAGTCTCTCATGTTTGGTCTTCATCTCTGATTTATCCCCTCTCATTTTACCTCTTTCCCTTATGTTCCCTTTCTTTGTATGAGAGAAAGTATGATGATTGTCCTTCTGGGACTGACTTATTTCATTGACATAATACTGTGTAGTTCCAAACACATTGATACAAATGGTAGCTATTGATCCTTTCTAATGATTTAGAAATATCCCTTTGTGGGATCCCTGGGTGGCGCAGCGGTTTAGCGCCTGCCTTCAGCCCACGGCGCGATCCTGGAGACCCGGGATCGAATCCCATGTCGGGCTCCCGGTGCATGGAGCCTGCTTCTCCCTCTGCCTGTGTCTCTGCCTCTCTCTCTCTCTCTCTCTCTCTCTCTGTGACTATCATAAATAAATAAAAATTAAAAAAAAGAAATATCCCTTTGTATATATAAACCATATCATTTTTATCAATTTGTCTCTCAAAGGACATCGTGGCTTCTCCCAGAATTTAGCTATTGTGCATACTGCTGCTATAAACATTGGGGTGCAGGTATCCTGCCGTTTCACTGCATCTTTGGGGTAAATCCCCAGCAGTGCAATTGCTGGGTCATAGGACAGATCTATTTTTAACCCTTTAGGAACCTCCACACTGTTTTCCAGAGTGGCTGCACAAGTTCATATTTCCACCAACAGTGGAAGAGGGTTTCCCTTCCTCTACATCCTCTCGAACATTTGTTGTTTTATTTCTTATTAATTTTCACCATTCTATGTTGTGTAAAGTAGCAGCTGATTGTGTTTGGATGTGCTTCTCTCTGATAGAAAGTGATGTGGAGAATGTTTTCATGGACTTGTTGGCCATATGTAGGTCTTATTTGGAGAAATTCCTGTTCATGTTTTCTCCCCATTTCTTAACAGGATTCCTTGTTTCTTGGGTGTTGGGTATGATAAGTAATTTGCACATGTTGGATACAAGCCCTTTGCCTGATATGTTATTTGATAATATCATCTTCCCTTTTGTTGACTGTTTCTTTTGCTGTGTAGAAGTTATTTATCTTGAAGAAGTTCCAATAATTCATTTTTGCTTTTGTTTCCCTTGCTCTCATAGATGTATCTTGCAAGAAGTTGCTGTGGCCAAGTTCAAAAAGGGTATTTCGTGTGTTCTCCTCTACAATTTTGATGGAATCTTGTCTCACATTTTGATTTTATCTTTGTGTACGGTGTAAGAGAATGGGCTAGTTTCATTCTTCTGCACGTGGCTGTCCAATTTTCCCAGCACCATTTATTGAAGACACTGTCCTTTTTCCACTGGAGAGTCTTACCTGCTTTGTCAGATAAGAGTTGACCATGGAGTTGAAGGCCCATTTCTGGGTCTTCTATTCTGTTCCATTGATCTATGTGTCTGTTTTTGTGCCAGTAACGCACTGTCTTCATGATCACAGCTTTGTAGTGCCACGTGAAATCCGACATTGTGATGCCCTGGCTCTGGTTTTCTTTTTCAGTATTCCCCTGGGTTTTTGGAGTCTTTTCTGATTCCACACAAATCTTAAGATGATTTCTTCCACCTGTCTGAAAAAAGTCCATGGTATTTAATAGGGATTGCATTGACTGTGTAAATTTCCCTGGGTAACATTGACATTTTCACAATACTAAATCTTCTAATCCATGAGCATGGAATATCTTTCCATCTCTTTGTGTCTTCCCCCCTGGTGCACAGGGAGTGCTGTTGTGATTCAGGAAAATGTTCAGTTGATGAGTATGGAGGTATTTGTAATTGATCTATAGTCCAGGTCAGGGAAATTTAAGTTCAAGAAGTGAAAGTAGTAGAGTTGTTTACAAAAGTATGCAGATGCTAGAGTTGATTTCCCAAGTTTCTAAGACAGAGAATGAATACTTTAACACAAAATCCTATGTCCAGAGAGACTCTGTGGGGAAAACTACTCCTTGGAGAAGAAGCCCAGACCCTGACAGGAAATCTGCTGATAATCTCAATCTGCACCTGCTCCTGGGCCTTCAACACAGAAGTGTTGAGTAGTGTGCACCCCTTGGTGGTCCCGATCCCCTTCTACAGGGAGGTTTCTGTCTGGATTCACACTGAGGTCCTGTCACTGTGTCCATCACACAGTAATACACGGCCATGTCCTCAGCTCTCAGGCTGTTCATCTGCAGATACAGAGTGTTCTTGGAATTGTCTCTGGAGATGGTGTATCGGCCCTTCACAACATCAGTGTAGTATGTGCTACTTCCATCACTCCTAATTCGTGCGACCCACTGCAGCCCCTTCCTTGGAGCCTGGAGGACCCAGTGCATGTAGTAGCTATGAAGGTGAATCCAGAGCCCACAGAGGACAGTCTCAGGGACGCCCCAGGCTTCACCAGCTCTCCCCCAGACTCCACCAGCTGCACTTCACCCTGGACACCTGCAGACACAAGGCATCCTGGTCAGAAATTTATCCCACATCTTCTGTTTCTCTCATTCACCTCCAATCACATACTAAAGGTCTCTTATACTTCATAAATTACCTTTTAAAATAGCGATGAGGAAAACCCAGGCGAGCACTGACTCCATGGTGAGTTGTCTGTGTTCCATCCTGATCACTGAATATGGTCACCTGGGGATACTGGAGTTTGGGCTACTCTCCCAGCTCAAGGTCTGGGCTGGGGTGCTTTAATTAGTGGAGGGAGGGCCATATTTGCATGTCCTCTGACTATATCTTCAGCTCTTGACTACAATTCGATTCTAACGAGTTTATAGCAAGCATTGCATTACCGTTGCAGATCACTTTGTGATGATGTCACTCAGGAAATATCAAGTTCTCATCTGTGAGTGGTGTAATCTTTTCATTTCTGTTTCCTTTCTAAAAAAGTCTTTCATCAAAATAGGCCATTTTTAGTATGGTATTTTATCTTTTATTCAAATTTATTTCTAAATAAAATTTAGAAATTATTTCTAAATAATTTTTTTTTAATTTTTTTTTATTTATTTATGATAGGCACACAGTGAGAGAGAGAGAGGCAGAGACACAGGCAGAGGGAGAAGCAGGCTCCATGCACCGGGAGCCCGACGTGGGATTCGATCCCGGGTCTCCAGGATCACGCCCTGGCCCAAAGGCAGGCGCTAAACCGCTGCGCCACCCAGGGATCCCATCTAAATAATTTTTTAATTTTATTTCTAAATTTTTATTTTTGATGCAAGTTAAAGTGATATTTTTGTTAATTTTATATAGATAGTTTTTGTTAGTGTGTGGAATCATAGCTGTATTTATTTTATATCCTGAATTTTCCCTGAAATCCTTAACTGATCCTTAGAATTTGTAGAGTTTGTAGGCATTGCCCCTATAGCAGATCATGTCATATGGAAATGAATAATATTTATTCCTCTCTACTGATTAATTTTTTTAAATTTTTTTTTAAATTTTTATTTATTTATGATAGTCACACAGTGAGAAAGAGAGAGAGGCAGAGACACAGGCAGAGGGAGAAGCAGGCTCCATGCACCAGGAGCCCGATGTGGGATTTGATCCCGGGGCTCCAGGATCGCGCCCTGGGCCAAAGGCAGGTGCCAAACCGCTGCGCCACCCAGGGATCCCTCTACTGATTAATTTTTTATTGCCTACTTTCCCTGGGTAGATCTTCACCTTGTTGGAGCAAAAAAAATTGTTCTGCTTTTCTTCTGATTTCATTGCCTCATCTAATAGCAACGTAGATATAAGACAACTAAGGGGAGATGCATTTCATTTTTCACGTGTATGAGCTATGTAAAATACGACACCCAGACAATGACTACAGCAGGCAGCACTTTTGTCTTTAGACAATATGATGTTGCGTTTGTAGATATTTACGGCCAGGATTTGGGTTTGGGTCAGTGAATGAATCAGCGGATGTCAAGGGTTGTTTGCAGAGCCTTCTGAGCCCTGTTACCATGATTTGGAGGCAGGTTTTCCTCTTTTGAAATGGAGAAAGTGTGAATCCCACCAAATATTTATTTAACTGGCTGAGGGAACCTAAACGGTTCTTTTTTAAAATATTTTTTTATTTATTTATGATAGTCACAAAGAGAGAGAGAGAGAGAGAGGCAGAGACACAGGCAGAGGGAGAAGCAGGCTCTATGCACCGGGAGCCCGACGTGGGATTCAATCCCGGGTCTCCAGGATCGCGCCCCGGGCCAAAGGCAGGCGCCAAACCGCTGTGCCACCCAGGGATCCCTAAACGGTTCTTTACACAACATGCAGTCTGAAAATGTCAGAGTACCAGCGTTGGATTCATGTATCACTAGTATCTTTGCCTGTGCCTACAAAAGTTAGTAATGTCTGTCTCAACTCTGTAAAGAAAGTCTATGATGTTTTGATAAGGATTGCACTGACTGCATAGAATGTTCTGGGTAGCATATATTTTTAAAATATTCCTGTTTTTAAAATTATTTCATAACTTTCTTATTCATGAGAGACACCTAGAGTGATGCAGAGACATAGTCAGAGGGAGAAGCGGGATCCCTACAGGGAGCCCATAGTGGAATCCATCCAAGGACCTTCAGTTTGATGAGAGCCAAAGGCAGACACTCAATCACTGAGCAACCCAGGTGTCCCAACAATAGTTATTCTTCTAATACATAAACATGCAATGGTTTTCTATTTCATTGTGTCTTCCTCAGTTTACTTCTTGAAATGCTGTATAAGTAGAAAAATGTTGAAAAAATCGGAGTACCACAGGAGAGGGGGCATCACAATGTTTGTGGTCAAGTTGTATTACTGAGTCGTTATCATCAAAACAACCTGGTACCTGCACAAAACAACACATAGATGAATGGAACAGAGTAGAGAAGCCAGAAATGGACAATCAACTCTATGATCAACTAATCCTCCAGAATCAAGAGTGAATGCTCAATGGAAAACGCACAGGCTCATCAATAAATAGTGTAGAACACTCAGCAAAGTAACAGAAGAAGGCACAAGAAAGGGAAAATATTCCATGCCCATAAAATGGAAGAATAAATATTTTTAAGATGCCTCTGCTACCCAGAGCAGTCTACACATTCAATGCAATCCCAATCCATATAACATGTTCCCCCATGTAGTTAACACGCCTTGTGATATTGAGTGTACAATATAGTGATGACAATTCTATCCATCCCCCATGGCTCCTTAGGAACAGTGTTCTCCCTTATCCCCATCTGCTATGTCATTCAGGCCCTCCCACACCCCCTTTACTAACCAACAATATGTTTCCATATTGATGAAACTGGTTTGTCTCAATAAATTTTTCCTCATGGCTAATTTGTGTTTTTTAATTGAATTTTTGCATAGGAGTGAGTCATATGGTATTTGTCTTGCTGTGACTTAGTTAACATTACACGCACTCGTTTCATACTCTTTGCTGCAAATTGCAAGGATTCATTCTTCTTTGTGTATGTCCTGCATCTCTGCATCTTTTCATCAGTAATGGACAGTTGTAATGCTTCCCTTATTTGCCTATAGCACAAAAAGCTCCTATAAATATAGGGATGCAAACTTCTCTTTGAATTAATGTTTTTTTTGGGGGGGGTAAATACACTGTACCACAACTATTTGATCATACAGTAGTTCTATTTTTAACTGTAGTAGGAATATCTATACTGTTTTCACAGTGTCTACACCAATGTCACTCCCACCAGCAGTGTAAGAGGAACCTTATAGCCTTTAGAATCTCTTCACAGTGTTTATGTCATGGAAGAAGTTTTCAGGGCATGATGCTAAGACCCTAAGAGGAGACGACTGTTCAACTGACCTCCTTCCCTGGATTAAGAAATCCCTAGATCTTGTGTTCTCTGGTGAGTGTGAGCATCCTCTGATGGTCCAAGTGCACCTGTTGGATCCCAGGATCCCAGCAGACATTCACAGACCTGTTTTCCTCCCTTCTCCTGTATCCACGATCAACATAGAGAACTTTGCAGAATGAGCACCATGGAGCCTCCTGTTCAGAGAATGTCTCCCCTGACTTATTTCCCATCTTTGCCTCCTCACTCTGCTCCTGGCCTACAAATATCTAGCTACCCTTACTGTATTCAGAGGTGTCCAGGAATCTTGTATCAAGTATTCCTTAGCACATTTAAGAGACAGAAGCAGTTTTTCTTCGATAAAAGTGAGAAGAAAATGAAAGACGCTTTCTGGACTCACAAATTATACTGAAACAGGCAGATAAAGTGCTCTGCCTCAAACATGTACTATCTTCAAGGGAAAGGAAGGGTTGAACCAGATTTAAAAGAAAAATAGCACAGTAGTTGGAGTCTGAGATTTAGAACAGTCTCAAGCCTTGATCCTAATGGAATGTTGCCCAAATGGATGTTCATTGCTTAGTGATGGCGATGCCTTTTGAACTCATATTTTACCTCCTCTGGAACAAGAATGTCAGCACCTGTATTTTTATGTTTGTGGGGAATTGTGTTCATAAGGAGCTGATCTGTTTTTTATTTTATTTTTTTAATTTATTTTTTGTTTGCTTTTGCATTTTGTTTGGTGTTTCCAGTTTTTTAATAAGATTTTATTTATTCATGATAGACACACAGAGAGAGAGAGAAAGAGACACAGGCAGAGGGAGAAGCAGGCTCCATGCAGGGACCCCTTGTGGGACTTGATCCGGGGACTCCAGGATCACCCTGGGCTGAAGGCAATGCTAAACAACTGGGCCAACGGGGCAGCCCTGATTCCAGTTTGTGTGTGTGTGTGTGTGTGTGTGTGTCTGTTAGATTCATAGATCTATCACCTCCTAGAAAAGGATTTACACCAGAAGAAGGAACCCAAATATCATGATACATGAGTTAGATGATTAGATTTGGGGCGATATAAATTATTATATGTAGGTAAAATTTGGCCTTGGGTCATTGCTGTTATGGGTTGCCATTTAGGGTGATGCCAATGTGTGTCACTGTGAATGCCATGTGAGAATAAGGTGAACATTTGCATGTCTGAGTATGGACTGTATTTATCTAGGTCATTGTTGAATCTGTGGTTGATAACTTTGTGGCCCAACGGATTGTCATGTTTGATAATTTCAGAGATCTTGATATTACCACCCTGATGGCGAGTTTCGATCTGGATATTGGAGGATTGAGTGACATTCACCTTCTGTCCATCTCATGTATCCAGATGCGGGGGACTGAGGACTCAACATCCTTGAGTGGTTTCACTCTGTGAATTGGGCAGGAAAAACCTCATAACCAGGTGAAGCCACTTTCCTCTATAAACTCCAGGTCTCTTTCTGGTTCTGTGTGCCTAACTGAACTCAGATACGTGTACATGGATGGATGGAAAATTCCATGAGTCAGAGAGAGACTTTGGAATATAAACAAAAAAAAAGGTCCCTAAATTTGTCATTGCGCCTGAGTCTGGTGTGCACCTGGTTCTCTGCAGGCCTGATTGGATGATGCAGGACACTTGTCAGTGGAGAGGGGAGCCATCCCTAAAACATAGCTCTGGGATGTCTGCCAGAACCCATGACCATCCGCAGTGTGAATGTGATTAGACCCAGGGGCGTCCACAGGGTGTCTCTTACCAGCAATCATTAGGTCCCTGACATTTTTGTGGAGCCATCAAGCCTCTGAGTTGTTTCTCTCCAAGTGTTTCATTGCCCTAGGTTCTATTGGATGGGAAATGTAGCCTCTCTCAGTAAGTTCAGGGGACCTGCTTATCCTGGAAGGACTCATTCCTGGGATCTTGTCCCTAGTATAAACCTCTGATCTGTGTTCTGATAGTGAAAGTGAATGTCCTCTTCCCTTGAAGATAAAAGCTGATATGGTTTCCACACTTGTTCCCCACCATTCTCAGTGTGAATCACTAATGAGATTGCCATTGGTCTGATCATTCTCCCTAGGAGCCAGTGCTGGGATACATGGGTGGTGTCAGGGGGTGAAGACCAGGGTACCCTCCTGGTAAACAGGCATCCCCAAGCTCAGTATTGTTTCCTACAGAGGAAAGGGAGGTGAATGGGAATGCCAGCTGACGCTTGTCCGTGACTCCTGCAGATCCAGCAGCAGCCTGTGTGAACCAGTCTGGTCCAGGAGTTCAGTATGACCCCACGCAGGCAGGTTGTGGGAAACCATGCCTGGATAGGCTGCCCGTGAGGTGTGGGCACAGATGATCTAGGATGGGCAGCTTTGGATCGATGTCTAGCCCATGGGACACCACACTGATAGTCCCTATAGTTTAGTTAACCAATGTCCTTTATCTGTTATTAATAAAATTATAAAATGCAAAAAGAAAGAGAGACTTATTTAATTAGATTCCTTTGGCTACGTCCTTTGAGGCAAAATTTCTCTTTATTCCTGAAGGCAGAATGATCATAAAATTATTCTGAAACCTTTAAAAGACATTTATAAATATACGGTAGATTTTCTGTCAGTTAAACTGCTTTATATTTATTTTAGAAATAGTACACAGAGTGAATCTTAAAATTCTTGAGGTGTAAAGCACAGTACTGTTAGGCATATGCACTGGAAAATTTCACCCTGAAGCACCTACAACAGAACCTCATTGATTCCACAACACCTGATATGTGGGTCAGCCCTTCCAGGTTCAGAGGCTCAGGAACCAACCAGAGTCGTACCGCTGGTTGCATATCATCTGGGCCTTTGCAAGAGCTCCCATGGTTATTGATATACTTGAGTTGAGTAGAGATATAGATAATATGTTAACGTTTACAAGATGTATCCTCTTCATCCCTCATGTAGGAAGCAAATAACATCAGGACAATTAGGCAGGAGTTAAAGCACAAGCATATTCCAAAGCAAAAATTTAAGAATAAGCCATCTACTCCCAAGTCATACAAGATTCTGAAGGGCAAGATGGCAGAAGAGTAGGGTCTCTAAGTCACATGTCCCCACCAAATTACCTAGATCACTTTCAAATCATCCTGAACACCTAAAAATTCGGCCTGAGATTTACAGAGAGAACAGCTGGAATTCTACAGTGAGAAGAGTTCACACTTCTACCAAGGTCAGAAGATGGAAAAATTTAAATAAAACAGCATCCAAAGGGGAGGGTCCCCAGCGAGGAGCCGGGCTAAAAGAAGCCTTAATAATCTACATTTTTAAAAAAAAAGATTTTATTTAGTTATTCATCACACACACACACACAGATACACACACACACACACACACACACACACACAGAGCCAGAGACACAGGCAGAAGGAGAAGCAGGCTCCATGCAGGGAACCTGAAGTGGGACTCGATCCCGGGGCTCCTGGATCACACCCTGGGCTGAAGGCAGTGCTAATCTGCTGAGCTACCCTGGCTGCACAATAATCTAATTTTATCCTACTTTTCACTACACCAATTGTTAGTTTATAAAGTCCAGAATTTCCATTTTTTATAGATTATTAAATTTCATTTTCACATGAGTGGTAATTAGTGAATCCCTGAATACTATCAGCTTTGTTTAATAGAAAAAACTGCCTGAATTATGCATGAAACATAGGACAATGAATAAAATTTCCAGTTGTAGTTCTTTTTTAAAATTTTTATTTGAATTGCAGTAGACACTCCTGTGTGTCTGCCCGTGTGTGGTAATTACGTATTATTCAACTATACACATGTGTATATTTGTGCAATCAGCACCACAACTAAGCCATAGAACTCTTCTAAAGAAAGTATCCCTCATGCAATCCTTTTGTAGTCAGTCACCACAATACCACTCACTTCCCTAACTGTTGGAAACTACTAATCTTTATAACATTTTCATGTTAAAAATGCTATAAAATTGGAATCATACACAATGTGCCTTGGTGATTGTCTTTTTTTCACTCAGCATAATTCCTTCTAGGTTCATCCAAGTTGTTGTGTGTATCAATAATTTGATTCTTTTTATAGCTGAGTTGTATCCCATGGTGTAGATGTAAACTCTTGGTTTAACCCTTGATTGGCTGAAGGATACCTGGGTTGATTCTGAGTTTTAGCTGTTACAACTAAAGCTGCTATGAACATTCAAAAAAATGAATTGCAGTAGAGGTCACATCCAGTGTAACACCCGTTTCCTGTATCCAACATGATGATTGAACACTTCCATACATCACCCAGTGTTCATCAGGACAAGTGCACTCCCTAAGCCCCACCTGACAATTCACCCATCCCCCACTCTCCTCCCACCTGGTAACTATCAGTTTTATCTCTGTATTGAAGGGACTATTTCCTGATCTCTGCATCAATCTCTTTGCTCATTTGTTCTGTTTCTTAAATTCAAACTATGACTGGAAGTATACAGTATTTATTTTTTCTCACTGGCATGGCAATTAGCATTATGTGTACTACCTCCATCCTCACACTTGTAAATTGTTAGATTTAATTCCACTGCATTGATTAGTAAAATCCCTATATATCTAACTCTATCTATCTATCTCACATGTTCTTTATCCATTCATCAGTTGACAGATACTGGGATTGTTTCTATAGTTTGGCTAATGTAGATAATGCTGCTGTAAACATCGAGGTGCGTGTATCCCTTTGAATCAGCACTTTTGTAATCTTAGTGTAAATACCCAGTTGGGCGGTTGCTGGATCACAGGGTAGGTCTATACTTACCTATTTGACACACCACCATATGGTTTCTCTGAGTGGCTGCACCCCTGCCCACCCACATCTCCTGACCAGAGAATTCTGCAGGGCTCCAGTTCTAGTGGAGGTGGTTTCATGGCTCATTTAACGAGCTGAGCAGAGCACACCCAGTTAAAACTCATCACATTCTTCCCAAGGACCACACCCTGCCCACTTCAGGCAGGGAGAGCGTGTGTAGATGCCAGACCTGAAGGAAAGAGGCACCAAAAGAGTACAGCACAGTGCACGCAGCACACACCACAGACACTCTCTGAAGACCCAGACCCATGACCCACTGTGACCTCTTCTTCATAAAACTGTTATAGTTGTAGCAGGATCTATAACTGGCATTTGTACACACAGAGGAAGATAAAGACTTAGAGAAAATTCCAAGATTAAGGAATTCAATTCCAGTTTGCTGCCTGGAGCCAGCAATTGGTTTTCTCAATTTGGTTTTCTCATGTCAGTCCCTTTGACCCTGCCAAATGAGACAAGACTTCTTTTCTGCCTCCAGATACAGCAGTTTCCATCCTTTAATGGGTCGTTTGCATCACGGAGACTTCCAAGAGCCCATCCCATCCAAAATGGAGTTACATAGACTGTAGGGAGACGTATAACTCATGACAATTATATTCCTGAATTTCTTGTCCTTGGGGAGGTTGCCTGAACTCCTGCCTGAAGCCCATGTCACATGGTGATAAGTGCTTTCTCTCTTTGTCACTCATCAATGAGGTGATCAATGATTTTCATGGAACACAAAACTCAACCGTTACTACTGCAAAAATAATAACAATTGTATGACATACCCCCAGACAGATGGCCTCACATGGGGCCAAAGGGCTGGAGGCATTCCCAGTCCTGGTGTATAAGGGTCTTGATCCCATAGTGAGGCTGCACCTCCTGACCTAAGTGCACCCCTGAGGCCCCACCTCCTCCTCCCATCACATGGATGTTAGGTTCCAACATGTGGCTGTTAGAGGACTCACACAGTGAGCTGATATCAGCACCTGAAGGATCCATGAGTTATTCCCTGCAGGTGGAAGGTCCTCCTCCACTTTTGTTCTCTCAGTTTTCATAATTGTATAGTGGAATTTGTCATCACACCCTATTTTTTGAGTAGTACCTGCTGTCTCCTTGATCTCCAATCCTCCCTGCTCTCCTCCTGCCCCACCCATGGGAAATCCAGCAAGCCCCCTTGAGTTCTGTCCCCAGATACTGGTGGGAAACTGACTCCATATAATCCCCTCCTGGATCAGGACCTCATCATCACCGCTTTCCCTCAGCACACACCTTGAGCCAGTGTCTATCCCTGTCTCCATCCAAACTTATCTGACTTGCTGAGAGGCCTGCCTGCTTTTAACAGAATCAATGATGAAGCTGAAAACCTTTTCATACTCTTGTG
This sequence comes from Canis lupus familiaris, assembly GCF_011100685.1. Classification (NCBI taxonomy): domain Eukaryota; kingdom Metazoa; phylum Chordata; class Mammalia; order Carnivora; family Canidae; genus Canis; species Canis lupus. The sequence continues at coordinate 75,741,248 of NC_049229.1, forward strand.
TGTGTGTGTGTGTGTGTGTGTGTGTGTGTGTGTGTTGATGCTCAGACTCCACATTCACAGAACATCCTGGTGTGAATCCTGCTTCCTTCCCAGGCTGTCACTGACATGGATGCTGTGTGCGTGGAACAAGATATTGACCCCATTAGGGGTCTGTCTTCTTTTGCTTTAGATATTTGATGCATTTGCAGCCTCATGTCCAACATGGAGTTTATGCTACTTCTACCAAATTTCTCTTTGAGCTGGGTGGTCGTGTGATGCACAATGATTGCAGGTGCGGATTGGGGAAATGCTTAGTTAATGTACATGGAAATATTTGCAATTAACTGGTATTTAGGGAAAATAGTAAGCAACTGTAAGAATCTCTGTCTTGGCAATATCACAGAAGTGACGTTGTGTTCTTGACAATGTATCATATCAGGGGATACATGGTATATTTTTTCTCTCAGGATATTCTTTTTTTTTTTTAATTTTTATTTATTTATGATAGCCACACAGAGAGAGAGAGAGAGGCAGAGACACAGGCAGAGGGAGAAGCAGGCTCCATGCACCGGGAGCCTGACGTGGGATTCGATCCCGGGTCTCCAGGATCGCGCCCTAGGCCAAAGGCAGGCGCCAAACCGCTGCGCCACCCAGGGATCCCTCTCAGGATATTCTTGATCAAGGTAATGTGTGTTGGGTATTTCCACTGTAGATTTACTATTATTCCCTTTGTAAATAATAGATATATTTGGAGAGATGCTCTGAGATTACATAAATATTCTGGTTCACCCAATTATTTTATTATTTTATTTTAATTTACTTTATTTTAGTTATTTATATATATATATTGTTAGTTATTGTTAGTTAGTTTTTTGAAAATAATAAATTTATATTTATGGTGTCAATTTGCCAACCTATAGAATAACACCCAGTGCTCATCCCATCAAGTGCCCCCTCAGTGCCCGTCACCCATTCACCCCCACCCCCCACCCTTTCCACCATGCCTTGTTCATTTCCTGGAGCTAGGAGTCTCTCATGTTCTGTCTCCATCTCTGATATTTCCCACTCATTTTGTCCCCTTTCCCCTTTATTCCATTTCAGTATTTTTTATATCCCCTAAATGAATGAGACCATATAATGTTTGTCCTTCTCCAATTGACTTATTTCACTCAGCACAATACCCTCCAGTTCCATCCATGTCGAAGCAAATGGTGGGTATTTGTCGCTTTTTTAAAATTTTCTTTAAAAACTTATTTATTTATTTATGATAGAGAGAGGCAGAGAGACAGGAGGAGAGAGAAGCAGGCTCCACGTGAGGAGCCCGACCTGGGACCCATCCTGGGAATCCAGGGTCGCGCCCTGGGCCAAAGATAGGCACCAAACTGCTGAGCCACCCAGGGATCCCCATATTTGTCATTTCTAATGGCTGAGTAATATTCCCTTGTATACATATACCATATCTTCATTATCCATTCATCTTTTGATGGACACCGAAGCTCCTTCCACATTTTGGCTGTGATATCGCCAAGAAATGCAAAACCTTAATCTAATCATCCAAAAGGGTCACATAAACCCAAAGTGAGAGGCATTCTTCAGAACAGCTGACCAGTACTCATCAAATGTCTCAAGGTCATGAAGGACAAAGAAAGACTTAAATAGCTGCCATAGGTTAGCAGAAACAAGAAAACAGAAACTAAATGCAATTTAGTTTGTGCTACTTCCACTATTGCTAATAGCTGCGACCCACTGCAGCCCCTTTCCTGGAGCCTGGCGGACCCAGCTCATGGCATAGCTACTGAAGGTGAATCCAGAGCCCACACAGGAGAGTCTCAGGGATCCCCCAGGTTTCACCAGGTCTCCGCCAGACTCCACCAGCTGCACCTCACCCTGGACACCTGCAGACACAAGACATCCTGGTTAAGAAACTGTTCCACTTCCCCTGTTTCTCTCACTCCCCTACACTCACAGACTCAGGGTCTCTTATACTTCATGAATTACCTTTTAAAATAGCGACAAGAAAAACCCAGCCAAGGAAAGATTCCATGTTTAGTTGTCTGTTTTCCACCCTGATCCCTAAACAGGGTCACTTGGGGATCCTGGGGCTGGGACTCCTCTCCCAGCAGCACGTCAGGGTCGGCTGCTTTAATCAGTGAAGTGAGGGCCCTATTTGCATGTCCTTTGAATATATAATCAGCTTCAGACCTAGATTTGATTCTTTACAAGTTATTAACAAGGATTTCTTTACATCCGTAGGCCACCGTGTGTAAGTCTTCCGACATTATGAAGTGTTCACATTTATGAAAAAATGCCTTTGCATTGTTTTTGACTCTTTAAAAATCTCTCATCAATGTAAGTTCTTTTAGTGGACAGTATTTTACCTCTTTCACAATACTTAATCCTACCTATTACATTCTTAACACTGGTGCCAATGTAATAAGGTTTTATTAATTACCTTTTACGTATTTTATTGTTACGGATGCTTGTGTGGCTCAGCAGTTGAGGTCTGCCTTCTGTGCTGGGAGTGATCCTAGAGTCCAGAGATCCAGTCCCACATTGGGCTCCCTGCATGGAGCCTGCTTCTCTCTCTTCCTGTGTCTCTGCCTCTCTCTGTTTGTGTGTCTTTCATGAATAATTCAATAAAATCTATAAAATCTTTGAAATATAAATAATTAGTTGTTACTGTGTGGAAACCTAGATTTACTTTGTTTGTTGATTTTGTAATCGATCAATTCCCTGAAGTTGTTCATTAACTAAGGGTTTGGTTTTGAAGCTTGGCAGGTTTGACCCTGCAACAGATTGTGTCATATGGATACAAGTAAATTTCTCTGTATCTATTGATTTAAATATCTTTTATTCTTTGTTTCATAAACTTCCTGGTTTGGAATTCCAGTCATTACCACAGTATGGGCTTCCTTCCCTTCTTCCTGGTTATTTGTCTGGACTAATTACTCTGTAGACTTATGAGAGACCTAAGTGAAGATGTATTTCATGTTGCATGTGCATGAGCTCCCTGAAACACAACACACAGACAATGAACAAACTAGGCAGTCCTTCTTCATCCTACCCAACAAGACGTTGATTTGTGGAGATATAAGGCCAGGATACTGGATTTGGGTCAGTGAATTGGTGAGGAACTGACAAGGCTTGTTTTCACAGCCTTCTGGACCCTACAGACATTTCTGGTGCTGAGGATGGTTCACCCCTCCTGGTTCAGGGAAGGGAATTTTCCCATGGGAGATTTATTTCCTTACATCAGCGTGAAAGAAGAGTTCATCCTCTCTGTCCACTGGAAGATTCTCATGTGATTTTATTCACAACAATCCAGGGAACCAGCTGACATATAGGGTGGCACAGTTTATTCTCCTTTAGAATAATATGTTGAATACTGAGGGTGGGAATGACCCCTGTGTGGGTCCTGACTTGACAGAAGGGCTTCGGATTTTCACTTTTTTTAGAAGATTTTATTTAAAAAAAAAAGAAGATTTTATTTATTTATTCATGAGAGACAGAGAGAGAGAGAGGCAGAGACACAGGCAGAGGGAGAAGGAAGCTCCATGCAAGGAGCCTGACATGGGACTCGATCCTGGGTCTCCAGGATCAGGCCCTGGGCTGAAGGCTGTGCTAAACCGCTGAGCCACCAGGGCTGCCCAGGTTTTCGCTTTTGAATGCAGTGCTGGTTGTGGGTTTTTCATAAAATGTGACTACTTCCATCAGATAGGAGGCAATCTCTTCTGCCTCGACTGTTAAGATGTTTTGAAGATAAAAGCGTGTTAGATTTTTTTCAAGCGGTTTTAGGTATCATAGGAAAGAATCGTGTACATCCAATCCTTGAGTCTGTTAATACAGGGGCCCATTGATGATCTGGGTGTGTTGAAGCATCCTTGCATCCCAGGGATGATTCCCTCTAGGTCATCCTGTGCCATCTGTCCATGGGCTGTTGGATTCAAGATGCCAGGATTTTTGCATTTATGTGCATCTGAGATATTGTCCATGAGACCCTTCCTGTGGGGTCCTTGGCATGGGTTCACTGTCAGACTCATCCTGGCCTCCTTCAATCAATTTGGTCACATTCCATTCTAAATACGTTTTGGAAGAGATTGAAACATTTTGGCCTTATTTCTTAAAATATTTGAATATTTGTAGATAAAGCTATTTGTTTTTGCCCTTTTCATTACATTATTCTTTTTAAATTTTCATTGTCTTTTTTGAGGCAGAATTTTTAAAAAAGATTTTATTCATTCATGGGAGAGACACACACACACACACACAGAGTTAGAGACACAGGCAGAGGGAGAAACAGGTTCCATGCCGAGAGCCCGATGTGGGACTGGATCCTGAGTCTCCAGGATCAGGCTCTGGGCCATAGGTGGTGCTTAACTCCTGAGCGACCTGCCCTGCCCCAGGCAGGATTTTTAGATAATGGTTTCAGGCTTCCTATTTGTTCTGTTTTGTTCATTTTTTTATTTCTTCATGAAACAGTTTTAGTTTCTTGATAATACTAGTAATTTTGTAATTTGCCTTGGTTATCCATTATTTGCATTGTTAAAATATTAGAATTTTTTTCATGGTCCTTTCTATGTTTTAGTGTCAGTTATTTCTTCTCTTTGAAATCTGATTATATTTATTAAGGCTTAACTTTTTTCCAAGAGTGTCTATGAGTTAAATTTCATTTTTCTTTTCCATATACTTATTAAATCTCCCTGAGAATTTTTATTTGTCTATACAAGTAGACAAATAATTTCTGTTCTAATGATTTTAATGTTTATTAAATTAATCAAAATATCAATTGTTTTCTTACATAATAGAAAAACTCCACATTCATATCGAAAACAAAATCACATGAGTGTGACCATACAAGTTTAAGAAATTAGAACAATAGTCAGACATCACACATCCCTCTACGGAAATGTATTTTAGTCGCACATTAAGCATTTCAGTGAGTGACTGCCTAACGTCAGCAATGTAGATGGTGGACCATATTACAGAGCCCAGAAGTTAGCGTGTGCATATACAGTCAGAAATCCTTCAACCATAGGATATCTAAGAATACACAGTGGGGAAAGGATAGTCTCTATAGCAAATGGTGTTGAACAGCCTCATACAAATAATGACACTTGGTCCTTATCAAACATCACACAGATTCAAAGACACAAAAAATCTCAAAAGTGATTAAGAGTTAAGCGGAAGTCTGAACCCTAGAACTTAAACATGTAAACTAAGGGGAAAACATCATGATCTTTGCTTGGCTGTGATTTATTTTTTAAAGATTTATTTATTCATGAGAAACACACAGAGAGAGAGGCAGAGACACAGGCAGGAGAGAAGCAGGCTCCATGCAGGGAGGTCCACTGGAGACTTGATCCCGGAATCCAGAATCATGCCAAAGGCAGTCGCTCAACTGCTGAGCCACCCAGGCATTTCATGATTTATTTGATATAACATTAAAATCACAGTTAAAAAAAAAAGACTGATAAGTGAGGCTACCTCATGCACAAAGTGTGCAGGACAAATATTATTGGAGCAAAAAGATAGCCTATGAAATGGGAGACAGTGTGTTCAACTATATACTGAGATGGACTTAGTCTCCAAAATACAGAAGGGAATCTTAACCTCAATAGAAAGTCTGACAAAACACAATAATAACAAACACAAATCTCTCTAAACAGTTGCTCAAGGATGGGTCGCTTGGTCGGCTCACATGGTTAAGCATTTAACTATTGATCTAACTCTTGGTTGTGAGTCACGTTGTGATCTCAGGATCCTGGAATTGAGCCTGAAGTCAGGCTCTGGTCATGGGGAATCCGCTTGAGATTTTCTTTCTCTCTCTCAGACTCTTCTCCTTCTCTTTCTCTCTAAATAAATATATAATATATGATTTTTTAATCTGGACAAGTTCTTCTATATTTTTAATTCTCTATGGAAAACAAACAGTGTGGGATCCTCTGCGGACAGTTGATTAAAACTGTGACCTCACTCTGTTCCCAAACACTTGACCTCATTTCCACCTGAGTGAGAGGAAGGTCTAAACCTCAGGTTGTGGGGAGAAACAGTAGCAGGAGACAGATGGACTCAGTGGAGGTGTCTTAACGTAGTCCTTCTCAGCTGCAGGAGAGAGCCAGAGCCAGAGATGCTGAAGGGGACAGTTCCTATCACAACACAAGTCAGACTCTCACAAACCCCCCATCAGAGGACAAGAGGTGGTTTGTTTCAGTGTGTGGACATTCCATACCTGAGGACATTGTGCACAGGAGGGGAGCATGCAGCCTGATGCAGAGGACCTCATCATCTGGGTTTGGGGAAGAGAGAAGGACAGAAAGTCCAACCAAACAATTGTCACCCTGGCCTGGCTGTACAAGTGTCCCAGGTTGCACGGCCTGTCATCTCCGAGACTGCTGAGCTTCATGGAACAATATGTCCTTGAGGTTCCCCTGGGATCCTGGGTGTGCATCAATAGTGTGGCTTATCGCAGAATCTGTTCTTCTGTTTCATTTTTCATTTCTACTTGCAAGGTTGAGGCCCAGGTGTCCTGCATGCTTCCCAGGATGTTCTGGTCACTGTTTCTTTCATACCTGGGCTCTCCTGATGAGTGTATAGGGCACCTCATTGTGGTTGACGTGAATTACTCTGAAAGATCCTGGTGGGATGTGTCCTCTCCTGTGCTTACTTCATGTATCTGTACCCTCCTGTATAACATGTCCACACAAGACTCTGCCTGTTTTATACATGAATTCTGTTGCTTTTTTTCCACTGAGTTTTGAGGGTGATTATGATATGCAGGTGAAAGTTCTTTGTTGGTTATGAAATTTGGGCAAGTTTTCTCTTTGTCCATATCTTGTATTTTATTACCTTGATAAATACGTGGGTAGAAAATGTAGCTGATTTTCACTAAGTGTATTCTTAATATTTGGTGTTATGCATAATGATTTTTACCTATAACATTCTGATTTCATGATTAATGATTGCTTATGAATAGTTTCTCCATTGACAATATATTGAAAAGTCTTGTTTTCTTTTTCCTGGTCTCCTCAGTGTTGACCTGCCCCCTAACTGGTCTCTACTATATCAGTGTTATTTTTTATATGAATATAGAATTTGGCAATTGATATTCATGTTGCTCTCTTTGTAAGCTGTACGAATTTTTTTCTCATATTCAAACGTGAACTTGTGATTTAATATAAGATGCTCTGTTGTATCTGATCAGTCTGGTTGTTCAACAGGTTCATCTAGTTGATTTTTCACAAAGTGTATTCTTAATATTTGGTATTATGCATATTGATATGTTATCTATAACATTCCTATTTCATGATTATTGATTGCCTATGAATAGTTTCTCCATTGACAATATATTGAAAAGACTTGTTTTTTTTTTCCTGGTCTCCTCAGTGTTGACCTGTTCCGTACTTGGTCTCTAGTAACTCAGTGTTTACATATTATATAAATATAGATTATGGGAATTGATTTTCAGGGTGTTGTTTTCATAAACTATAGCAATTTTGTTCCCATGCTCAAACGTGAACTTGTGATTTCATGGCAGATGCTCTGCTGTATCTCATCAGCTGGCTGTTCGTCACGTTGAATAGATGTGCTTCTGGTGTGAAACATTATCATTTATCTATCCAGGTGTTGGACTTTATACATCTTGCTGTTGTTCAGAGACAGGTTGTGGTACTTAGCCTTTTCCCTCCAGACTTTGGCATTGACTCCAGGGCCTTCCCCTGGAGGCTGATGGACCCATGTGACACCCTCACTGACATGCGCAGTAAGAACCCAGAGAAGGGGCAGGTGAGTGTAAGGGTCTGCCTGGGTTTCCCCATCCCAGATCCAGACTCCTGCAGATCCAGACTCCTGCAGGGGAACCTGGGACAGATCTCCTGTGGAGAAGGACAACACAGGATGGGGACAGGTCTTGCCTTCCAATAAAAAATAATTAAAAAAAAAGAATTCTGGTCCTGCATGGAACGAACCTGGTATGATGGTGCTCAAATGGCAAAGTGGGGAAATTTCCAGGATCTGTGGTCTCCCTGAGTCCTACAAACAAAAAGCGGGATGATGTGACGGATGGTTAAGAAGGACAGGATTCTGGAGATGGGTAAACATTATATCTGAGTGCAGGCATTGTGATTTGTGTTTCCATAAACTGAACCATGTGTGGTCCTGTGCCTCTATGCTGAGACCAGCAGGCAGAAAGTAAGAGACCATGAGACCCTTGCTCGGAGGACCATTCCAGGTCCACACCACAGGAATACCTCATATTGACACTTAGAGACTCATTCATGTGTCTGAGATAAACCAGCTTAGACACAGGCAGGGTAAAGACTGGGTTCAGTTGTAAACTGTGGACAGGACGGCTTGATGGCTCTCCTGTGAGGGCTCCCTGTGGTGGTGCAAACATTCATCCCCAGGCCAGAGGTAGGAGGCCATGTTCAGAGCAGCTCTCTGATACAGCCAGGAAGAGAGTCACAAAACCCCCAAAACAGGCCTCAACAAGGTAGGGTGTGAGAGTCTCCAGAGGAAACAAAACCAATAGCAAATGATAACAATCCATTATAAACTGCACTGTGATTTACAGATTCATCCAAGCCCATCTCAGGTCCAGGGGTTGCACATTGCCAGAGGAACTGTGTGCTCCATCCCGTGCTCCATCCTCTCACGCTATGTTCTGAGTGTGTGTGTTTCAGGACAGCTGCTATGCATATAAATATTAATGAAATCAGCAAAGCCAACTACTGCCATGCTTCTGGGCATTCGGAGCTGCTCCTCTGCCTTGCTGACCATGAGTGGACTAACCTTCTCTGAAACAGCTTCACCGCCATGTAAGTTCATATGTTCATTTCTACACTAAGTTCTAATGTAGTGTGTTTTAGCTTTCCTGAAATGCAAATAGTAACTTTAAAATTAATATCCTGATTTTGAACTCTGATTTCTTTTTACTTTATCCCTCTCAATTAGATATATGACAGAGAGAATTACCTCTGGTTCTTTCCTTTGTTGTGAATAGCATATGCCCCAGGTATTGCATTACTGAGTTTTTACCCCAAACATATAGATGCAGTGATGCAAAGGGCAACTGAACTCCAGTGTTCATAGCAGCAAAGTACACAGTAGCCAAACCGTGGAGGGAGGCATGACATCCACAACAGAAGAATGGATAAATAGTATGTGGAATATATACAATGGGATATTACTCTGCCATCAGAAATATCAAATATCTACCATTTACAGTGACGTTGATGGATCTGGAGGGTATTTCACTGGGTAAAATAAGTCAATCAGAAAACAATTATCATGTCATTTCTGTCTAATGTGGAATATACGTAACACTTCAAAATAAACAATCCAATCATGAAATGGGCAAAAGACATGAACAGAAATCTCACAGAGGAAGACATAGACATGCCCAACATGCATATGAGAAAATGCTCTGCATCACTTGCCATCAGGGAAATACAAATCAAAACCACAATGAGATACCACCTCACACCGGTGAGAATGGGGCAAATTAACAAGGCAGGAAACAACAAATGTTGGAGGGGATGCGGAGAAAAGGGATCCCTCTTACACTGTTGGTGGGAATATGAACTGGTGCAGCCACTCTGGAAAACTGTGTGGAGGTTCCTCAAAGAGTTAAAAATAGACCTGCCCGGGATCCCTGGGTGGCGCAGCGGTTTAGCGCCTGCCTTTGGCCCGGGGCGCGATCCTGGAGGCCCGGGATCGAATCCCACGTCGGGCTCCCGGTGCATGGAGCCTGCTTCTCCCTCTGCCTGTGTCTCTGCCTCTCTCTCTCTCTGTGTGACTATCATAAATAAATAAAAATTAAAAAAAAAATAGACCTGCCCTACGACCCAGCAATTGCACTGTTGGGGATTTACCTCAAAGATACAAATGCAATGAAACTCCGGGACACCTGCACCCCGATGTTTCTAGCAGCAATGGCCACGATAGCCAAACTGTGGAAGGAGCCTCGGTGTCCAACGAAAGATGAATGGATAAAGAAGATGTGGTTTATGTATACAATGGAATATTACTCAGCTATTAGAAATGACAGATACCCACCATTTGCTTCAACGTGGATGGAACTGGAGGGTATTATGCTGGGTGAAGTAAGTCAGTCGGAGAAGGACAAGCATTTTATGTTCTCATTCATTTGGGGAATATAAATAATAGTGAAAGGGAATATAAGGGAAGGGGGAAGAAATGTGTGGGAAATATCAGAAAGGGAGACAGAACGTAAAGACTGCTAACTCTGGGAAACGAACTAGGGGTGGTAGAAGGGGAGGAGGGCAGGGGGTGGGAGTGAATGGGTGACGGGCACTGGGGGTTATTCTGTATGTTAGCAAATTAAATACCGATAAAAAATAAATAAAAAAAATAAATAAATTTGGGAATACTGGGAATCATTAGAGAGGGATACAGAACACGAGAAAGCATTAAATATAGGAAACAGAATGAGGTATAATGCTGGGGTGGTTAGTGAGTGTATTGGGTCATTGTGTGATGCGCATTAAAAAGGGCACATGATGTGATCAATACTGGGTGTTATAAGCACCGGATGAATTATTGAACATCACAAAAGACGTATGTAGTATAAGCTGGCTAATTCAATGTAACAAAAAACAAAACTATTTTATTTAACAATATTGTTGCATCAAAGAAGATGTGGTATATCTATTCAACGGAATATTACTCAGAGAGAGGGGCAAGATGGCGGAAGAGTAGGGTCCCCAAATCACCTGTCCCCACCAAATTACTTAGATAACCATCAAATCATCCTGAAAATCTACGAATTCGGCCTGAGATTTAAAGAGAGACCAGCTGGAATGCTGCAGTGAGAAGAGTTTGCGCTTCTATCAAGGTAGGAAGACGGAGAAAAAGAAATAAAGAAACAAAAGGCATCCAAGAGGGGCCCCGCGAGGAGCCGAGCTAAGGCCGTGGCGAGTGCCCCCAGGATAGGAAACCTCCATCCAGAGGAGCAGGAGCTTCACCAATCTTCCTGGGCAGAAAGGCACCCGCAGGGAGTTAGAGCAGGACCCCAGGAGGGCGGGATTGTCCTCAAGCTCCCTGGGACACTAACAGAGCAACTGTGCACCAGGGACAGTGGGCCATACCCCGTGGCCGAGCTCCCTAAAAGACTGCAGCTTGCACGGCTGGACCTGGAGCAGCTCGGAGGGGCTCGGGCAAGGGCTCTGCGCGGAGGGGGCTGTGCAGCTGGAGGCAGCTCGGAGGCAGCTCCGGCAGAGGAAGAGGCTACATGAGGAGGGGGCTGCGTAGCTCCTGGAGCAGCTCAGAGGGCCTGGGGCAGTGGCTCTGCGGAGGCGGCTGTGAGGCCGGGAGCTTGAATCCAACAATGCAGGTCCCGGAGCACAGGGCGCTGGGACACAGCCCAGGATCCGGACTCCCCCCGGGACAGGCAGAGGCCAGGAGTGCCCAGGAGAGCAAGGACGCTCCTGCCCTAAGCTGAGCAGATCAGCGGTCCCTCTCCGGAGCCTCCAGGCCCTGCAGATGGAGAGCTCTGTAGTTATTGCGGGGGCTGAAGCCAGGGCTACAGAGCTGCCGCCGCCACTGGGGTTGTTCCTCCTGGAGCCTCACAGGGTAAACAACCCCCACTGAGCCCTGCACAGGCAGGGGGTAGAGCAGCTCCCCCAAGTGCTAACACCTGAAAATCAGCACAACAGGCCCCTCCCCCAGAAGACCAGCTGGACGGACATGTTCCAGGGGAAGTCAAGGGTCTTAAAATATACAGAATCAGAAGATACTCCCCTGTGTATTTTTTTTATTTCTCTTTGCATACACCACCTTTTTTCCCTTTTTTTTCTTTTTCTTTCTGTTTTTCTTCTCTTTTTTCTATTCTTCTTCCTTGTTTCTTTTTCTCTTTTCTTTTCTTCTCTCTCTCCTCTTTTTTTCTCCTTTTCCCAGTAAAACTTGTTTTCGGCCACTCAGCACTGAGCAAAATGACTAGAAGGAAAACCTTACCTCAAAAGAAAGAATCAGAAACAGTCCTCTCTCCCACAGAGTTACAAAATCTGGATTACAATTCAATATCAGAAAGCGAATTCAGAAGCAATATTAGAAAGCTACTGGTGGCTCTAGAAAAATGCATAAAGGACTCACGAGACTTCATGACTGCAGAATTTAGATCTAATCAAGCAGAAATTAAAAATCAATTGAATGAGGTGCAATCCAAACTAGAAATCTTAAGGACAAGGGTTAAATAGGTGGAAGAATGAGGGAGAGACAAGTTGATGGAAAAGATGGAAACTGAGGAAAAAAGAGACAAACAATTAAAAGATCGTGAGGATAGATTAAGGGAAATAAACGACAGCCTGAGGAGCAAAAACCTATGTTTAATTGGGGTTACTGAGGGCACCTAAAGGGACAGAGGGACATAATATGTATTTGAACAAATCATAACTGAAAAGTTTCCTAATCTGGGAAAGGAAACAGGCATTCAGATCCAGGAAATAGAGAGATCCCCCTCACTAAAATCAATAAAAACCATTCAACACCTCGACATCTAATAATTAAGCTTGCAAATTTCAAAGATAAAGAGAAGACCCTTAAAACAGCAAAAGACAAGAAATCCCTGACTTTTATGGGGAGGAATATTAGGGTAACAGCAGACCTCTCCACAGAGACCTGGCAGGCCAGAAAGGGCTGGCAGGA